>NW_023270451.1:51100010-51195760 GCF_011800145.1 Mirounga leonina
AAGAAGAAGAAGAAGAAGAAGAAGAAGAAGAAGAAGAAGAAGAAGAAGAAGAAGAAGAAGAAGGTAGCAGGAGGGGAAGAATGAAGCGGGGGGAATCGGAGGGGTAGACGAACCATGAGAGACGATGGACTCTGAAAAACAAACTGAGGGTTCTAGAGGGGAGGTTAGCCTGGTAATGGGTATTGAGGAGGGCACATTCTGCATGGAGCACTGGGTGTTATGCATAAACAATGAATCATGGAACACTTCATCTAAAACTAATGATGTAATGTATGGGGATTAACATAAGAATTAAAAAAAAAAGAGCCCAAAAATAAACCAATGCATATATAGTCAATTACTTTATGACAAAGGAGCCAAGCATATACAATAGGGAAAGGATAGTCTCCTCAATAAAAGGTTGGGAAAATTGGACCACCACACGCAAAAGAATGAAATGGGGCCCTTATCTCATGCCATGTGCAAAAATCAGCTTAAAATGGATTAAAGACTTAAATTTAAGATCTGAAACCATAAAACTCCTAGAAGAAAACACAGGAAGTAAGCTCCTTGATGCTAGTCTTGGCAATGATTTTTTTGGATTTGACACCCAAAGTAAAAGTAACAAACGCAATAAAAAAGTGGGAGTACATCAAATTAAAAGGCATCCGTATATTGAAGGAAACCATCAACAAAACGAAATGACAACCTACCAAATGAAAGAAAATATTTGCAATCATATAGCTGATAGGGGTTAATATCCAAAATATATAAAGAACATACAACTCAATAGCAAAAGAACCCCCAAGCAATCTGATTAAAAATGGGCAAAGGAACTGAGTAGACATTTTTCCAATTAGGACTTACAAATGGCCAAAAGGTACTTGAAACGATGCTCAAAGTCATTAATCATCAGGGAAATGTAAACCAAAACCACAAAATGAGGTATTACTTCACGCTGTTAGAATGATTATCACCAAAAAGACAAAAGATAACAAATGTTCATAAGGCTGTGGAAAAAAGAGAACCCATGTACAGTTTTGGTGGAATGTAAATTAGTAGAGCCACTATGGAAAACAGTAAAAAGTGTTAAAAATAGAACTATCATATGCCCCAGCAATCCAATTTCTGGGTATATATCCAAAGAAATTGAAAACAAGATCTCAAAGAGATATCTGTACCCCCACCATGTTCATTGCAGCATTATTCACAATAGCCAAGATATGGAAACAACATAAGTGTCCATCAATGGATAAATGGATAAAGAAGATATATACAGTTGACCCTTGAACAACATGGGTTTGAATTGAGTAGGTCCACTTATACACGGATTTTTTTTCCAATAAATACAGTACAGTTCTGTAAACGTATTTTTTCTTCCTTATGATTTTCTTAACATTTTTTTCCTCTAGCTGATTTTTGTAGGCTAAAACATACAACACACAAAATATGTGTTAATTGACTTTTTATCTTATTGGTAAGGCTTCCAAGTCAACAGTAGTATATTAGTATTAAGTTTGGGGGGAGTCAAAAGTTATACATGCATTTTTGACTATGTGAGGGGTTAGTACCTCAATCCCTGCATTGTTCAAGGGTCAACTGTGTGTGTGCATGTGTGTGTTTATGTACGTATGTATGATACCAAATATAGTATGTAGAATCTAAAAAAAAAAAGTCAAAGTTATAGAAGCAGGGAGTAGAATGGTGGTTATCAGACCCTGGGATGGTGGGAAAATGGGGAGATGTCGGGTTAAATGTTCAAATGTATAGCTTTGTAGGATGAATAAGTTTAAAGATTTTTATTTATTTATTTGAGACAGAGAGAATGAGATACAGAGAGCATGAGAGGGAGGAGGGTCAGAGGGAGAAGCAGACTCCCTGCGAAGCAGGGAGCCCGATGCGGGACTCGATCCCGGGACTCCAGGATCATGACCTGAGCTGAAGGCAATCGCTTAACCAACTGAGCCACCCAGGCGCCCTAGGATGAATAAGTTTAGAAATCTAATGTACAGGCATGATGACTACATTTAATTTTGAACACTGGAAATATGCTAAAAGAGTAGCTTTCAAGTGCATTCCTTACAAATATGGTAACTATGTGTGGAGATATGTTAATTAGCTCTACTGTAGTAGTCATTCCACTATGAATATATGTATCAAATCAGCATGTTATACACTTTAAATGCATTTAATTTTTATTTAAAAAACCTTTTAAAGAGGGAGTGGAGCATGCCACTCTTGATCTCAGTGTTGTAAGCTCGAGCCCCATGTTGGGTGTAGTGACCACTTAAAAATAAAATCTTTGGGGCGCCTGGGTGGCTCAGTTAGTTAAGCGGCCAACTCTTGGTTTTGGCTCAGGTCATGATCTCAGGGTCGTGAGACTGAGCACCGAGTTGGGCTCCCTGGCTCAGTGAGGAGTCTGCTTCAGGATTCTCTCTTTCCCTCTGCCCCTCCTCCCTCTAAAATAAATAAATAAATTTTTTTAAAAATCTTTAAAAATTAAAAATAAAAAAATCTTTTAATGATATTATTAGCTTTTACCTTCTGTCATATTGAAAATATTATCAATACAAAAGTTTACAAAGGCAAAAAAGGAAAGGCAAATGTTTTCTTTATTTTAACACTAGATGGCAGCCCAAAGTAACAAATTGTATCTACTTTTCAAAGCTTGTTACTTGAATTTTAAGCTTAATTTACTTAAAAACAGGAGGTGGGAGAGAAGAGAAAATGAAGTAAAAATAATAATTTTTTAGCATTTTCAGAACTCTGCACTAGATCCTCAGGTTTGGGGTTTTTTTTCTTAAAAAGATATTTTATAGCAACTTTGTTTTCTTGTGGTAAGTTGCCTGAGAAGATACTGTTAAAATATAGCTCTAGCTGTAAGAGCAAAAATAATTCTGAAAGCAAGTATTTTTTGACTTAGCTCATATTTATAGACTTTTGTACTTTAATAATGGTTTGTTGCAACTAATTTTTTGATTCCAAATTAAATTGATTCTTACAAATAATTTGTAGAGTACACAATTGTTTTGTAGAGGACTGGGATTTCAGTGACCTGTTTTTGTTTTGTTTTGTTTTGAATGCCTGCCAATTTTTTTCCTTTTATTTTTATTTTTTTATTTAAATTACTTGATTAACATATAGTGTATTGTTAGTTTCAGAGGTAGAGTTCAGTAATTCATCAGTCTTATACAATACCCAGTGCTCATTATATCATGTGCCCTCCTTAATGTTGATCACCCAGTTGCCCCATCCCCCCACTCCTCCCTCCTCCAGCAACCCTCAGTTTGCTTCCTATGATTAAGAGTCTTTTATGGTTCATCCCCCCTCTGATTTTGTCTTGTTTTATTTTTCCCTCCCTTCCCCTATGATCCTGTTTTATTTCTTAAATTCCACATTCCATGCTCATGGATCGGAAGAATAAACATTGTTAAAATGTTTATGCTACCCAGAGCAATCTATACCTTCAACGCCATCCCGATCAAAATTCCAATGACATTTTCAAAGTGCTGGAACAAACAATCCTAAAATTTGCATGGAATCAGAAAAGACCCTGAATCAACAAGGAAATGTTGAAAAAGAAAAACAAAGCTGGGGGCATCACGTTGCCTGATTTCAAGCTATATTACAAAGCAGTGATGACCAAGACAGCATGGTACTGGCACAAAAACAGACATATAGACCAATGGAACAGAATAAAGAACCCAGATATGGACTCTCAACTCTATGGTCAAATAATCTTTGACAAAGCAGGAAAAAATATGCAATGGAAAAAAGACAGTCTCTTCAATAAATGGTGCTGGGAAAGTTGGACAGCTATATACAGAAGAATGAAACTTGACCATTCTCTAACACCACACACAAAGATAAACTCAAAATGGATGAAAGACCTCAATGTGAGACAGGAATCCATCAAAATCCTAGAGGAGAACGTAGGCAGTAACCTCTTTGACATTGGCCACAGCAACTTCTTTCAAGATACATCTCCAAAGGCTAGTGAAACAAAAGCAAAAATGAACTTTTGGGACTTCATCAAGATAAAAAGCTTCTGCACAGCAAAGGAAACAGTCAACAAAACTAAGAGGCAACCCACAGAATGGGAGATTTTTGCAAATGACACTACAGATAAAGGGCTGGTATCCAAGATCTATAAAGAACTTCTCAAACTAAACACCCAAAAAACAAATAATCAAGTCAAAAAATGGGTAGAAGACATGAACAGACACTTCTCCAAAGAAGACATACGAATGGCTAACAGACACATGAAAAAAATGTTCAACATCATTAGCCATCAGGGAAATTCAAATCAAAACCACACTGAGATACCACCTTACACCAGTAGAATGGCAAAAACTGACAAGGCAAGAAACAACAAATGTTGGAGAGGTTGTGGAGAAAGGGGAACCCTCTTACACTGTTGGTGGGAATGCAAGTTGGTACAGCCACTTTGGAAAACAGTGTGGAGGTGTCTCAAAAAATTAAAATAGAGCTACTCTATGACCCAGCAATTGCACTACTAGGTATTTACCCCAACGACACAGATGCAGTGAAAAGAAAGGCCATATGCACCCCAATGTTCATAGCAGCAATGTCCGCAATAGCCAAACTGTGGAAAGAGCTGAGAGGCCCTTCAACAGATGAATGGATAAAGAAGATGTGGTCCATATATACAACGGAATATTACTCAGCCATCAGAAAGGATGAATATCCAACTTTTATATCAACATGGATGGGACTGGAGGAGATTATGCTAAGTGACATAAGTGAAGCAGAGAATGTCAATTATCATATGGTTTCACTTATTTATGGAACATACGGAATAGCATGGAGGACATTAGAAGGAAGGGAAAAATGAAGGGGGGGAATCAGAGGGAGAGACGAACCATGAGAGATTATGGACTCTGAGAAACAAACTGAGGGTTTTAGAGGGGAGGGGGTGGGGGGATGGGTTAGCCCGGTGATGGGTATTAAGGAGGGCACATACTGCATGGAGCACTGGGTGTTATATGAAAATAATGAATCATGGATCACTACATCAAAAACTAATGATGTACTGTATGGTGACTAACGTAACATAATAAAATTAAATTAAAAAAATAAAACACATTGTTAAATTAAACATAAATAAATAAATAAATTCCACATAAGGGTGAGATCATATGAAAATTATCTTTCTCTGACTGACTTATTTCACTTAGCATAATACCCTCTAGTTCTATCCACATAGTTGCAAATGGCAAGATTTCATTTTTTGATGGCTGAGTAATATTCCATTGTGTATATATACCACATCTTCTTTATCCATTCATCTGTCAGTGGACATCTGTGCTCTTTCCATAGTTTGAATGCTTTTACGACAGGGTTTCAAAGGAAACGTCCCTACATTTGAAACCTTGAAAAGGCTGGAGTTTATGAGGAGCAAGCCTGTACCTTACTTAAGTCTTTCCCTCCAATGACAGCCTTTGACCAGCTCTCAGAAACCTTTATTCTTCTGACTAGCACATAGTGTGATGAGGTACTTCTCTAACCACTAGGATGTAATTTATGACTGCTGAAACCTATATTAGCCCCCCCCCGAAAAAAAATCCAGGGAAGAGAAAGCAAGATAAGATTTATTCTTTCTGCCATAAGAACAAATATATGGTGTCCACTGGGTGCCAAGCAGAGAAGTATTCATGAGGAATATGTATTGTGATTTCTAATGTGAGAAAGTTGGTTGTTGTTTTAATAATCTCAAGGTTTCAGGAAAATTACAAATAGAATATAAATGACTTCTTTTTCCTGAACCATTTCAGGATAAGGTGCTGACCTGTTGCCCCATCACTTCCTAATATTTTAGTGAGATTTTTCCACAAACAAGGACTGTTTCTCCTACAAACCATTATAGAAGCTTAAAAATCAGGAAGTTAATATTGATTCATGACTACCATCTAATTCACAGACCCCATTTAACTGTCACATTTCTTCTGTCTCCTTCACTCTGGAATAGTTCTTTGGTCATTCCCTATTTTCTATGACCTTGTCACAAACTAGTTTTTTGTAGTTTATCTCTTAGTTTGTGTTTGCCTCATGTTTAGATTCATATTACGTATCTTTGGTAGTTAAGACCACAGAAGTGATGTTATTTTATTATATCTCATTACCACTAGGTGGCCCACAATTTTGACTTGTCCCATTACTGATGACACTCACTTTGGTCACTTGATTTTTTTTTTTTAGGATTTTATTTATTTATTTGAGAGAAGGAGAGCACGAGAGAGTACAAGCAGGAGGAGGGGCAGAGGGAGAGGGAGAGATCAGGAAAAGCAGTAGATTCCCCACTGAGCACAGAGCCCAATGCAGGGCTCTATCTCACAACACTGAGATCATGACCTGAGCTGAATCCAAAGTCCAATGCTTAACCAACTAAGCCACCCAGGCACCCTGGTCACTTGATTAAAGTAATGTTTGCCAGATTCCTCCACTGTGAAGTTCTTTTTTTCTCTTTTTAATTAAGTATTTTGTGGGAGCTATTTTGAATCTGTGTAATCATATTCCTCATCAAACATTGACCAGCTATCATGGAAAGATGTTCAGTATCACTAGCATTCAAAAAAAAGCAAGTAAGATAACAAAACATTTTTATCATAAGATTTTTTGAAGTTTGATAATACCTCTGGATTGTGAGAGTAAAAGTCACTGTTGTTGGAAGGGTATATTAGTACTGCTTTTTCAAGAGCAATTTGGAAATATCTATCAGAATTTTAAAGGTACCTATCTCTTGCTATAGCAATTCTACTTTCATATACCGGTCCTTAAGAAATCCACACATGCACAAATATACTGCAAAGGTATATACACTGAGGGCACACTACTAGCATTATTTATATTAGCAAAAAGTCATAAAGAACTAAATGTCTTCAAGTGGGATGGTATATCCATGTTTTGGAATTCTATGATTTAATTGAAAATAGAGGTATATATTTTGAGTTGGAAGAAAACCTCCCTATTGTTAAGGGGAAAAGCAAGTTGTATCCCTTCTCCATATCTCATGTTGTATGCACACAACCAGTCTTTAAGCAGATCCTGTCAAAATAGATCCCAAATCCAACCACTTCTTATCACCATTACCACTCTGGGCCATCAAGGCCCAACAGGAAACAGGTGGCTCATTAAAGTTCGGTAATTTGGGGGTGTATTGAGGGGACTAGTTAAAGGTGTAAGTAGAGTTAGGAAACTCAGCAAGAAAGAGTATGAAATCTCAGGGTTAGGAACAGTGCAGAGCCCTCATTAGCATGGGTGTGAAGGGGTGAATGGTAGATGTCATAGAACCTGGAAAGAATAAACATCTGGGGGTGCCTGGGTGGCTCAGTCTTTAAGCATCTGCCTTTGGCTCGGGTCATGACCCCAGGGTGCATCAGGCCGCCTGCTCAGTGGGGAGTCTGCTTCTCCCTCTCCCACTCTCCCTTGTATTCCCTCTCTCGCTGTCTCTCTCTCTGTCAAATAAGTTGATAAAATCTTAAAAAAAAAAAAAAAAGAATAAACATCTAAAGAGGGCTGCCTGGGAGGAGCTAGGGGCAGAGGAACAGATCAATTCCTATGACTCTGCAGGAAGTGAGCCAGGACAATAGACACTCTCCTTACTCTGTTCCTGCCCTCCAATTTCTGCCAGAGTCCCCCACTGGCTGAATCAAACCAGCCTCCTGGGGCACAAAACACCATGAAGAAGGATGGAAAATTCATCTGGAGAAGCAAACAGAAAATATCTAGAACATACTCTAATCCAGGGCCCTATCTTTTCTTGCCATAGCCTCCTAAATGCTCCTAAATGCTCTCAGGGCTTTCTTATTTGCCCCTGTATTGTCACTTATGCAGCAGTTAAAGGAATCTCTTATTTCCCTGCTCAAAACTTTTTAATGGCTTCTTATCACACAGTACTGGCCATTTCTCCAGCATCATGGCAATCATTCCCTAGGTCACTTCACTCCAACCTCACAGGTCTTCCTGCTATTCTTTGAAATACCAATTAAGTTCCAACCTCAGGATTTTACACCTGCTGTTTCTGTCTGAAACACTCTCTCCCCAGATATTTCCATGGTTTTCCCCTCCATTTCATTTACATTTTGTCTAAAGTGTCACCCCAGGGTGCCTGGCTGGCTCAGTTGGTAGACCATAGACTCCTGATTTTGGGGTTGTGAGTTTGAACTTTTTTTAAGTAAGCATAAAGCTTACTTAAAAAACAAAAAACAAAAAACAAAAAAACAACTATCTAAAAACAAAAAAAAAGTGTCATGTCTCCAGAAAGACCTTCACTGATCATCCCACCAAAAATGTACTCCTATTACACTGTATTCCATACCTTGCTTTATTTTTCTTCATACTATTTCTTACTCTCTGGCATTATATAATACATTTATTTGAAATTTTAAATCCATTTTCTCTCTTCAAATTGAATGTAAGCCTCAAGAGAACAGGAATTTTTTTTCTGGTTTGTTTATTGTTGCAAACGCAGATTATAGAACAGTTTTTAGCAATATACGCTCAATGTTGATAAAGGAATGAATGAATTAATGAATCCTTCAGGGTGTGGGAGGGAGCAATAACTTCCACAATGCACAGGAATAATCCATAATGTATCTTTTTTTTTTAAGATTTTATTTTTTTATTCATGAGAGACAGAGAGAGAGAGAGGCAGAGAGCCCGATGCAGGACTTGATCCCAGGACTCCAGGATCACGACCTGAGCTGAAGGCAGACACTTAACCGACTGAGCCACTGAGGTGCTCCTAATCCATAGCGTATCTTTTGATACATACATAAATAACCAGAAATAACAGTTTTTATTATGGCTTTTATTGCATTACAACATAATCATAAGCCATGAAACAATTTGGTCTGCTCAGTGAGTAAAATATCTCTATAATTTACTAGCCTCAAGTGATAAGATAGCTTTTCTACTCATTTTCCCACAATGGTTGTCAAATACAAGCCACTCTACCACTGACATAGGCCTTTGTGTATCCTGAGAAATGAACACTTTCTAAAATAGTGATTATGAACTTATTATGTTAACCACTGAACTTTAGGAAAGATATGATTTACTGTTTTTACAAGCCATTTTCTTTAAAAAATATGCCCTGTATTTAATTACTTTTGCTAAGGCAATAGAAAAATACTTTAACAATTGCCCTTCTGAGCTAAAAACAAGACTGGAAGTTTAAGTCATTCAACAGTTTCCTTTCAGTGGGCATGTGAGCCAGTTTACCTTCTCTTATTTTCTTCAATGATCTCAACAATTTTGATAGTATCACTTTCAAGCTAAATATAAAAAGCTAACTTTATAGAAATATGGTATTCATTGAAAGCTTATAATGATTTTTAATATGCCAAAAAGATGATTCTTTTTTTTTTTAAGATTTTATTTATTTGACAGAGAGAGACACAATGAGAGAGGGAACACAAGCAGGGGGAGTAGGAGAGGGAGAAGCAGGCTTCCCGCTGAGCAGGGAGCCCTATGCGGGGATTGATCCCAGGACTCTGGGATCATGACCTGAGCCAAAGGCAGACGCTTAACGACTGAGCCACCCAGGCGCCCCAAGAAGATGATCCTTTAATGATAACTATTTCTCTACATTTTTTTGTTTGTTTAATGAGAATGATTCTTGCATGCGAAGGAATCAATGACTTTATATATTGACTGTGTTTTCTGTTGCTATACAATTATTCTTCATTAAAGAATAAAAAGGAAGATTAAAAATTCACAATAGACATATTCAATTACTTTGTATACACTTTCCAATTAAGTTCTTACCAAGCAAAATTAGGTTTTAGGCTTTTGCTAAAAGTAATTTATGATCCAGGGTTTTGTTTAAAAAGCACTAGAGATTTGATTAAATTTAGCAGGCATTTATTTTATACATTCACCTTTGTTATATTGTTTATGATCTTATTGGCTAACTAACACAGCTGCATGCATGCAACTTAAGTTGCATGAGGCTACATGGGCATCCAACATAAAGCTTTTTAACACTCCAATAAGAGGTAATTCTCTCAGGAAGCAAATCCTCTATTACAGATTCATTCAATCACAGAGATTTGTTTCAAAGCATCCTGAAATCTGAGCTAGCCCAGTATGTTTACCAGCCAAAACCTCAAAGCTCAACTCTTGCATTACAACTCAAATATTTCATTATACATAAAGATGTTTTTATTTTCTCTTTAAGACGACAACCAATAATCAGAAAGTCCTATTCATTACAGTATCTTAAACATAAAATCAAGTCTTTACTGGCTGAAGACCAGAAATAGTTAACAATATTAAATTGAAATAACTGTGTTGGCAAGGACTGGTATAAATTTTAGCAACTGTATTCCCATCTTAGCACTGTGGAGGAGAACAAAGTTGCTTAGGATATACCACTTAGCATTGCAGACTTGAGGGTGGCATTTTTCCAGGCTCTTTCTCAACTAATCAGGAATATCACATTATGTCTTTATAAAGCTAGATGGTAGGGATATTTGCCACCATTTACATAATAGTCATTGTTCTGGTTATCTTCTGTGTAACAATCCTGATGTTTGAAACATTTTATTATATTTCAAAATTTCATTGGTCAGGTATTTGGGCATGGCTTCTTCTGTTCCATATGGCATTGACTAAAGTCACTTAGTGGCATTCAGCTGGCAGACTGGCCGGTCTGGAGTGTTCAAGATGGCTTTACTTACATGTCTGGTGCTTTGGTGGATATGGCTAGAATGCTACTATTGACTGAAGCACCTTCACATGGCTTCTAGAACATGGTGAGCTTCCTATATTGTAACTGGTTTCCCTAAGATGAGTAAGAGGCCCAGGCAGAAGCTGCAAGGCTTTTTATTATCTAGCTTTGGAAGTCCCAGAACATCACTTCTGTCACATTTTATTCATTAAGCAAGTCACTAAGGCCAGCCCAGATTCAAGGGGAGGAACAGGTTCTATCTGCTACTTCTTTTTTTTTTAAGATTTTATTTATTTATTTGACAGAGAGAGAGACAGCAAGAGAGGGAACACAGGCACGGGGAGTGGGAGAGGGAGAAGCAGGCTTCCCGCTGATCAGAGAGCCCTATGAGGGGCTCGATCCCAGGACCCCAGGATCATGACCTGATCCGAAGGCAGACACTTAACGACTGAGCCACTCAGGCGCTCCCCTATCTGCTACTTCTTGATGGGAGTATGACATGCTTGTACAGGGAGGGAAAAAAATTGATGATAGCCATCTATCATCGTGATAGTACTAGAATCATGATGATTAGGGACCAATGCTAAGCAGTGCATCACCAAAAGATTACTTTCCAAAAGAAAAGTTGTCTTTAAAATGCTGCAATTTGTAGCAACTGTGATCTTTAATTTTTCAATTCTAGGTCTGAAATATTTCTAAGTATTTTTGATAGCTATACTGAATTATTCTAGCCAAGGGTATCCAAGACCTACATGATCTGAATTTTCCTTCATATTATTTTTCAACCCAGTTATAGTTTTGACTGCTTGCCAAATAAATTTTTGTGAGATATTTCAGGTAAACATACACATGGAAAAATACAGTGCACTGCAAATCAGAGGCTAATAGCAAATCATGCCATCTTGAGCCAGCAAGTTATACAAGTTACCACTGGTGCCTTATTTTTGTAAAGGAGGTTAAAGATGATACTTAACTCAGGGGTCAATCAATAATAGGAATAAAAGAAGGAATAGATATCATTACAGGTCTACAGACATCAAAAAGATAATAAAAGGGTATTATGAATAGCTATATGCCAATAAATTTGGTAACTTAGATGAAATGAACAAAGTCTTTGAAAAACACAACTTTCCAATATAAACACAAGATCAAAAAGAAAATCTGAATAGCCTTGTTTCTCTCTTTTTTTAAGATTTTTATTTATTTATTTGACACAGAGAGAGAGCACACAAGCAGACAGAGCAGCAGAGGGAGAAGCAGGCTCCCTGCTGGAGCAAGGAGCCCGATGCGAGGCTCGATCCCAGGACTCTGGGATCATGACCAGAGCTGAAGGCAGACACTTAACCGACTGAGCCACCCAGGCACCCATGAATAGCCTTGTTTCTATTTTAAAAATTGAATTTGTTCTCAGAAACCTCTTTACACACAAAAGACTCCAGGCCCAGGTAATTTTGCTACCAAACATTCAAGGAAGAAAATGAGATAATCCATGGTCAAAGCTTTCAATCTTCTAAATAAAAAAGGACATTGACACAGGCTAAAAAAACAAAAACAAAAGACAAAAAAAAAAACCAAAAAACAAAGGAGTTGTAAAAATGAGTGTGAAACAAACTTTCTACAGGTTCTCTTTAAATCCCACATAGGAAATGTAGTAAAACAAGTTTAGGGGGAAGAAAGAATCAAACTTGCTAGACACATGTCTCAGGAAAGATAATTCCAAATTATATTTTTTTCATTTTGTCTTACTCAGAGAAATGTAACTTGCCATATTTTATGTGGAATTTGATGCAGTATTTTAAAAAATAGACACATTTCTAAGAATGACAAAACAGTTGAATTGCTTCATAAAATGAACTGATGTAAGGTTCAAGAAGATCAGTAAATGAAGCATAGCATTATTCATGTTAAGATGTAGCACTGAGAAAATCCACATTGTGTTAAAGTGTAGTGAAAGTGACTTTCTTAATAGTTAAGTGTAGTTCCCAGAACAATCATAAACAGTAAATGTGTGTCACTTTAAGGGAGTTAGCAGCAAACATTCCATGGCAGTAAGGCCAAATGGAGGGTTCTCTATAAAGTTCCAAGTATACTTAATATGCTCTCAGTTAAATTGTAAGAATCATGACTGACTGAAACAAACACTTCTAGAAATAATATGTCTTTGAAGTTCTTTGAAGTTACAGAACAAATGTAGGTAGAGTTTAAACTTCATAAAATAAAATCCAAATCAAGAGATAAATCCCTCAAGATGAAGATAATTATCTGGTATTGAATTAAAGGCTTGACTTAAAAAATTTCAGTTTAGAATTTAGGTAAATCCAACATAAGGAAAACTTAGTAATGGCCAATAAGCTACCTTTAGTACTACTGGATTTTTAGATTTTTGAGTTTTATTTATTTTTAAATCATTCTACATATTGCATTTGAAAAGAGAAGCCTTGGATTAAATATTTTGCGACTTTCTGGGTGGGGCCTCAAATTGAAAAGAGTGATATCCATATTTTTAACTATCTTAAGCTTCTTCTATTTGCTTTTAACAGGTAAATTTGAGATGCTACACATTAGGGCAAAAGAGCCAGCACAAAATTAGAATAGGCTTTGAGACTAACAATTTAAAATACTTTTTTAGTGTTCTATAGCATTTAACAGTAACTAGATCTAAGCATAATCCAATATATTTTATCCACCATCCATCATTCAAATACAGCCACAAGAGTTAGCATATTATTAGCATGTTTTTCCAAAATGAATTGAGGTGCTAAAGGGGTTCAGAGTATGTCATGCTTCGACATAAGGACTGTTTTCAGATGAAGACAACTGAGAAGAAGCAGACACAAAAAAACCTCCCTGCTCTCTCTTACACTAGGAAGAGCAGGATAATTCCAAATCACCAGAGACAACTCTAGACTCTTATCAGCATCAAAGTAAGCTACATACAAACCCTTACTAAAACAATCCTTATCTTCCCCCATATTTTTACCTTCTCACAGCTTGCCATCCCTAGGGACCTCAACCCCTTTTCCTTTGTCTTATCACTTTTCTTTGTTAAGATGCTATATAAGCGGGGCGCCTGGGTGGCTCAGTTTGTTAAGCATCCGACTCTTGATTTCTACTGGGGTCAAGATCTCAGGGTTGTGAGATTAAGCCCCATGCCAGGCTCTGTACTCAGCACAGAGTCTGCTTAGGATTATCTCCCTCTCCCTCTGCCCACCTCACCCCACCCCCATCCCTGCCCTTCTCACACGTGCACACACACTCTCTCTCCTTCTCTGCCAAAAAAAAAAAAAGCTACATTAGCCCCAATTTCTTTTTTTCTTTTTTTTAAAGATTTTATTTATTTATTTGACAGAGAGAGACACAGCGAGAGAGGGAACACAAGCAGGGGGAGAGGGAGACGCAGGCTTCCCGCGGAGCGGGGAGCCCGATGCGGGGCTCGATCCCAGGACCCTGAGATCATGACCTGAGCCGAAGGCAGATGCTTAACGACTGAGCCACCCAGGTGCCCCAATTAGCCCCAATTTCTAAACACCCCTTTGAGTTACCCATCACTGAGTTATCCCACATATATGTACCACACCTGTGTTAATGTGCTAATAAACTCTGTTTGTTTTTCTCTGGTTAATCTAGTTTCTATCAAGTTTGTTTTGCAGGCCCAGACACTGAATCTAAGAAGGCAGAGTTTTTTCCTCCTCCATAGTGCCAAAGATGAGTAAGTGTTGATCTCCACCTCTCAGTAACTTGCAGAGACTTACATATCAGAGACTGATAAGTAAGGCGGTAATTACGACTAAGAATGATCTAGTTATAATGATATAAATAGAGTTTGTGAAGATAGAGGAGTGAACAACTAACTGGTGTGTGTGTGTGACCACATTGAAAAGGTGACATTTGAACTGGTTCTTCAGTGATACTTAGGACCCACCCCTCATGAAGTTATTTCAGTTCTGCCCAGATTAACAAAAGAAGACAGAAAGGAGAGATCTGTGGGACCACTTTATCTAAGTTTGGAAGCAATTTTTTCTACACCAAACATTACTTGTTAAAACTAGATGCTCCACTCTCTATTCTTAGTAGAGGTGTCTCTTCATCCTCAGTATTTTGCTATTGCTAGGGAAGGAGCTTACCTCATTGTGACTTGGACTGCTTTGGCTGTCTTTTTTTCTCATTAAAAGGCTTTGATTACAGTACTTTTCTTCAGAAATGCATTTCTGTGATGATACCCAGTAATGTGCTTCTGCCTACTGACAAAGGAGACTAGATTATATTACTGAGGCAAGACAGATTTTTCAGTCTTATGAGTCTCAGCTCTATGCCCCTCCTATATTCTACCACTTATTTTCCCTTCACATTTTCTCACTTCCCAAGTTAATAAAACTAAACTTGCAGGTGGCCTGCAAGTTGATATGCCAAAAGATGTGTCAGACCTCCAAAGCATCAAAAAATTTTTTTTTAATTTTTTATTTATTTGTTTGAGAGAGAGAGTGAGAGAAAGTGTGAGAGCAGGGTGAGGGGCAGAGGGAGAAGCAGACTCCCCTCTGAGCAGGGAGCCCGATGCGGGGCTCGATCCCAGGACCCTGGGATCATGACCTGAGCCAAAGGCAGATGCTTAACCGACCGAGCCACCCAGGTGCCCCCAAAGCATCAAATTTAACAAAGCAAACCAAATCTCTCTTTAACATATTACTTAATATTCCAAAGAGGAATAGATGAATGCTTTCTTATTTAGTGACTGGGGATTATTTGGAAAATCTGAATGAGGCCCTTGCTCCTCCACCTCATTCTCTCAAAAACTCCCTCTCATATTTTAATACCCCATCATTGAACTGATTGACTTCTTTTTCATCCATGGTTCAGATATATTCTAGTCTCATGTCAGTAAATTCATTTTCACCTAGACTAAGCAAGTTAGCAAGTTCAATAAAATTAACCTCTTCACATTTATGATATTCTAGTCTGTTGTGCATATTAAAACACTACACATTTTTACTAATGGAAAACCTGAACCATGCACTGAAAGAAATAAAGATTAGGCTCCCTCTGAACTTGGCTTCTGCCCATTGCTTCTCACTTTGAATTATATTTCAGTAACCAAGAAACAAGTGAACTGAACTTAAATAGTATTTTCCAATAATCAAAATAGTATTTATATAATCTTCTGACAGTCTATGTAGTAATTTAATCATTAAAATTTATTTTTCAGAAAATATGAAATAACACCAGTCTGAAACTCTTAAGAATTGTGTAGAATTTACCCAGCCCACTTTTGGATATGGGCCGATTTTCTTTTTAATCCCAGTTCTACTCCACATAGCTAAATTGGTGGGGTTTTTTGTGTATTCAAATCTAGAATAGAAGCTTTCCCATTTTTTTATTTCAGAGTGCTTAGGGAATAAAGTATGTAAAGAGCTTTTGATTTATGATTTATGGCACAATGTAAAATGTACAGTATTATTGCACTGTTTAAATTTTTTGGAGTCATTTATCCCTTTCCTAATAGAAATTATGGGTTCTCTTTCCAGAAAAATGTCTATACATGTAATATTTTGCATTAAATTTTAGGGTATCTAGTGACCCTCCTGGAGACTTCCTATAGTTCAGACTCCATGTTACAAAACTCAAGTCTGGAAGGAATGCTACTTCACATTTACTAGGTACTATTTATAGTATGTCAATGAAAGATTTAAGGTAGCATTACACATGTCAAAGCTTACTTCTCAAGCTTTGTGAAATTAACAGAAAATGTCTGTATGGATTGCAAACTGCAGGCACTGAATGCTGTAACATCTCCAAACATAAAAAAAATTTAAAAATAAAAGTAGCATTATTTACATTATAATGAATTTAACAGAGCCTGCCTGAATAATGGGGGCATAATGCATCGTGGAGCTGCAAATTGGTTATCTGGTGACTGTCTCAATGTGGAGACAGAATTAGACCCAACAAAATAGTTCCTGAAGTATGGTTTAGTACGTGACCAGTTGTTCACTTGACAAATATTTATGGAGCTCCTACTTTGTATTAGAAATTGTGCTAGGGGGACCTGGGTGGCTCAGCCAGTTAAGCATCTGCCTACAGCTCAGGTCATGACCCCAGGGTCCTGGAATTGAGCCCTGCAATAGGCTCCCTGCTCAGCAGGGGGTCTGCTTCTCCCTCTCCCTCTGTCTCTCCCTGCTCATGCTCTCTCTCTCTCATAAATAAAATCTTAAAATAAATAATAAATTGTGCTACACAATGAAGCTTAAAAGTTTGTAAAAAGTTCACACTTTGAAGGTATGAAAATTTATATTGGGGGTATAAGAACAAGTAAAGAAGCAATAATGATACTGGAAGATAGTTATTATAATAGGGGTAAGTAAAGGTAGCTAATGGATAAAATGGTCATTTGGAAAGGCAAATAAAGGCTTTCTAGATAAAATAATAGTCCTAAAGGATAAATAGAAATAAACCCATTAGTCTAAAAGATGTTTAAAAAGTCAGTACTCTCTAAGCCTTATTACAAAAAACTGCAGTCCTCCATTTCTTGCTCCTGAGTCAACCTTTCCAATGATATATGCGGATTCTTTATGTATTTACCTATTTACCTCAACATGTTTGTTATTTTTAAAGTTTTTGCATTTAGGCATTATCTTTTGATATTCCACTATGGTTGATGAGAACTTTGCTTTAATTACATCCTACTCCTTGCTCCTGGCCCCAGCACAAACATATGCACGCACACACACACACCCATCCTCCTAATATATTAGTGTTTATATTGCATTTACATGATTTCAACTATGTAAATACAGTGTGTACTAAAATATAATGGCTTGACCTTTCCACATATTTTATGTTAATATTTGTTCTGATTTTATGTAGTTTTCTTTGTATTTATTATTAATTCAACCCTCAATTCTACCCCAGATATGTGAAATTCCTCTAAAGGCGTTAACACATTAGTTATTCTATCAATTTTCTTCTTCTTGAAGAACTCTATCCTTGAACATTTTGACCTACTCCAGTTTGGACTGGTGGCTCTCTACACCTGTGGTCAGGCTGTTATGTTGGGACCTCCCCTAACTACCAAATTGGAATTCCCTCTGCTTCCTTCTTGATTTGGAATTCCTTTTTCCTATTTCTAATCTTTAGATCCATTGAATGATAAACGATCATCTAGGAAATAACTTTAGAAGCCATTCTCTTTTCTTTTATAGCCTTATTTCTGTAGGATGCATTTTCCAATAGCTGCCTTAAAGGATACAGAGGAGACAATATTTTGAGACTTTGGATATAGAATTCTATCTTGGAAATCTTTTTTCCTCAGAACTTTCAGATCATTGATCTCTTGTCTTCTTGCTTCCAGTGTAGCCATTCAGAAATTTGAAGCTGTTCTATTCTTAACCCCTTTGGTTTTTCCCTTGCTGAAAGTTAAGATCCTCTTTCTGTGTCTAAAGTTTGACTTTTAAAAATAATGTGCTTTGGTGTGTCCCTAATGCCACACTTTAAATTACTAGAGCTCTTTTTAATACTCCTCTTTTAAAAAACATAGTTTTTGTTTTGTTTTCAAGTATGCAACGTACTTCTGAGTAAATGTTAAGTACAGTTGGGTTCTTTCCCCTAACGTTTCTTCTAGTGTTTTCTCTAAATTGCTTTCTACTTGTTATCTTTAATATTTTCAATTGACTGTTGACTGTCGGTTGGCAGGACACTGATGAAAACCTCAGTACTCAGGGATGAGTCATTTCCATAACCTTACTATAGAGCAATGATTCTCACCTTTTGCTGTATATGAAAATCACCGGAGAAAAATTTTAAACCACAAATACTCAGGTTTTATACCAGACCAATTGAATCAGTTTGGGTAATGAAAAAATTTATAACTTCTCAAGTGATTTTGATGCAGTAAAGGTTAAGAATCACTGCTGCAGAGTGACTTTGCTGAACTCTGTTGGAACCTCCAATGTGAAATCTGGTTTTCTCATGATGTTTGTCAAATTCCCAAGAGAAAACTAGAGGGTATAAGCTTGGTTGCCATTGTTCTGGAAACCAAATATGTGATACAGGCTGGGTTGGAGCTCACTATTCAGCTTATAAACTTTCACTTAATACCTCTTTGCAGTAGGGCATCCCTGCCCATTATCTTTTCTGAAGAACTTGTTTCATCCTCTCTAGAGAATAAACTTCCAAATCTTTTGACAGTTTAGAAGAGGGACACCAGCCAAGTTGTGTGGGATGACTACTACTTGTTAATAACAACTGCATTTTTTTTTTAACGTGTCTTCACACCCTCTCCTCCAATTCTAGATATCTGTTGACTTCAATTACTGTCTTTCATGATTCTGTAATAGAAACTGAGTTGCTTGTTGGCTTCTTCACTAATGTGTCTGAGGTCTCATTTTCTAGAGCCTCTCCATGTGGCTTTGGCTTTTCCAGCATGGTCTCAGGGTAATCACACATTTTATAGGGCATCTGGCATTCTAAGAGATACTGTCAAAGAGGAAGTGAAAGCTGCCAGGTCAACTAAGGTCTAAGTTTAGCTCGCTCTATCACTTTCACTGTATTCTATTGGTCAAAGCACTCACAAAGCCCACCAGATTAAAAAAGGTAGAAAAATAAATTCCACCTCTTGTTAAGGGAGTGACAAAGTCACACTATAGAAGAGAATATAGAATGAGATATATTCAGTAGCCATATTTGGACTTACTTCCTTTTTAATTATATAGGATAGAAAGCAGAAAATATTTTGGGGTGGGAATAGCCTTCCACATGAAAATCAATTCATAGATAGCATAGCAGATTCTTGGTAAACTGTATTGTCCACTGAAGACACAGAATGTTTCAAAGATTATATGAAGACCTAGGTCTTTCCCTAAACATTCTAAAGGTACTAAGGACCTATTTTGTAAGAAGGTTCTTGATTTTAAGTGACAAGAATCTAGGAGGCAAATTCAAAATATTCATCCATTTATTGAGTGAATTACATTGTCAAAGAAACCAGTGATCAATGAAAATCCTGCTTTAAAAAGCTTACAATCTAGTTGAAAGAACAGCCAAAGATATCATAATATAAAAAAGTATAAGGCAAACACTGTTACGTTATAAAACAAAGCCCTGTAAGAGCAGAGAGAAAACAATTTTGACTAGAAAAAGGGAAACAAAATTCAACCAAAGCTTCAATTTTGACTGGTTGGATTTAGGGAATAAAATAAGGATGAAGAAAGTCACCTGCATGGCATGTTCAGAAAATGCTAAGTAGTCCAGTGTGGCTAGAACACAGGATGAAGCAAATCACAGAGGATCATATATGGTAACAAGCTCAGCTTTATTCTGTAGGTATTCAAGAGTAATTTCAGATTTCTGAGCTGGGAAAGTTAAGTAGTGAGTGGATGATATTGTTAGATCTACAAGTTGAAGTAAAAAAGCTGACAGAATATAGAAGATACAGAAAGGACTGAAAATATTGGCAAGATTAGTTAAAGAGACCCTATAATAATCCAACTAAGAAATAAAGTTGGGTAGAGCCCCCAAATATATTTAGAAATTAACAGGTTGGAAACATCCTGAACTGAGTATAGGCAAGCCAAGAAAATATCTTAAATATTTATAATTTATTAAGTTTAAAGAAATACAACTAGGTTAAATTATTCCTGAGTAAACTACAACTTCAAACAAAGAGAAAATACAATATACACAATTAAAAAGAGTTGAAACATTATTTTATAATGACTTATCAAGGTTATTCTCATCTATATTATTTATTTTAAAGAAGTACTGTAAAATGCAACATGGGAATACTTAAAAATAACATATTAATTCTACCAATTATCTGCACATAATTTATGCAAAAAATTAAGGTTTTTTTCCCCTCCCATGGTCACATAATAAAGATATCTCTAAATCAACTTTTTGTATTTAGCACATATTTATATAATACCAATTAATTTTATTAGCTTGAAAAAACAAGTGTGGCCAAAAATATTCACCATGAATTTACAAAATAATTAGTGTACTATCTGCTGTGCAGTCAACTAATATTTATTGAGCACCTCCCATTTTCCAGAACCAAAAACATGTTACCTCAGAGAATTCTCAAAACCCTCTGAAAAAGGTAATAGTATTTTTTATAAAAAAGATGAGGAAAGTATGAATTGGACTGATAGGAACTTGCTCAATAATATAATCAGTAATATTTAATTATATTAACTCCCAATTTTAGAAGATCATTGTTTTTCACATTTCTGTTGCTCCAAGTCTTCGCTTTCTTTTTTTTTAATATCACCATCATTCCTTTCCTAGTCTAAGAACATTACTATATATCTAATTTCTTGCTTATAAATTTTAATAAAATGTATGTAAATGGGCATGTATAATATCAAGTACTACTCTATCATTCTGGAATTTAAAAATGACAAAAGCACATACTTTAAAAAGCTACACGTTAAATAGATACAAGCTATGATTTCTAAAATATAGTAATATATAGATTTTTAAAAAATTAACCTCATTAAAATTTTTGGTTTATAAATTACAACCTTAAATACAGAATGTTAAGATTAAATGACTATGTATTATGATGGTCAGCTACATATAAGGTACCAAAATACATATTCTTTTAAGTTTAAAGTACCCCTCCTATAAACTGGGCTAATGGATGGTTACTTTAGTTCAACTGGAATAAAACTATAAAAGGAGTACTTTCCTTTATTATTACAAATAACTGCAGTCAACAAGTCAAACACCACGGAATTCAATTCTGAAGATAATCCAATAGTAAATAACATCAAATACTAGCCAACATATAGTATAATGTAAGTATATATTACCTTATAAAAAAGTTTTTCTATTAAAAAAGTATTTTAATAGAAAGAAACTATAAATAGACTGGGTTTTAAGTGCCCTTATTTTACAGATTACAGACTAAGGCTCAATAGTAATTTGCCCAAGTCATATGCCAATGGTAGAACCAGGACTGATACCTGAGCCTGATTTCTCTTCTGGGCTCCTTTCACCATATCCATGTTCTCTCATTTTATGAATCGTATTATTTATTCACTCTAATTTGGAAGATTACCAAGTAGTGAAACTTTTTCTCTACAGCCCAACAACTCTAGTTTTTCTTAAAAATGGATATTACAAGAACAGGATGCAGTTTTTAATGTTAGAATACTTTCGCTTAAGATGGAACTTTATACAGGAAAGAGTTCACTTTACACATAATTTGGTTTGGCTGCAAAAAGCTTTATAAAAGTCATAGCATTAAAACCTCTTTACACTCTATATCATAGTAACTTCATATGTTGTGAAATGGTTTTCTATAATCTTGACATTTTCTTCAGATAGCCAGTGTTCCTGTTTTAACTGCCTTATAAGAGCTTCCAAAGACTTCAATCTTCCAAGAGTTTGTTGTTCTTGTAGCTCAAGAAGAGTTATTTTTGAATGTAGTTTAGAGACTTTCTGCCAGAGATGTTCCTTATTTATATCTTGTCTGCAGTAAGAATGTTCAGTTTGTAAAACTTCTGTCTCATAGTCTATATCCTTATATAAGGAGTCTTCAATGTCTAGATCTCCCATTTCCACGGTTTCTTTTTCAGCAGATACAAAAGAATTAATTGGTTTGGAATTTTGTGTGGGTACAAAAATGGCAATAACAGATTCTTTATTTGCATTTAATTCTTCAACTGTTTGAGTAATTGTGCTGAATAAGAACGGACTTTCCTGTGCTGCCTTAATTTCCGTGGAATTATTTGTAAAGTTTGGGTTAGCAAGATGATTTGTAGTTATTTCAAACACTTCTTGGGTTTCCAAAGACGGCTGCACATCTTCTGAATTTGAAGTTGTCAAAGTAATAGTGGTAGAATTTAGATTCTCAAAAGATGTGTGAAAACCACCTATATCTATGTCTTGGGTAACTGATGTTTCCAAGGTAGATACTGGTTTTCCAATATCTTGTTTAACCAGATTAAGAGTTAATATGTTATTTTGTATATTTTCTGGTTTTGGAGCTGGTAGCTTCACCAAGGTAGATGAATTAAGTAATTCTGTGTGTTCAGGGAGGACATCTGTATTAACTGTATTTTTCTTTAGCTCATTTGATGCAAATGATTCTTGTGACTTGGCTTTTAGGCACACTTCTTTCTCATCTAATTTTTTCTTCTGAGATTTTTTTTTGGAAGGGTCTTTTTCCTAGAAAATAATATTTTCAAATTCTAAAGATGTCCTCACTAACCTTATTCTCTTTTTAGTCAGTGCTGAATATTTAATTATAACTTTGAGCAGTATATTGGCCAAGTAAATTAACACAGTTAAAAAATGTTCTAAGCATATAACAACTCAAAATCACCTTAAAGTGTTTTTTAAAAAGTATTAAGCATATTCAATATATGATGGAAATATTTCAGATCACTCAAAGACCAGTAGCAAAATCTTAGATCATTAACTTACGGTAATAACTTAATGATTTATGTACATGTTATCTTTTGTTCTTCAGTTTAAATCTTTTTAATGGTTTAAAATTTTTAAATTATCATACTTTTAGTAAAAGTGTCGATTAGTCTTCCTTTTTCTTAAGTATCTTTTCCCAGCAGTCACCTTTCCCTCTCCCTCCCTTAACCTCATTACCTGCCACCCTGCAACCTACCACCCTGCTCAGCATTATCCCCCACTCCCCTATGCTCTTCCTCCAATACCTGATTGTCTTCAGGCAAAGAAAATATTGTTGGAATTGCAGTTTGTTTCAAATATCGAATACCCCATCTGATGTCAAGAGAGTCAGGAGTAAAATGGTCACTACACAGGAACTGGTATTTACTGGGTACCCATGAATCTCGTTTCATATTCTTTAACCATTTTTCAAGTCTTTCTTTGTCATGCAGAGGAAACCTGAAATTAAAAAAGGAAACTTCGCTGTATTTTTTGCAAATTCCAGGACTGCATATACAGGTAATCTATGCATTGAGTGCTGCAAAAAAGGAAAGGCAACCATCCACACCATGTAAGAGCATCTTCATGGCATTACTACATCATCTCTACAGTAAACATGACTAAGCTGTAAGATGTGCAGGCAAAGCTTTTCAGAAGAATGGCTGGTAGGGGTACCTGGGTGGCTCTGTCGCTTGAGCATCCGGCTCTTGATTTCTGCTCAGGTCATGATTTCGGGGTCCTGGATTGAACCCCATGTTAGGCTCTACACTGAGCGTGGAGCCTGCTTGAGATTCTCTCTCTCCCTCTGCCCCTCCCCCGCTCCTGCACATGCATACACACGCGCACGCTCTCTCTCTCTCTCTCAATAAGTAAAATCTTAAAAAAAAAAAAAAAAGGCTGGTAAAACATAACTTAAGTCCTTTCAAGTAAAATATGTGTGTTCCAACAAAGGGTAAAATCTACTCCTATTTTCTGTGGATTATACTTTATTTTTATTTTGTTGGATATTTTGCCTAGAACTACATAAACTACAAAGTCCCATTCAAATGTATTCTATACTAATACTACAAGTCAAATGGTGTCTTGTCTGTAATTCAAGGAAGTATTAAGCTTTAGGCTCTTATTTATATTAACATTTTAAAAATAAGAAGTTAGTTCAAACAAGTGATTTAATTGAAAATGAATACTAAATCTTATAAAACTACTAATATTCCATTCCCTTTACCACAATCAGCCTCAATTCTACCCATATGTAATTTAGTCTAATATTTCTAAACTGAGAACCCTAAAATTCAAGTTTGGAAAGAAAACTGAAACAACTAAACATGTTATAAAGAACACTCAGATATTTTATAACATGAAATAAATCAAATAGAAAATACAAAGAAAGTTCTTTATATGTGTTGTTCTTTGCTGACAATAACCTTTATTTAGAGTTGGTGCTAACACACTGAAATATATTTTATAAGCAAAATTAGGCTAATGACTGAATCTCACAGAAAACTTTTTCCTACCAGTCTAAATAGGTTTCAGTTAAAACTGTATTAAACAGTTAATAGTATTTGTTTCTTTCAATGATTTTATGAGAACAGTCTAATATCATATTTTTTAAAAATAATAACCTAAGGTTTCTCATACAAAAAGCAGCAATTATACATTCCCTCTCAATCCAGACCATTTAGTTTATGCTTTATAATAGCATGCCTCCCCCCCCCATCCCAGCAAATATTGATAACTTTTTAAGATGCTAAGGAAAAGGAGTACGGGTACTTTATAGGAAATAATTTTTTTTTCAAGATTTTATTTATTTATTTGAGAGAGAGAATGAGATAGAGAGAGAGAGCATGAGGGGGGAGGGTCAGAGGGAGAAGCAGACTCCCTGCTGACAGCAGGGAGCCCGATGCGGGACTCGATCCCGGGACTCCAGGATCATGACCTGAGCCGAAAGCAGTCGCTCAACCAACTGAGCCACCCAGGCGCCCCTATAGGAAATAATTTTTAACCCAGATACCCTTAGATGGAAAAATCAGATGATCTACCTTTGGAAATTCTTACCACAGATATAATGTTCACACATGGTTTGAAGAGTCCTTAACCTTGCACACATCAAGAATTCAGGTTATAAATATAATAGACATAACCAGAAAAGGCATTTAAAGACAAAGAATTTTTTTAGAAGACCTGAATTCTGTTAGCCATAGAAAAGTTCATACCTTTTCTGCTACATCTAAAATGAGAATATGCCCTTTACAATATTTTCACATGTAATCTCATGTATAAGGATGCTGTTTGCAAATTATTTCTATTGTTCCTATATATTACGTTACCAAACAATTAAAAAAAAAAATCACTCTATGAATATCCTTGCTGGTAACTGGATTGCAATGCTTTCTCAGCAGGTAAATCTCTAAGCAACCTCCTGGAATAGGTTTCCTAAATAACTTAGTATCTTTACAGTGGTTCATTTTGTTTTGTAATTTTGTTTCACTGTCTTATTAATTCCCAAAAAAGCATAAAATAATCACAGTATAAACTTAACACTGTATGTGTACATAAGCTGAATTCTCAAATTAATATATAGTATAGCTTGCTACAGTGTTAGCATTAACAAATTCAATTCTTCAAGTTTGGTGCTATTAGGGGAATAAAAGTGATTCAATTTTTACTTTGTGGCTTACATATGGAAATAAACTCATAAAACATCCACTTTCAGTAATTTCACATTTAGAGAAAAAAAATCTTTATAACTGACTTCCTCTCACATTATTATTTTTCCCTCCTTAAAAACAATAACTATGGAAAGATTTAAAGAATTTGGGAGTCTTGGTTATTTCCCCCCCCAAAATGAAGGCCGAATAAATCTGGGAAATGGGGCTACATCAAGTTCCACATGATTTTTTTTTAACAAATCTTCAAGAGCCACAGCTATTGACATACTAGCATTTCCCCAAAACTCTCTCTCTGCATCTCATGGGCTTCAAGTGGAAAACAATCCCGGAAATACCGCCACATGTGAATTATTTTAGGTTATCAGGTTTTTCCCCACTAGTTAAGATAATGGAAAGCAACCGTGTCCATCAACAGAGCGCTTCTGGTCTAAAGAAAAACAGGCTTCACAAAATAGCTGGTAAAAATCTAAGAGAGTAAAAGACGGCCAGGTTAGAGCTAAATGAATTATTTTTACAAACAAGAAAAAAGGAAATAAAATATTGTAAATATGTTGATTCTCACATATTACGCACGTACTGAATGCCAAGTGCTGCTTTACCTATTTACACACTAAGTGAAGTAGCTACAATTAGTATCTCCACTTTACAGGTGAGAGATCTTAGGCATACAGAGTTTAAACAATTTGCAGAAGGTCAGTCAGCTACAGAGTGGCGGAGCCAGGTTTTGAAGCTACTGAGTCCGGCTTTGGAGCCTGGACTCTACATTACTACACATCACCGCTTCCCCGTTCTTCTAAATAAAAACGAGTACTTCTGTGGTCTCACGGAACTATTTCCTGGCAGTAGTAATTCGGGACAACACTCACCCTGTTCTCTGTACGAATGAAGAGTATATAGAGAGCCCCGAGCAGGACAGGTTGTAATCCTGGCCCTCTCACAAAACTTTCAAGGTAACCTACTTTCTAAAAGGCCTCGGTTTCCTCGGGAGAAAAATGTAATTAAGGAAGACCTATGTAAACTAACTCACAGAGGTGGTTAGTGTCCTTCAGTGCCATGAGATCAGCTGAGGTGGAGAAACGCTCCGAAAAGCACGGAGCACCGCCCCAAACTGTACTTTTTTAGCGGGTTATTTAACACCCAAAAAGGCCCCTATGCCTCACCACCAGCCCCGTGACCTTGCTCAGTTAGGAAATTTCTAGGTAAACTGAATTCGAGCCTTCGCGTCCTTCTCCCGCGCAGTGAAGAACCACGCCGGCAGAGCCGAGGACGTATTTCCAGATACCTCAAATCCTAGCCCCGGACGCCACAGGACCGTGGCCCAAAGGTAAGGCTGACGCTTCTACTCCAGAGACAACTTACGGATAAAAACTCAGCTTCCGGTCTTTACTGTTTCGTCCCCGACGGTTCTTACAGCAAATCGCTGCGCAATAGCGAGGCATCGCTCGGGTGAGGCTCCCAAAACCGGGGGGGCCCTCCTTGACAAGAGTGGAGCCGTCAATCCAGGCCTCCCGAGCCACTGCGCCTGCGCTGGAATAGGCCGAGAGGAGAGACGTCGCAATCGTCGACTCACTTCCGCTTCTACAGGCTTCAGCACCGCCCTTTCTGGAGGTTGGGGCCGGAAGTGACGCACAGGCTGAGCGGCAACAACAGTTTTCCACGTGCGCGTAGGGCGCCAGGGTCAGGTGGGGAAGCAGGAGCCAATAGGGGAGCGTTTCGTGTAGGTCTTCTCCGGAGGTGGCGGCAGGAGCGGCCGCCGGCCAGTGGGGAGCGGGCTGAGAGGGGACGCGGCGGCGGCTGGAGGAGCGTTAGGTCAGTGTGCAAACGGGAGTGGGGCGTGCGCCGGCTACGGGAGGCCTCGGAGACCGGGGCGAGGGGCCGGGCCGAGCAGCTGTGTGCAGCCAGTCGTCTCCCGGCGCGTCTGCTCTGCGGAGGAGCTGCAGCCCTCGGAGGGTGCGGATGAGGGATGAGGCCGGGGTCGCGGGGAAATTAGGTGTTTAGAGCGTCCTCAGGGCCTCGGCGGGTCTTTGTGGGCTGACCTGGCCTCGGAGTCCGCCACGGTCGTCGCAAGGGCTTCAGGCTGCCTGGTGGTGTTGAGGGTTTAGGGAAAAGGAGATGACCGAACCAAAGAATAGGGCGTTTTGTGTTGGCCGCTGTTTTTTTCGGGCGTCGGACAGCTCCTCCCAGGGCTGGCCTCCCCGTAGAGAACAGCCGCGAGGGCGGCGCCTGGACGGACAGGACGAGTACCGGTCATCTTGGGGTGAGGGCTGGATGGTGCAACCCAACCGGCTGTCGGCTCTGGGGAGTAAGGCCCAGGCCTCCGTCCCGTGGGTCCCTCTTGGGAAGGAGAAGTCCGTATAATACGAAAGTGGGCCTACTAAAAAAGCGTCAGATAATAAACTTGAGCTGTGGAGTAACCTTTATTAAAAACCAGTAGTGTGCCTGCCTGTCAGTTTTCGACCGGCCCTTTGATTAGGGAAGTACCTGCAGTCTGTGGCGTCCACACAGTACTCGCCCGGTTTGCGTTCTTTAAACGAGGGGTTGTACTTGATCTTTAGCACCCGTGACTATGAGTAACTCTCTGGAAAGCAGGAATCCGTCTGCTAATTAGGCTCAGGCGAGGCCACAGGAGAGGAAGGCAGGCAGTTTCCACAAACCATAGTGTCTTTCGTCAGCCTTATGTCATCATAGGTTATTAAGAACTCCTAGTACAGAGTTCAAAAAACAGGATCACATTCGTTTTCCATCCCAAGTCATTAAATCTGTACTCTCCAGAATTCTAAGTGGAATTCTTAGGTAAAACTTCTTTAAGGTTAGATAAATATTTTAATGACTACGGAGAAGTTTGAACTTAAGTATTTAACTTGATCTAAAGTACAGACTATGAAAGTTTATTTTTCTGGTAGCCTTAGCAGAACCCATTTATACATTTTTTTTTTTTGGTTAAATATTTGGGATCTTACAATTAAAAAATCATTACATTCAATAGTATTGTCAATATTAATATGATATTGAAATTCTCTATTTGCAATCCTTTCTGACCTTGCCTAAATGAAAGCTGAAGTTGGTGCTTTCTTAGGGAGGGAGGATTACCAATTCAGACATACTGGGCTGTTTACCTTGGTAGTGTACTTTTTTCCCCATGAAGTTATTTTTATTTTTAATCCTCTTAGAATATGAATTCTTGAAAGGAAAATTGATATCCTTTTAAAAATTATTTGGATTTTCCACCCTTTTTACAATGTTTACAAATGATGAGTCTTCGGTATTTACTGGTAAAAAACAGTCATTGAATATATTTTTGTGTCTACTTGTGTATGACCAGAGTATTAGTGAAAAGGTAAAGCGAAGAAAGATTTTTTTCTCAATTTGGTTGAATAACATTTGCTTTTAAGAAGGTTACAACCAGCAAAGAGGTAATAAAGCCTGTAAAAATAAAATAACATGGGAACAAGTACAAGATATTATATGCTTAACATTTTGATACTTCATTAAGTATACCTTGTATCCTAAAAGTTCACTAGGTTTCTTTTAAAAGAAAAAGTCTTAAGATTAGCTGCATGGATAATTTTTTTTTCTTTTTTAGGATATTAGAAATGGCTACTCCCCAGTCAGTTTTCGTCTTTGCAATCTGCATATTAATGATAACGGAATTAATTTTGGCATCAAAAAGTTACTATGATATCTTAGGTGTGCCAAAATCAGCATCAGAGCGCCAAATCAAGAAAGCGTTTCATAAGTTGGCCATGAAGTACCATCCTGACAAAAATAAGAGCCCTGATGCTGAAGCAAAATTTAGAGAGATTGCAGAAGGTAAGTAAATGGCTATCTCTGAGGTCTCACAGATACTAACTAGTAAAGGAGAATGATAGCTAAGAAGTGTGTGTATTTGGAGATACTGTGACGAGGGGTGGCAGAGTAGGGTGTACATTCAAATAAAGTGAGATTCTTGAGACTATCTTCTTATCACAATTACTTGGATTCCAGGATGGATGGATGGATGGTAGTACAAATTTTTATTGTCACATAGATCTTAAAATGTTGAAAATGTATCACTTCATTCTTCTATTGTTTATGAAATCGCTTGTTTCCATGTTAAAAGGAATTTTAGGTACCCAAAACTTTTAAGCTAA
The DNA here is from genome assembly GCF_011800145.1 of Mirounga leonina. Classification (NCBI taxonomy): domain Eukaryota; kingdom Metazoa; phylum Chordata; class Mammalia; order Carnivora; family Phocidae; genus Mirounga; species Mirounga leonina. The sequence continues at coordinate 51,129,881 of NW_023270451.1, forward strand.
CTTATGGAACAGTTTTTACTAAGTATGGAAATTAGATATAAAAAATACTAAGTATAAAAAATTTAAATAGACTTTGAAATGTTTCGGTTTTTTTCTTCACTTGGTCTATATTTAAAAGCCACATTTGTCTTTGAAGGAAAAATATGAAACATTTTGATTTAACACTAGTTCTAAAACAAATTGCACCTCCTGAGAGTTCAGTAATTAATGGTGGGTGGAGGTAATTGAGTAAAGAGTTGGAGTTAAACACTTCAACTAGTAAGGAAGTGAAAAATCTGAATTCTTCTTAATTGGTTATATCGGACCATTAAGTTATTTAATACAAGTAATGGTTTTCCCAAATCATATGAAAAATAACTCTGTAATTGTTTCCCACATGCTTATTTATAAGTAATGGTAGCATTCATTTAAAAATATTTATTGGATATTACTAGAGGCAGGCATTATTCTAACAGCTGACACTACATAGTAAATAGGACAAAGGCCCTACCTTTTGTAGCTTTCATTTTAACTTTTTTCCTATGTTTGTAATGTTTTGGCTTTATTGGTGGTGTGAAATCCTTCCCTAAAATAGAGAGTTGAATTAATTTATTTGAAGAGGTTTGGGTATATGTAATTTTAATTATCTTCAGTTACTAAAGTATTTTTATTTCCTTCAGCATATGAAACACTCTCAGATGCTAATAGGCGAAAAGAGTATGATACACTTGGACACAGTGCTTTTACTAACGGTAAAGGACAAAGAGGTAGCGGAAGTCCTTTTGAGCAATCATTTAACTTCAATTTTGATGACTTATTTAAAGACTTTGGGTTTTTTGGTCAAAACCAAAACACTCGGTCCAAGAAGCATTTTGAGAATCACTTCCAGACACGCCAGGATGGTTCCAGTAGACAAAGACATCATTTCCAGGAGTTTTCTTTTGGAGGTGGACTGTTTGATGACATGTTTGAAGATATGGAGAAAATGTTTTCTTTTAGTGGTTTTGACACAACCAATCGGCATACAGTACAGACTGAAAATAGATTCCACGGATCTAGCAAGCACTGCAGGACTGTCACTCAACGAAGAGGAAATATGGTTACTACATACACTGACTGTTCAGGACAGTAGTTCACTATTTTTTGTTCTCACTAAACCCAACTAGTTGACTTTTCTTTAATATCTTTGATGCAAAACAATTTTCTGTGAACTATTTTGACAAGTGCATGATTTCACTTGATATAGATATTAAATGTATTTAAATGTTTTTTGACAAATTCAACAACACTCAAGTAGAGAAATAGCTAATTATTAATTCTCCTGATTAGGAAAGATTCTTTAAAAAAGATACTATAATTCTGCCTGGTCTTTTTTCTCTACCTGCCCTTGGGCTTACTTGCGTGGCCAGTTTTATTACCAAGAAAAGATTGAGTTTGCCTGATACATATTTAAAGGTTAAACTTTGAAACTTATTGTAGATTTAAATTGTGTGAACTTGAATGGTTTTTGCAGTGAAACCTTTGCTAATTTAAAATTGCATGCTCTGCAGCATCTCTGACTTGGGTTGCTAAATGTACATGAAACTGTAATTGAGTCATTCAGCAAAGGATAGCATATCTTTTCCACTGAGAGCTTCAGAAAGGCATAATTTAATATTTACCACAGAACCATATCTTTCTGTAGTAAAATTGGAATAAAGGAAATTATTATATTGCTTATAGCCATTTAGGCTGAAAGAAAGTTGAAAACTTTTGAAATATTACCAAGAGATTGTTACATGTTTGGTCCCTGGCTAATGATTTTGTAGCATTGAAATCATAGCTAATTTATACATCTTTTCATATTTCTTTCTAGTTGTTGGCGCAGTAGGTCTTATATGAATTTATGTATTTTTTGTGTGTATGGTTCCTCTTCTTTGCACTCATCTTTATCTAGAGATTGACTAATACCTCATTCTGTTTGTAAAAACAGCCAGTAATTTCTGTGCAACCTTATTATGTGCAATATTTTTAAATCCTAAGAAATGTGTGCTTTTGTTTTCATATAGACTTATTTCTTTAGTTCGGCACTTTTTGCATTATACTCCATATGAGTATTAATCCTATGGATACATATTAAAACTAGTAAATGTCTCATACAACATTGTGTGTGAGGGAGAGAAATACAATATTTACAATATGATGTTCTTGGTTCTCATTTTATTGTTAAAAGTTTATTCTGTAATTGTAGAGCTATGGATGGTATATAAACAATGGGGCTGCTTATGCTGACCACAGACCATATTCCAGAAGTTACTTTTGACTAGAAAACGCTGATATGGCCTTGTTTGGTTGCCATTTGGTAATTTCTCTTACTTTTTTTTTTTTTTTAATGTTAGGTTAATCACCATACATTACAATTTCTCTTTCTTATCCTCCTTCCCTCAGAAATTTTGGTAGCTTAAAGATTTTGTTAATTATAATTTTGTTGTATTTCCTTGCTAGGAGCAAGTATTCTTTCCTCTTTAGGCCTCATTGGGAAAAAGGAGAGACATTGCATAAAGCTATTATTTGTTAATTATAATCTTTAATTTGAAAACTGTGAAGAAAATGAAATTATTCTATTAAATTTATGTATCTTATTTTCTGGAAGGTATACCTACTGCTTTTGTCTGATAATAAGAAAATAGCCACACCTTGAATTTTGGTCTAAGGATCATCTGTAGCCTATCAAACAGAACAAATGAGGCAAGAAAAAAAAGCCATTTTCAAATCAGGATTAAGTGTGTCCCCTTTTTCTTCAGGGCCTGATTATCCCTTGTTTTTCCTATTCTAAACATTTATTTCAACCCTCTCCTTTTTTTTTTTTTTTTAAATCTCCTTTTTGACTCTTTAGCATAATTTTTGCAAGGAAAAAATGGACCCTGAATCCTACGCACTTAAGGTACAAACTAAATTTCAGAAAGATACTTAGGTAATCTACGGGTGTGTGGTGTGTGTATGTGTGTGTGTGTGGTTCGATAGATAAGCAACTGGAAATTAGATCAGTAATCAACATAGAAGTTTCCTCGATAACTTACACTTTTTCTTCTTTTTAGTCTGTACAGGTGTACAGATAGAAAATGGAAAACTTGTATACTTAAAAAATGATCAATACAATGGCTTAATCTATACTCCCTATGCAAATCAACACATGAAATTTGTCAGTCTTTTTTTCCTTCTAGGCAAAATAGTAATATATATAACATGACTTTAGTCTTTCTTTTGAATGAATTTCTGTAATTCTCCAAGTTTTCTGGATTGACTATGCCTTGAATTGGATGCTATAGGGCATATAGTAGGCATGAGATTTTTTTGGTGCTCCAGAATTGGCATAATTAACTCCTGATCTGATGGTTGATCTTAGGCAATTTTTGTGCTGTGAATTTCAGTTTCAATTCTGAGATTAGTTCTATGAAAATTCAGATTGCCCAAGGGCAACTAAAAATTTGTACATTTCTAGAGTAGTTATTTTAATTTTCTGAAATGGAAGTTTGTTTAGCAATTAAAAGAACACACTGGGGGAAGAAGAGACCATTGCCAAACAGAATAAAGAAGATACTGGTACCACCAGTAGGATTCTAAAGTTTTTATATTCATGTTAAATGCTGGTACCTTCAATTCCAGATGACAGGTTGAATATAATCAGCCAGCCATGATAGTTTCCCCTCTCTCTTGGTCCCAGTGACACAAAATATAAAAATGAAGTCATAAAAGTGCTTGGAAAACAAGGAGTTCGGAGACATTCCAGGAAGGTATAAAGCAGAAGGAATTGTATTGAGAGAAAAATCAAAGGACCACAGCCAGGGTATCCTGGAGAAGTTTTAAGGCTTAGATTTGTGTGGGAGAGGATGGGAGGAGACAAAAAGAAGGAATGGGCCAATGTTCAATCATGCTAATTCATTGAAGAATTGCATTGGGAGCCCCCACCCCCACCCCTTTCTTCCTTCTTCCAGCTAAACTGTTATTGACTGAGATAGCTTTTAAGCTTTACCCTTAGGTAAAAGATAGCTTTAATCTTAGGTAAAAGATGGCTTTACCCTTAGGTAAAAGACAGTTTTTCGGCTTTACCTAAGTGTAAAGCCTAAAAGAATAACTCTTCAAAGATACAGATTATCCTGTTCCTAGGGAGGCTCCCTAGTGAGGGTATTGAGGTGCCATAGAAAGGAGAATGGAGGTAAAGTGAATTTTCACCTGGGGATGGGGAGGGTGAATAATGGCAGCATTCCACTTCCAGAGTAAAGCCTCTTTACTTGGGCATGTGTAGGGAACAATAACTTCTGCATGCTGCCCACATGCTTGTAGGTGCCTGCTGGGTGAAATGTCCTGACAACTTACACAGAACCATAGCTTCTGTTCAAAATGGATGTCTAATGCAGGCATAGATAATAATTGCTGAGGAAACTTGTTTTTCACAGCTATCTGCATTTTTTTTTTATTTATTAGAGAGAGAGACAGCGAGAGAGGGAGTACAAGCAGGGGGAGTGGGAGAGGGAGAAGCGGGCCTCCCACTGAGCAGGGAGCCAGATGCGGGGCTCGATCCCAGGACCCTGGGATCATGACCTGAGCCGAAGGCAGACGCCTAACGACTGAGCCACCCAGGTGCCCCAGCTATCTGCATTTTGATGTAGTCCTTCATAAAAGATGTCCAAGGAATATCAGTTATTTATAGAAAACCAATAGCAGGGAAGAGAAACCCCAACATCCAACCCTGATGAAAATATAATTCAGGAGATAATTGCAATACTAGGAGATAATTTAAAATTTTAATATTACCGGACTTTTGATAAAATACTGCATCAATGAATCAGGCGTAGGTCCTTGTCTTACCTAACCTGCTTCTCCAAGATTTCTTTCCATCTGATGATGGTATCAGAAAGGATGGATGAAGCAAGTTCCATGTACATCAACTACAACAGAAATCACTGGAAGATAACAGTAAATATGTGGTACATATGTTCCCTACCCTGCAGGCCTTTGACCCTTCTACAAAATTCAGATTCTTCCTCTTATCTCAGCTTTGCTACTCAACCTCCTCCCCAACTTTACTCCAGACCTTGCTCTATGGTGGAGCTATCTAGTGAAGAAGAGCAGAATTTGCCACCTCAAAATATGCCTTTAAGGCATAAGAATTATTTTAGGCTGATTACTTTCCTAAAAAGAAAACAACAACAACAAAAAAACAAAAACTGTAGACAAGGGAGAAGCTCTGAAAACCAAGAAGATGTTGCCTTTTCTAAGAGATACTGACATTTATAAGGAAAATCTCCATTTGTAAGGGTGTCTCCCTCTGTAATAGGAAGAGGAGGAAAACTAAATCTCTAGAAACTCTGATCAATGGAGAAGGCATGGACTTAAACCCTTGTAACAACCTTACTTACTGTGGTTTACTGTGCTTTACGTGAAAACCTTCCATAACTGGCTCCCTCAACCCCCAAATCTTTTGTCTTTCTCTGGAGATGGTATTTAAGGTGATAGCTTGGGCCATTTTGGAGAGTTCCTCAGTTTTCCTGTGTATCTCCCATGTATACAGGAGGTATATATGTTATTAAACATCTGTTTGTTTTCTTCCAGTTAATCTCTCTTTTTTTTTTTTTTTTTTTTTACAGGGCAGGGGATGGGGGAAGAGGTGTCTCAGTCAATAACCTGGAAAGGAAGAGGGAAAATTATTTTTACTTCTTCACAGCAGATAATTTGTTGTGCAGTCCTATTTATTGTTATTCATTATAATAATGTCATAGGGTACCAATTCTTACATTCCAGTGGAAGGGGGCAGGCAATAACCATAATTAAGTAAATTACTATGTTAGATGATAAACTCTACAGAAAAAATGTAGCACAGAGGAGGGATGTGATATTGGGAGGGTAGGCAGGCTAAGCATGTGTTGAAGTTATCAACAGGATGGTCAGTGTAGGCCTCACTGAGAAGGTGAATTTGCATAGGTTTGAGTTGTTTGCATGCAAGATGGAAGCATGTATGACAAGTTCTAGGAACAGAAAAAAAGCCAGTGTAGCTAGAGGCCTGTGAATAAGGAAGAGTAGCTAGAGATGAGTTCATAAAGGTAGTAAGGGTAGGGAGCAGGACAGATTAGGGCTTTTTGGCTTTTGTAAAGAATTTGGCCTTGCAGTGTGATATGATAGCTGAATTATGAGCAAATAAATGACTTCACCTTCCGTACTAAAAAAGATCATTCTAGCAGCTGTGTTGATAATGGATTGTGGAGAGACAACAGTGGAATAGGGACACCAGTTAGGCTATTTCAGCATTCCAGAATGAGAAATTGGTGCAGCTCACACAGTGCACCAGGATGATAGCAGTGGAGGTGGTGGAAAGTGTTTGGATGCCACACATAATCTGCAAGTAGAGCCAGCAGGATTTGCTTATGGTTTGGATATAGGCATGAAAGAGGAGAAAAGGATGATTCCAAACTTTGTGTTTATAGGGAACCAGAAAGATAGTCACCATTAACTAAGATGGGGAAGGCTACAGGATAAAGGCATTTAAGAAGGAAGATCAGAAGTTCAATTTGGGCACACCAACTTTGAGACAATGTCGAGAGGGTGGAGATATGTCAGGAATTTGAAGAGAGAGCCTAGCTGGAAATGTATATTTTGGAATCGTCAAAGTACAGATGATATTTTAAACCTTGAGACTAAATGAAATCACCAAGGGAGTATTTATAAAAAGAAGCAATCTAAGAACTGAGCCCTCGGGTACTCTAAAAGTACAAGGAGAAAATGCGGAACCTACAAAGGAATATGAGAAGAAACAGCCAATGTGTTTAAGAGTTTTGTGTCTTGGGAAAAAGTGAAAAAAAGTCTATCAAGAGGTAGAAAGTGGTCAGTTCTGTGAAATGCTGCCCCTAGGTCCAGTAAGATAATCCCTAAGAACTGACCATTGTGGGGTTTTTTTTTTTTTCCCCAGCAATATATAGGTCAGAAATGACTTTGACAAGACCAGTTTCTATCAGGTGGTAGGGGTTCCCCCACCAGTTTGGAGTAGGTTTAAGAGAATGGCAGCCCAACTAAGTGCTTTTAAAGAAATTATTTGTTAAATAATTTATAATGAATATATTTCTGGACAAAATTTTTAACATGGATATTTTAGTAGAGTTTCAATTATTACTCCATCCGTATAGCAAATAGCTTGTATAGGATGTTAACAAGTATGTTGCAAAAAAAAAAAAAAGGTGTTTAAATAATTTTGTGAAATCTAGATTAAGATTCAAACCTTGTCAAATATGTTTCTTTATAGGTGGGCACAATATTGTGAATTATACGAAATATATATTTGGTCATTCAGATGATCATGATACATTTCTCATATATATTTGGTTTTTGTTTGCAGTTCATAGCTCAGAGTTCACAAACCTCTTGGAATTTCCTGTGAGAACAGTGATAACTGTGTCTTTTGTTTTGTTAATGAGGTGACTTTGGGACCACACCCAATGAGGGGGCTGGTTGCCAGGAGAACCAACCAAGTGTTTAGAGGGTTGGAATTTTCAGTCCCATCCCCAGTCCTCCAGGTAGGGCACAAGGGCAGGAGGTTGAATCAATAGCCAGTGGCAATGCTTTAATCAATTGTGCCTAAGTAATGAAGCCTCCGTAAAAACCCAAAAGGATAAGGTTCAGAAAACTTCCTTCCCAGTTGGTTAACGCATGGAAGTTTGGAAAGAGTGGTGTACCCAGAGAAGGGGTGGAACTTCCATGCTCTATCCCCATACTTTGTCTTGTACTTCCCTTCCATCTGGCTGTTTCTGAGTTATATCCTTTATAATCACTTGTCATCTGGTAAGGAAAATATTTCTCTGCATTCTGTGAGCTGCTCTAACAAATAAATCCAACCTGCGGAGGAAATGGTGGGAACCTCCAGTCATGTAGCCAGTTAGTCAGAAACACAAGTAATGTGCTGGGCTTGCATTTGGCATTGGAAGTGGGGGCAGTCTAGTAGGACTGAGCCCTTAACCTGTGGGATCTGATGATGTGTCCAGGTAGCTAGTGCCAGAAGTAAGTTGAATTGTAGGACACCCAGCTGGTGTCAGAGCATTGCTTTGTGGTGTAGGAAGAAACATGCACCCACGCATTGGAATTTTGAGTCCCAGAACATACCCTGTTAAGTGGCTTCTCAGAGCTTTCAATATGCTAGTCGATATTATGAATTTCTAGCAGATATACCAATTATTGTTTGCCATATTTACTGGACCATGGAACCATTTAATTATATTCAAGTGTGAGTACCTTTAATTATATCCAGGTGCGCCACTGACAAATTTTGGTAAATACTGACCTAAATAAAACTGAGTAAAAAATCATAATCTTTAGAACATGTGCATGAACACATATTAAATAGTAATACTTTAAGTAAAGCAAAAATGATATGCTGTGTTCCCATTCTCTCTCATCTGTTTGAATTAACTATGACCTGAAAAAGATCCTACCAGACCCATTATGATTTTATTTAGTCTTGCCTACATTTCATCACCATGCTTTTCTTTTGATCACTGCTATAGCTATTTAAATAAACATTGTTTTTTTAGGACTATACACCTATAAAAGTCATCACCAAGCAAAATAGGCCAGTACAATATAATTAAACGGAGAACTCCTTTATTATTCTCCCAAGAAAATCAAAACTAGTCATTGTTACTAAACTGTATTTTTAAAATAAGATAGTATTTGGGAACAGAAGAATTAAAATGTGACTATTAGGATAAAGAGCAAATGATTCTTACGGTGTCATCCTTTACTAATTGGACCAGTATTAGCAGCTAGTGGTATCAAACAGGTTCTGACAGTTGAGTAGTGAATTGAGGTTATTGCTAGTCAGTGAGGAATAGAATAGTCACACCCATTCCTATATGTATACATACATTTTCTTGATGAAATATCCTTTGGCTGTGTCTGCAAAATGGGCAAATGGAAACAGATCAAAATGCTAACATAGTGAATAATTTATCACAGTGTTTTTAGGATTAATTCCTTTTTTTCTGTATATATGCATAAGTAAAAAATTACTGACCTTATTCCTAGTACCAACTTTCATAATAAAGTTTCTGGCAAGTGCTGGCAAGAAGGTCTTGTCTTTTTTTTTTTTTTTTTAAAGATTTTATTTATTTATTTGAGACAGAGCACATGAGAGGGGGGAGGGTCAGAGGGAGAAGCAGGCTCCCTGCCAGCAGGGAGCCCGATGCGGGACTCGATCCAGGGACTCCAGGATCATGACCTGAGCTGAAGGCAGTCGCTTAACCAACTGAGCCACCCAGGTGCCCAAGAAGGTCTCATCTTGTGAGAGAATATAAGGATTAGTTTCTCTCCCAACCCCAACCCCACCAAAAAAATCATTACAAAATGGTGGGAGAGAGAAGGGGAGAGAGGATGGAAGACACCGAGTCTAGAAAAGCAGTGTATAGAGTTTGGTTGGGAAGAGCTTCCGAGAAATTGGTTGGCTAAGTGGGGTTAAAAGAAGTTTCCCTACCGAGTAGCAAGAATTAATTTAATAGACATCTGAAAAATAATACCAGGTGCTGAAGTGGAATGGAGCGATGTCTTCAAAGATCTTAGGAAAAAATACTTATGAACTTAGATCTTCATAACTTAGATAAATTATGAGTTTTTGTTTGAGTTAGAAACCAACCTCACTTTAAATACTGTAGAATCTTGGCATTGGTAGGTTTAACATTTATGCTTTCAACTATTTGGAACAGACCCCAGAGTTCCATAATATAGTAATTTGTGATTTTTCTAAAGTACAAAATTGAATTCTATGCCTTACTAGTCTACTGTTAGGTAGAAAGCAGGCCTAGCCACCTATTCAACATCTATATATCAAAATATCTGTGGATAGTTTTATCAAAATATCTATGTATCAAAATATCTGTGGATAGTTTGTTATTATGTAGGCATTTTAAGAGGGGACTTATTTGCTACATGGTGTTCACTAAATTAGAGATCCAAGTCCCTTTCATCAAAGTTAAGGCTATTATAATCTACTTTTTTTTTTTTTTTGTGAAGATGGTTGCTACCATGTCCCATTTACCTGATGCCACCCACCTCTCTGTTCTGCCCCATCCTGCCTCAGTCAAACAAACCTCATTTTTCCTCATTTATTTGAATACTGGCTTTGAATTTTTATCTCCTGGCCTGTAGGGAGTCAAATCGACATCTGGATCATTTCCGTTAATCTTGGCCATTCCAACTAATTGCTTTCATCTTTTCCCAACCAACCTATGCTGCTGAGGCCCCAAGGATGCCTCATGGTAGAATCTTTTTTGGGGTGTGACACCTTATGTAATTATCACTCACTAAATTAGCAGTTTAAATCAGTACTGCAAGAACTTTCAACTATTCAATATTTTAAACTTAATTTCCTATTACTTAAATATAATTTTGCATAATAATCACTTAAGCATTACATGATTCATTGCATATTTTAGGGAAAAGTCATTAAAATAAAATTCTTTGCTGATAGTTAACAATTGACTTTCGGTTACAACTAAATGTATTGACATGTAGGTAATTAAAAGTACCACAACATTTTCTTGTTTTACCTTAGCATTTTCTATATTACATATTTCATAATTAAAAATAGAACGAACCAGTGTTTGCTAATGCACATTATTTGATTATTTGTATTCATTCTTGTCATTTAGGTAATAGTGATTCTCATTCTCTGACACACACATCAGGAATATGGGCCTAGATAGATCTGGGATATAAGATAGGGAGAAAAACATTTTTCTTTGCTTTTCAGGGAAGGTTATGATCCATTCACCTCTATTTCTTCTCCTGTGTAGGTAGAGGTGAATGTTAGTTGTCATGGGCTAGTCTATGCTGCAATAATGTATTAGCTACATTCATTTTCTTAAATATTAGCAAAATAAAATATGTCTAATAATTTTATTAGGAATACTATATATCCATAAAAGGAATACTGCTGGGTGCCTGGGTGGCTCAGTTGGTTGGGTGTCTGCCTTTGGCTTGGGTCGTGATCCCATGGTCCTGGGATCGAGTCCCACATTGGGCTCCCTGTTCAGCGGGGAGCCTGCTTCTCCCTCTGCCTGCCGCTCCCCCTGCTTGTGCTCTCTGTCAAATAAATAAAAATCTTAAAAAAAAAAAAATGGAATACTGCTAAACTAGTTTTTTGCAGAATGCATTATATGTGTGTTTAATGAAAGTAAGAATTCTATAGTCAAGTATGGTAAACACTGGATTAGGAAAGTTTCTTATTATCCTAAGACTTCTCAAAGTCATTAATATGCTAATTTATGTTGGATATCTCCAAGAAGCAGATACAGTTTGAGGCATTTCTAAAATCTATGACAAGAAATCCTTTTTCAAGGAGCAGCTTTCTGGACCAGTTAAGTAAAAGAATTCTGCGTGATACTCTTTGGAAACTGTGGACTAGACATATCTTTAAATCTAATTAAAGAACAAACATTTACAGAAAAGGCAAACTTTAGTCTAAAAGCTTTCCATGAACAAGTGTTAGGACTAATGTCCCCAGAGAGCTACTGTGGGTAGTTAGAAGGAATTTATTACAAGAATGATTTGAGGAGAGTTATATTAAAAGTGCAAAGTACACGTGTATGGTGTTACCTTGGTTTTCTTTGTTATAAATATTAGGAAGCTCCAGATTAAAGTTGGATTTTGGTCATAAAGATAGAATACCCGTGATTATGGCAATGCATCTCAAAAGGAGTAAGAGTCCAAAAGTCCTCCTTTTCTTATTCCCAGAGTGCTGTTTGACTTCTCTGTGTTTGTTTGCCACCTGGAAATTGACATAAAAATTATGAATGTAGAAAGCCAGTATTGGGGAAATTAGAAACTTCACTCAGATGGGAGAAAAAATTCAAAGGCAAATGCATCCGTATTCATTCTTAGCTGGAGATCTTTCTTCATTGAGAAAACTAAAGCGATCTGAAAAGAACTTCCCAAGTTTCCCATTATCCTTCTAAAGCACAAGCTCTACTTTCTGTGCCTTTGCATGAGCCCATTACCATCAAGAAACTCTTCATGTTCCCACGAAAGCCAACCCTTCCACTCTGCCCTGGATCATGTCACTTAGGGCATTCAATACATTGCTTCAGAAATTCTTCCCTTCTTATCAAGATTTGCTTTCCATTCAGTTATTCCCGTGAACAAACTTATTGTTATTTCTCCCACATTAAAAACAAATTCTTCTCTTGACTCCACTTTGTCAACCAATTGCTGTCTCATATGTCTACTTTGGAGAAGTTTTGCTACACCACTCCACCCACACTTTCTTGTCAGTGTTCTCTTGTTGATGAGCTCTACTTTGCAAAATTGATGTCAAATAACAAATAAATTGATCATTTTTCAGGCCTCATCTTACACACAGTTCAGCACTCTCCTCCTTAATATTCTTTCCTCACTTAGCTCTCAGAATACAAACTCTCAGTCTTTCTTGTCCCTCATTGGTTGCTCCTTTACAGTCTCTTTTGTTGATTCTTCTTGTCCTTTGCATCTTAGCCCTGGTTCTTCCCTCCTTTCCACTTCTTTTTCTCTTTCCTCTTCTTCCTTTTCCTTCCCGTTTCTTTCTTCTATTCTCTTCTTATTATAGTTCTTACTTATATGTCCTCTTTTCATGGTTTTAAAACTGTCAATATACCTGCCATTTCCAAATTTCTACCTCCATCCCAGATCTCTCCTAAACTCCATATATTCAACTATCTAAAGTACAACTCCTGTCAACACATCCAAAATGCAATTTGTGATATTCGAAGTGAAATCTGTTCCATCTCAGCTGATTGCAAATCCATCCTTCCAGTTGCTTACGTTGAAACCTTGGAGTGACTTGATTCCTTTTATGCTCTTGTACTTACACCCCATAGTCAGTCCTACTGGCTATACCTTCAAACTGTTTCCAGAATCTCACAACTTTCTATCACCCCCAATGCAAATATCATTATCATCTCATATGGATTATTGAGTAAAGGTAAATTTCCATCCTTTACCCCTTATAGTCTGTTATCAAACCAGCAATTAGTATTATTCTCGTAAGATAAATCAGCTTATTATTTCTCTACCAAAAGCTTTTTATTTACCCCCTTCTCATTTACAATAAAAGCTAAATCCTTTATGATGGTCTATGAAGTCCTGTACAATCATCCCACCTCTCCCCCTTAATTCACTAATTTTATCCCCTTGTTCACTCTGTTCCTGCCAGATTGGTCTCCTCACTCCTCCAGGAACATGCCAGGCATGCTTCTTCTTTAGGGCTTTTGCACTAGTCATTTCCTCTAGTTTGGGCTCTTCTATCCTAGGGTCAACCCTTTTACCTTCTTCCAGTCTTAGCTCAAATGTTACTCTTCCAATGGACTTCCTGGGCCATCCTATTTAATACCACGCCGTGTCCATCCTCCTCTACACTCCTTATCTTTTTCATCTCCATTTTTTTTTTCCGCAACACTTATTTACTTACTTAGTATATTATTATCTGTTTCCTCTTGATAGAATAGAAGTTCTATTAGGATAGGAATCTCTGTATTGTTCACTGGGCATCTTAAGTGCCTAGATCTATGACTGCCATAGAGTGAATACTCGATAAATAGTGAATGAAAGAATGAATTTGACATCCTACACAATGCACATATCTCAGCAATTTGATTTTCTGAAACATTACAGAATCCTTCATCTCATAAAAGATTAATCTGAATTGATTATACTAAATAAGAGTGACATATGTTGATAAAGATATTGAGAAACGGACAGTCATCCAGCAATTTTTTTTATCCCAAGTAACATCTCTCTTGTTTTTAATTTTTTCTCATTTTTTGTCAGACATTTTAGTGTTAGAAAATAATTTTTTGTTCATATACCATGTCCAAACTGTCAGAGATACTGTCTCATGAGAAATTTTTCTTGAAAGGAAATAAAAATCAGTCTATATATGGATGCTGGTGGCTCTTTAGATACTCCGATAACTAGGATACTGCCCCTCAGTTATAAGAAGATCAAATGGGAACTTTAGAAAAACTTACTGAGTTAAGAAGTTAAAGTCAAGGGCGCCTGGGTGGCTCAGTCGTTAAGCATCTGCCTTTGGCGCAGGTCATGATCCCAGGGTCCTGGGATTGGGCTCCCTGCTCCACGGGAAGCCTGCTTCTCCCTCTCCCACTCCCCCTGCTTGTGTTCCCTCTCTCTCTGTCTCTCTCTCTCTGTCAAATAAATAAACAAAATCTTCAGAAAAAAAGTTAAAGTCAAGTGTTAACTCTTTTTATATAGACATTCTTTCCTGAATGGGGTTGTGGGAGCCATCTTTTAAAAACCCTTCAAAGAATCCTCCTCCTCCCAGTCCCTTTGAGCTGTGTGTCTTGCCATAGGCACCCAAACATATAATTTACATTCCATTTTAAAGCCATAATAGTGTAGTGATAATTTCCCCTATTTGGTAATTATAAACAAAGGAATTTTGTCTTTCCCAACACATATAGAATATCTTCAAATTGATCATAAAGTAGGCCAAAAGAAATCTCAAAGAATTCATGTTTAGATTATAGAGAGTCTTTTCTTCATGGACAGCTAACAGAAAGATTGACGTGAACCTGATTCTGCCAAGAGCTACTTCATGGGAGCTGAAAAAGAGCTTCTACAGAGGATTTCGGGGCCTTTTAGCTCTGGATCCAGCTATGCCTGAAGCCAGAACTCCCTTTGGACTCTTCAGTTATGGAAGACCAAAGATAGCTTCTTTTTGCTTAAGACAGTCTGAGTTGAATTCTAGCACTCATCACTTAAATAAACCCTTCATCAAGTGTCAGGAGCAGCAAGGAATCACATTAAGTTGCCCTGTAGAAGGAAAGGGGAAGACAGGAACAAGGGGAAGTAATACTTAGGTGCTGGCCTGGTGGAGCAAGTGATCCTCTGAGAATGGGAGGAAGTAGGGGTGGCAAGTTAAATGGCAGAGCTTCCCCTCCCTCAGCTGCTCTGGAGATAGTACATGCAGGCCCATGAGTGCCTCAGCCTTAATAGCAGTAGTGTGAGCCCCTATGATCAATCCTGTGGTCAGCGCAGACTGCAGGGCTACCCAAAAATTGTGCTGGGGCATAACAGGGTGATCCAGTTGCTGTAAAATAGCCTCAATATGCTACAAAATATTCGTTTCCACTATGTTCCCTGATGTAAAAAGAGGCTGGGAAGCACTAGAAGAGGATTGCCATGTGGAGCTTTTATCATAGTGTCTGTAGTAGGTAGGATAATGGCCCTCCAAAGACGTCCATGTTATTCCCAGAATCTGTGCATATGTTCAGGTACAGGGCAAGGGGGAATTAAATTTGCAAATGGAATTAAGATTGCTAGTCAGCTGACCTGAACGTAACAAGATTATCTTGGGCTGTCCAGGTGAGCCTGATATACTCACAAGGATCTTTAAATGGGAAAGAATGCAGAAGAGTCAGATCTGAGAAGTGGTATCTGGAGAAAGACTTGAGTTACTTTTGCTGGCTTTGAAGATGTCAGGAGGAGCCATTAACCAAGGAATGAGGGCAGCGTCTAGGAGCCGGAATGGGGCAAGAAAATAGGTTCTCCCTTAGAGCTTCCAGAAAGGAATACAGGTCTGCCAGACCTTGATTTTAGCCCAGTGAGACCCATTTGAGACTTCTGACCTTTAGAACTATAATAAATTTGTGTTGTTTGTGGTGATTTGTTACAGCTGCAATAGGAAACGAACACAGTGTCTCATAGAGGACAGAGGTTCAGTGCTTAATGGCAACATCAGGCAGCGCAGTGGAGGGCAGTGACAGACGTGGACTAAAGGCCAGGCCCGCCCCATTGTGCTGTCACTTGTTAGCCCAGGATTCCTGTACATTTCTCAGAGGGTAGCAGAGTACATCGATAAGGATGATATTGACCATCCCATCAGCAGGTAGGTAAGGGATCCAAACCAGATTAACTTTATCTGCAAAATTAGGTGCTTGCATCAGAGTATCATGAAACAGATCTGTACCCAGTAATATTCCTTACCAATTACGTAACATCAATTTTGAATTTTGTTCACTTATATTTTTTTGAAGTCACTTTTTCAAGTCTTCACAACCGTGTCTGTAAGGCCCCCCCACTGTCCTTTACCTGGAGGATTTCTATTGTTTGAAGTTTGTGTGCGTCTCCCTTTTGACCTTTTCCTCACCAGCAATAGCACTACTCCCTCTTTGTTGATAATCACCACTAAACTTTCTTGATCTCTTTTTCACCTTGCATCTACTTTCAGCAATACCCAGCTAACTACAGTCTCATCTCTTTTTTTTTTTTTTTAAGATTTTATTTATTTATTTTAGAGACAGAGCACAAGAGGGGGGAGCAGGAGCGGGACTGCTGAGCAGGGAGCCCGATGCGGGACTCCATCCTGGGACTCCAGGATCATGACCTGAGCCGAAGGCAGTTGCTTAACCAACTGAGCCACCCAGGCGCCCCAGTCTCATTTCTTCTATTCTTGACCATGTCTCCTACCTCAGTGAAAGTCATTAGGCCCTTCTCACTCTTTCCGTTCTCATTTCTGAAGACATCTGTTGTCCTGTTATCTTAAAGGCATTGATTGTCAGGAATGAGCATGAACTTATCCTCTGTTGGGGTTCTAACTAGTTTTTTTTTTTTTTCCTTTTCCCAAACTCTGCTGGTTGCAGTTTGTTGAAAGCTTTCTTTTAATTCCATTGTGATTTTTTTTCTTCTCACCACCTTTCCACTGAATTCTAAACACATTTTAAAAAATAATCATTTGTCTATCAACTGCCCAAAGCTTTTAATTAGAAGTTGACTTGTAACAGTTTATGCAGCTTTTGCTGTATAACAGAAACACGGAAAAATTTGATTCAATTTCATTTCATATGGAAGCATACCACTAATTGGACTAGTAAGTTCTTACATTGGTGGTACTTGGTCACATTTTTGCCAGACCACTCTTCTTCCCCTAACTACTCTGAATAGGGATAGGAAGGTGTAGACTACACTCTCAGACCTTTAATTTTATTTGTTGACTGTGTCTTGGGTAGTCAGATGCTAATTTTCATATATCTTGAAGAATTTTCCTCATTAAACTACAACATAAAGAGTAACTTTGCCATTCTTTCTTTTTTTAAAATTTTTTATTGTTATGTTAATCGCCATACATTACATCATTAGTTTTTAATGTAGTGTTCCATGATTCATTGTTTGTGCATAACACCCAATGCTCCATGCAGAACGTGACCTCTTTAATATCCATCACCAGGTTAACCCATCCTCCCACACCCTTCCCCTCTAGAACCCTCAGTTTGTTTTTCAGAGTCCATTGTCTCTCATGGTTCGTCTCCCCCTCCGATTCCCCCCCTTCATTCTTCCCCTCCTGCTATCTTTTTTTTTTTAACATACATTGCATTATTTGTTTCAGAGGTACAGATCTGAGATTCAACAGTCTTGCACAATTCACAGTGCTTACTAGAGCACATACCCTCCCCAGTGTCTATCACCCAGCCACCCCATCCCTCCCACCCCACCCCCCACTCCAGCAATCCTCAGTTTGTTTCCTGAGATTAAGAATTCCTCATATCAGTGAGGTCATATAATACATGTCTTTCTCTGATTGACTTATTTCGCTCAGCATAACACCCTCCAGTTCCATCCACGTCGTTGCAAATTTTGCCATTATTTCTTATAAAAATCACTTGGTGTATATTGGTTGAACTGTAGTTCCAGATGTAGTGTTCGTTTTAATTAGATGGATTAAAATATGTATTACCCAAAGGTGAAAAGACTTTTTTTCAAAATGGCCAGATTGTTCACTTTTTCCATTATTACTGGTAAAGAAGAAAAACACCTTGATTCTATTTAGCCTGTCCCTGAGGAACAGATTTTTTTCATTGAGTTTCACTGATGCATTAGCATCTGTGACACAGCAGAAGCTGGAACATTACAAATGTCTGTAATTGTTTGCATTGCTCTAGGGAATATAATGTTGTTAATATCTATTACTGGACTAAATGAATGAATTAAGTAGCCAGAAACAAATGTGATTGTCAAGCATGATTTAGCTGGCGTATAGCTTTAGAACAGCTGCCAAATTTAATATGGAGGGTGGAGGAGGGTTTCATAAATTTGCAACTAACATTTGCAACGTTGGACACCTCTGCTTCCCCACTAGATGGAGGCCTTGCTTTGCTTTAAAGCTGTGGACCCCCCCTGGGCACTGCAGTATGCTGCAAAATGAATAGCATTCTACAGGGTTTTTCCTTTCCCTTTCTGTGTTCTGTTGCTCTTTCTATTGCTAGCCATCAATTGTGCATTGTGCATGCTTTTTGTCCTTTGGAGAGGGCCATAAAAAAGAGAGAGTCAAGACAGAAGCGGGAACAGTAGGAAAATCAGAGGCTAGCACTGTTACTAGCACAAGCTCCACTCTGAGGCAGGCTGCGGTTTTCCTTCAGTCCCTCCCTTTTCCCCATCACATCACCACCCCCACCTGCCCCCTGCTCCTGGACATGTAGGATGCGCATATGGCACTCCTGATCTATATCAAGACGTACCTTTCCAGTGGCCCGTTTCCTCATTTGGATTCACATGCATATTTGGCTCATCTAATACTGTGCTCCCTGAACAGCTTTTATGCATTGAGGCTTCCCCACTACTTGAGTTTTCTGGCCTCAAGGGTGGGTCCTGCAGATGGAGGAAGGGGGGAGGGGAGTAAAACTGGATAAAGACTAAAGTTTTAGTATTAAATTTGGTCAGGTATTCTGTCGCCCAAAATACTTTGAGGACTTAAATTTTTAAGTATGATAAAATATACGTAACAGAAAGTTTACCGTTTTAACCTTTTTTTTTTTTTTTTAAAGATTTTATTTATTTATTTGACAGAGAGAGGCACAGCGAGAGAGGGAACACAAGCAGGGGGAGTGAGAGAGGGAGAAGCAGGCCTCCCGCCAAACAGGGAGCCCGATGTGGGGCTCGATCCCAGGACCCTGGGATCATGACCTGAGCCGAAGGCAGATGCTTAACGACTGAGCCACCCAGGCACCCCCCCGTTTTAACCATTTTTAAGTGTATAGTTCAGTGGCATGAAGTACATTCACAGTGTCGTGCAACCGTCACTGTCTCTTTCCAGACCTTTTTCTTCATCTAAACTGCAACTCTGTACCCACTAGACAGTAACTCCCCATTCTCTCTTCCATCTTCAATGCCCATTGTAACCACTATTCTACTTTCTGTCTCTGCAAATTTGACTATTCTAGGTATACTTCATATAAGTGGAATCACACAGTATTTGTCCTTTGGTGATTGACTTATTTCACTTAGCATCGTGTATTCAAGGATTTTGTGGCGTGTGTCGGAATTTTCTTCCTTTTCCCCAGGCTGAATAATACTCCATTGCATGTACGTACCACATTTTGTTTATCCCTCTAACTGCTGATGGACAGTTGGGTTGCTTCCACCTTTTGGCCGTTGTGAATAATGCTGCTATGAACATTGGCCTACAAGTTTTTGAGTTCCTGTTTTTTAATCTTTTGGGTATACACCTAGGAGTGGAATTGCTGGATTATGTTGATTCTGTTTAACTTTTGGTGTAACTGCCAAACTGTTTTTCTTAGCAGCTGCACCATTTTGCATTCCCAGCAGCAAAGCACAAGGGTTGCACTTTCTCCACATCCTCACCAACACTCTGGAGGACTTTTTATTACCTATACGGATCTGAATATCTACAAACCCGCCCAGGATTTCCTTCAAGAGCACAGCAGAGAAAGCTGTAAGGGCCAATGTGGAGAGTTGAGGGGAGAACCGATAGTCACTCTCTGCTTGCACTCTATGTCCTGTGGGGTCCAGTTTGTCCAACAAACTGGAAGCAGTCAGATGGCAGTGACTGTTAGGAACTGGCTAAGGCTGGTCTGATTTCCTCAGCCAACCAGATCCTAAAGTAGCAGGTCTTCCTTCTTAAGGACTAAGAGCTAGGTGGGCCTAGAGCTCTGGGTCATATTCTGTCTCTTTTTTTTTTTTTTTAAAGATTTTATTTATTTATTTGACAGAGAAGGAGACAGCCAGAGAGGGAACACAAGCAGCGGGGAGTGGGAGAGGGAGAAGCAGGCTTCCCGCAGAGCAGGGAGCCCGATGTGGGGCTCGATCCCAGGACCCTGGGATCATGACCTGAGCCGAAGGCAGACGCTTAACGACTGAGCCACCCAGGTGCCCCTCTACCTCTTTTATCTTCCATGCCTACAGGTAGACAAAGTGAGTAGGGCTAAGGCCTGCAAATATGTTCTTTATTTTGTATAGATTTGTCCTTTCCCTTCTTCTCAAAAATCGAGGTTAAAAGATTTAGAGCTACAGTGAAAATCAGAAATTCTCAACCCTCTTTTTCAGTTACACCCCCCCCCCCTTTTTACCACATGGCTCATTTTGAGGTCAGAATGAAGACTACTAAAATCTGCAACTTAAATTGTTGCCCAACTCTTGTTGCCCAAATCTGTCCTCCTTGGAGTTTCCTGTAGAACACGTGGTATGGTATCTAGGTGCCATCTCCCATATCCCCAGCTTCCTCAGTGGTGGAAATTAGTTCTAATTTCATCCTTTTTATGAACTTACTAATTTGTTCATAAAATGTGTTCAAAACCTGTCCAGCCACACTACACAGTACAAGACCCACAGTTAAGCAATTATAGATAAAATGAGCATTTTTGGGCTGATAATGACCAAATGAAGTAGCTAAGGGCCTGAGGTGAAACTGAGGCTCCCCCAACCAGGATTAACCAGCGATGTTAATTGATAATCCTTAACAGTTATCCTCAGCACTTTGTGAACATTAATTAAACCTCACAACACTCTGTGTGAGGCAGCTACTGTTATCTCTCTTTTTACAGATGAGGAAACTATCTTAAAAAGACTAAGAAACAAAGTATCTGCCTAAGCCTTTGCCTTTGCACAGTCCTATAAGTGGGGAAAAATGGGGACAAATAAATTCTCTTCCTCCACCTTCCTTCCCTCAACTAAAAGGCTGCTTGGAATTTCAAGGACGTTTTGAAACATTACTTTTATTTTACTTTTTTTCCCTTTTTTGCCCAGGTCTTTGAAGAATTTAGAAATCAAGAAAAATCTATTCCTGTAATTAAAATGTGAAAGCAAAAGCTATTTGTAGCAGAAAAACATCCCATTAATGTGATTTCCTTGTGGTGGATTGACAGGTTCAAAGCAGGAATGTATGTTGCCATGGGCACCAGATTCTATTTGCTCTGCTGGTTCATTTTACTTAGCTGCCAAAGGAGGAGGGTAGCATTGAGCCAGAAATCACTGAGCATTGTTAGAATAGATTTGTAATTTTTATGTAACACCTTCTCTTCATAGATCTCTACAGATAACAGCAGCAAACTGTTTACTTTCACTTTAGGGGCAGAGTTTTCCGAATCTTTCAGGAACATCAACCGCAGAAGGGGTGGGGGGTGGGGGTGCCTTTTCTCCCTCTGAAACCTCTCATCCATAACAGGCTGTAAATAAATATTTGTCAAAACGATGGGGGGATGGACGAATGGAGGACTCATTATCCCGCACCAGCTGCCTAAGTGTTAGACTTTGGGTTTATGGGGAGGGAGGTTGGGAAGAAAGGGAAGGAGAAAAGGGGGGGAATGTCGGGAGAAAGAAGCGAGCAGATACTCTGCATGGTCTGGAATCACTCAGACAGAGGAAGGGGAATCAAAGCTGTCCTGCGGTGAGAGAACAATGAGTGAGTGAGAGATTGGTGCTACTTTCCTAAGGCTACTGAAGTCAAATACACAAAAAGCAGTTAATTTGCATTAGCGTGATGATGTTCCCCATGTCCTCTCTCTTTCTTCACTAGGCTTATAAGGTCTCATAGCAAGTGAGAAATGGTGGGGGCTTGGGGGGAACTCTCCCTCTCTAGAGGGACACGAGTGGTTCCCTGGCTCTGAACCAAAGAATGAAGTTTTGCTTCATTAGTTTCAAGTTATCAGGGCCAGGTGACTTTCCTTTTGAATTATGCATTTCCTGCCCTGACAAATGAAGCCCCCTGCCAATGCCTTTGAACCAGGAAAGGCTCCTGCCCCTGGTCTACAGCAGCAAACATTTCACGATTTGGAATGATGGTTCCAGAATTGCAATGGAAGTGGCAATATTTCATCGTGATTTTTCTCCCTTCTTTCTCACTCTTACCCCAGGTTCAGTGTTGTCTAAGCAAAGGCTGGTGGTGTCTTTTGTTATCTGCCTGATGCCTAAGTAAGCAAAAGGCCAGATAAAGCAAATGTCTTCCAAATCTCCATTTATCATGAACACAGATTGTAGTTTCAGCTCTTTTGCTTGATGCAAATCAGCTGTCAGATGTATACCACCAGCAGCAAATCTTACGACTGACAGAGCGCTGTCTGCTGCTGAATTTATATCTGTATTTTTTCTGGGAAGGGATAAAATGGTGAAATAAAATTATTTGGTGTGAATGCTCTCTGACCTCTCTGCTCCACTTCTCCTATTCGGCCCCCAACATACACCACTTCAGAACTCTAGTCCCTGGAGAGCTGATGGCTTGGCTGCCCCCAGGGTTCAGGGTAACCCTTTGAGGTTTACCTTTTAGTTCCAGACTATTCTTTCTCTCCTTCATGCATTTCCTCTTCAACTCTCCCAACTACTAACTGCCACCAATTACATCCTTCTCTCACTTATTTCTTGGCCCTTGTAGGTAATTGTTTCATCATGATTTCTGATAATCTGATACACTAATTCACAACAAGTATCAATGCATAGTAATAACAAAAGGCATAACTTCTCAAATGTTCCCATTAAAGTCAAGGGGCTAGGAACTAGGGTTATAGGGTTGGGGAAAGGAAGGCCAGGGGGGAACTGCTTAAAGAACCTATTTTAAATTGCTTACCATTCAGGTTGCTTAATGCTATAACCCATCTGAAATTCCCAGCAAAATTCACCCTCTGTAGGGCTTGTTCATTCTGTGCTTTTCCAAATCCCCAGCACACTGCTGTGCACTTCTGAAGGTGCACAGAGGTCAATCCCTATTTCTGAATAAATCCCAATTATCATGTGTCCCATCCTTTTAAAAAATTTCATTAGTATAAATATAAATATATATATATATAAAAGCAAATATATATATAAAAGCAAAAGTAATATTTGCTTTTGTAAACTCTTCAAATAATACAGAAGAGTGTGAAAAAAAAAATGTCCCTTCTTCCTAAGTCCATTCTTTCTAGAGAATACCACTAATAATAATTTGCTGGTTATTCTTCAGATTTTTTTTGGTAAATGCATATAATTATGTGCTCTATAACTTATTATAAATTACTTAAGTATGTGTGTTAGCTTTAATCAATACCTTAGAGCTGATTAGTTAATCTACATGCACTAATCAAGGTAAACATTCAAGGGATGGTCAGTTACCATTGAAAGACTAATCAGAAGGCCACCCTCTGGAAGAACTACTATAAGCTCTCCAATCATTTATTTTTTTAGCATATAATGGATATTAGAAATAATTTTTCCCTTGTAAAATTAGTAATTCAAGATGTGTGAATTGGCTAAAAATGTTACATAGGCATACATGCACATGATGAATAGGAAGTAAGAATTTATTAAGTCCAATCCTATAACCTAGTCTGGCACACTAGGTTGAGGATTCCATTCTGGCCTGTATCGCTTTGAGCTAAAAGAAGTGAGCATGCTTGTGTTTGTACCTGCCTGCCAATCAATCTTCGTCTCCTGTGCAAAAGTCCTTCTGAGACCTGTGTTCATTGTATCAGATAGCCCCTGATGGGGCAACTGTGGGGGAGGAGACCATTACTACCACCTACTTCTAACCTTTGAAGCCTGCAGCTATCTATCGAAAAGAACCTAATGTTTGGGATGGCAGATGCCTGGGTGGCTCAGTCAGTTAAGCATCTGCCTTCAGCTCCGGTCATGATCCCAGGGTCCTGGGTTCGAGCCCCACATTGGGCTCCCTGCTCCGTGAGAGGCTTGTTTCTCCCTCTCCCCTGCTGCTCCCTCTGCTTGTGCTCTGTCTCTCTCTCAAATAAATAAAAAAATCTTAAAAAAAAAAAAAAAAAGAACCTAATGTTTATGAACCAATTGGGTTGGGTCAGTTCTGAACACACGTAAAATAATACAAATAAGTAAAAATAAATTGATGTTAGAATATATACTTATTTAAAAAGACAAAAAGAAATAGGATCATACAATAGATATTGTTTGCTCAAAATATGTTGTGGAGTAAATTTCTAATTATAGGAGTTTGGGGTACCTGCAGGATACTGGCAGAAGAGATTTGGGTTTTTTTCTTATTTTTGTTTAAGATTTTATTTATATATTTGAGAGAGGGAGAGAGAGAAAGAGAATCTCAAGCAGACTCCTTGCTGGGCATGGAACCTGACACAGGGCTCAATCTCAGGGCCCTGAGATCATGACCTGAGCTGAAACCGAAGAGTTGGACGCTTAACTGACTGAGCCACCCAGGTGCCCCAAGACAGACTTATAAAAATCTTAAATTTGTATCACATGAGTGAATGTCCTACTGGTGAGATGAGTTATCTCTTTATTTATTTATTTATTTAAAAGATTTTATTTATTTATTTGACAGAGAGAGAGCACAAGTAGGCAGAGAGGCAGGCAGAGGGAGAGGTAGAAGCAGACTCTTCACTGAGCAGGGAGCCCAACGCGGGGCTCGAACCCAGGACCCTGGGATCATGACCTGAGCTGAAGGCAGCCACTTAACCGACTGAGCCACCCAGGTGCCCCAAGATGAATTATCTCTTTAGAGCAGGCTAGGCATTTACAAACATTTATTTATTTTTGATATTCATAGTAAGATACATTAATCATGGAAAGATTGAGAAAAATCAAGAAGGAAATAAAATCATCCCTAATGCTCCCTTTCTGTTGTGAGTTTGTGTGTGTGTATGTGTAGATATCTGTACATACACTCTCATAAATAAATAATACTAAAAGTATAGTTTTGTATTATGCTTCTTTCACTTAGCATTATACAGTGAGCATTTCCCTGATCATTAAAATGACTTGAAAGCATAATTCTATGGTTATCTAATAATTCCACCATATGGATATAACATAATTAAATCACTTCCCCGTCACTGGACATTTGCATATCTGGACTTTTTTGTTTTAGTATTATATTTTGACATATTTTAGTACTTAAAGCCTTGCATTCATCTCTGATGCTAGAATCCTGCATATTATTTGGAAAGCATAGTTTATATATAACCTATTTCAACCTTCTCATTCATCTGTCATCTTCCAAAAACAAACAGAAGACTCTCTGACCTCATGCTCTGTCATTTAGAAACATTTGAAAGGTTTTTAGAAAGAAAGAAAAAAAAGATTGCTGTAAGAGAATTGTTAGTGCTACAAGCTATGCTTTTGTTTTGAAAAAAAGAAAAAGCCTCCTCATTCTCTTTCTGATGGCTGGTTCTGGGAAGCATGGGTTTAGGATTCCAGTCTGACTTAACCATCAGAATCCTCCTTTTCCAGGTTCTATTCCAGCTCCATTCTCTCCCACCGGATCTCGCTTGTCCTGCCATTAGACTCCCATCCACTGAGGCACCCTTCAGTCACTGAGTTCAGATCATCCCTTCCTCCTTTGTTCCTGTTTTCGTGAGGGGAAATAAATATTTAAGTCTTTTGTGTTGCACCCAGCAGATGCCAGTGACATCCATGGAGCATCCCAGCACCAAGCTCTAGAAAGTAGGAGTGAGGTGGCGCTAGCCATCCTGTTCCACAGCGAAGCAGAGAGAATTCACAGTTGTTCTGTTCCAGTGCTCCCATCTCGTGAGTCTGTGAAGTGACAGTGTCCATGAGCTCCAAGTAGATGTTAGGAAGCTTTTTAGAGTCCTCTGACCCTGGAAGCTGCTAATTAAAGTGCCACCAAGATGCTTTCATTGGCTGTGAGCTAGTTACATTTTAAAGAGCTGACCTCTCCTTTCTGTCTCCTGTACCCCATTGTGAGTGCTGTGGGTGGCCAGCAAATAATAACAGATAATAGCCCTCTCCTATTCTTTCAGACCTCTACAGAAATGCAAATCACTGCCTTCAGAAGGAAGCACACAGGCGTATGAATTTTATATCAGCAGGGATTACCAATGAGTCATGCTTGATGCTGTTGTAAAAACTATTCAGGTGGGAAGGTATCACTGCAGTAAGAGAATACGATGGGGTGTGTCTCTCTCTCCTGAATGTGCGATTATCAAAGAGCACACAACACGTACATAGCCACACCCTTGTCCCAACGTACAGAAACAGACTGTTAGTTAAATATATGCCCAAATCTCCACAGGACGGAAAGCTAACCTCTCCAAAATCAAATGGTTGGTCTAGTGCAGAAGAGAATAAATCTGGAAGATGATGAGCAGAGTTAATACCTGAGTGAGTGCCAGAACTCATACAGATGTGTGTTATTTATGCCCTTAATTGTTATTTCTAGTAGGTGTCTGGCTGCCAGGGCACATGAGTTAAGTACTGTAAAATAACAGATGTCACATATCACAAGAACAACAGGGAGTCAATAGGCAGCCGTGTAAATCCGATTACTTTAGATACTAGGGAAAAGAAGAGAAAGTACACAAAAACAGATGAGCCTGTGGCTGTAATTTATAAAACAAATTATCCCATTCAAATATGTTCCATGCTAATTATGTATCTGCACTGAGTACACTAAGGGAGAAAAGCCATCTTGGAATAATGGAGCCTATTTAGGTAACAAAGTTTCCCCTTCATTCTTAAAAGGACAAAGAAGAGAAAATGAATGACAGAGAACAAAGGGAACCAGCCAGCCAGTGACATTTTCCAGAGAAAGTCATGTGGATACAAGAAAAGGACTGAAAAAAGTCTTGGATGTAAATTTTAAAAGCATCATTAGTCATCTGGCAGAGAGAAGACATGCAATGACGCTTACAATAGAGCACCGAATGATGGTGCTAACACCACAGACCAAGAGCGTTTACAAAGACTTAAGGGAGCTCGGAGATTTGAGCAAAAGCATAACGAGATTCAACTGAGAAGAGTGAACACAAACACATCTGGGGAAAATAATCTTAAATAAAGATCCCCAGTTGGAGAAGAAAAGGTGTAAAGCCTGGACCTGGAGTGACAGCAGATCGCTAATTCTATCTGAATTGCAAGGTATTACAACAGCTCAGAAAGAGGAGAATTCCCTTTGGGATTTTAAATGCAGAAGTGTCTCATTATGAGGCATTGACAAAGGAACTCGTGTCCCTCATTACATATCGGAATACATGAACCTTGTTCACAAAACAAAATACAGTTTGGGCCATGTAAATATGCACATATGGCTGAAACTGTTCTCTTGTTTCTAGTCAAACAATAGAAATTTGATTATACCAACCTGTAATTTTCAGAGCTTAAGGAAATATTTAATAATAATAGCACTTACTATGTGCCAGGCACTGTTGTAAGCATTTTACATATTTAATGAATCCTTACAACAAACCCCAAAATAGATGCAATTCTCTTCCTCACAGATGAGGAACCAGGATGTAGAGAGCTTAATGAAACTTCCCAAGGCCATACATTTAATAAATGGTGATTCTGACAACACCAAGAAACAAACAATCCCATTAAAAAGGTGGGCAGAGGACTTGAACAGAACTTTTTCCAAAGATGGCCAACAGACACTTGAAAAGATGCTCAACATCCCTCATCATCAGGGAAATGTAAATCAAAACCACAGTGAGGTATTACCTTACACCTGTCAAAATGGTTAGAATAAAAAGGACAAGAAATAATAAGTGTTGGTGAGGATGTAGAGATAAAGAACCCTTGTGCACTGTTGGGGGGAATGCAAATTGGTGCAGTCACTGTGGAAAACAGTATGGAGGTTCCTCAAAAACTTAAAAATAATGACCAGATAATTCCACTACTGGATATTTATTTAACAAAAGAAAACAAAACACTAATTTGAAGATGTATGCACCCCTGTGTTTATTGCAGTATTATTTATAATAGCCAAGATATAGGATTTATCTCTCTCTCTCTCTCTCTCTCTATATATATATAGAATAGTATGCAGTCATAAAAAGGATGAGATCTTGCCATTTGCAACAACATGGATGGACCTAGAGGTTATTATGCTAAGTGACATAAGTCAGACTGAGAAAGATAAATACCATATGATCTCACTCATATGTGGAATCAAGAAAAAAAAATGAATAAACAAATGACAGAATCAGACTTATAGATACAGAGAACAAACTGATGGTTGACAGAGGGAAGCGGGGAGGGATGGGAAAAATGGGTGCAAGGGAGTGGGAGATAGAAGCTTCCAGTTATGGAATGACTAAGTCATAGGAACAAAAGGCAGAGCATAGGGAATATAGTCAGTGGTGTTGTAATAGTGTTGATGGTGACAGGAGCTACACCTGTGGTGAGCACAGCATAACAGAGAGATGGTGAATCACTATGTTGTACACTTGACACTAAGGTAACATAGTGTGTCAAGTATACTCTAATAAAAATAAATAAATAAATAAGCGGTGATTATGGAATTCAAACTCATTCAGACTATCTCCCAAGTTCATGACCCTTTAGCACTACACAAGACTCTCTTGCCTATCTATGGCAGAAAAGGAGGCTTACTTGATAATTCCCTTCATTTTGTAGATAGACTTTATCTCTGAATGGGACTGGAAGGGCTGACAACATATCTTCAGCCATTCATCCTGATGTATGCCTTCTTGTCTCCTCACTCCCAAATATTTAGTTCTCCAAAGGGGATTTAAGTGGCCTATAGGACATGAGGTCAGAGGTTAAATTTTGTGATTCCAGCACCTGAACATTCCTCATCTCTAACCCTTTGAGCTGTAATGGTCTTTAACAGATATAGACATGCTGGAGACTAGGGAGAGCCTATTTAGATCTAAGGATCCCTCATGACTTTTGTTATTGAGTTGAGAAATTAGAACCGTAATGGGGTGACTGGGTGGCTCAGTTGGTTGAGCGTCTGACTCTTGATTTTGGCTTAGGTCATGATCTCAGGGTTGTGAGATCAGGCCCTGCATCTGGTTCTGTGCTGGACATGGAATCTGCTTGAGATTCCCACTCTCCCTCTGCCCCTCCCCCACCTCCCTCTTTCTAAAAAAAAAAAAAATTATAGGCAGTTATTTAAAGTAACTGCAGTAGATAATTTTGGAAAATTACCCCATGAAAACACATATAAGTGTATATTATTTATGAAATGTTGGCTTCTTTGGGAACACTCTTTCTGCCCCTAGAATCTTGAAATACAGATAGTTGCCCTGTGACCATATTTTGAAGGAATTCCTAAGATTGTTGACTCCTGAAGAATGCATTTCCCACTGGGCTGTCACGGTGCTGTTCTTTTTTCCATCCTGGCTTGAGTCTCTTACCATTAGAGTCATGACTTTTTAATTAGGCACCAAAACCACACTGTCTGTGGAGGAGCATCATTTAAATCCATGTGCAAAGCATGATGACTGTCTTGTAACTGGTCAAGGTCCTCTCTCTATGTTGGCAGCTATGGGCCTCAGAGGCAGAGCTGGGACCCAGCCTTGATATATGTCTCATTCTTTATTCTCATCATCTTTCCTATTATCATTTGCCCAGTTTCTTGACTTCCTTATTATTTTACGGTTATGGGCTGAATTGTCCAGGGCCCTAAAATTCATCTGTTGAAGGTTTAACTCCCAGTACTTCAGAATATAACTGTATTTGGAGACTGGGTCTTTAAAGAAGTAATTAAGTAAAACGAGGTCATTAGGGTAAGCCCTCATCCAGTATAAGAAGAGGAAAATTGAGCACAAACCTGTATAGAAGGAAGACCATGTGAAGTCACAGAGAGGAGATGGCCATTTGCAAGCCAAGTAGAGAGGCCTCAGAAGAAACATATCTGAACTGTGAGAAAATAAATTACTGTTGTTTAAGCCTCCCAGTTTGTGGTATTTTGTTATGGTAGCTGGTTATGGGCCGAATTGTATATCTGCCTCCCTCCCCCAGAGCCAGGAAGACAGGTTTTACCAGAAACCCCCGCCGACAGCACCTTGATCTTGGACTTCTAGCCTCAAGAACTGTGAAAAAATATTTTTCTTCTTATAATTATTAAGTGCCCATTTCTCTGAGTGGTGCCTAGGGGTAAAGAAACCAATGACAATGAAACTCTGCCTTTGAGAAGGAGTGGGTAACATGGAGCAGACGGATCAGAAAACGGAGTCTGAGGTCCAACCTGATACTACTATGTCATAGGGACATTTTTGTCATTCAGTGTAATGGAGTGAATGTTTGTGTCCCCCCAAATTCAGATGTTGAAATCCTAACCCTCCATGTGATGGTATTAGGAGGTGGGGCCTTTGGGAAGTAATTAGGTCATTAGTCCTCATAAACGGGATTAGTGTCCTTATGAAATAGATGCCAAAGAGCTTTCTTGCTCTTTTTCTACCATGTGAGGATACAATGAGAAGTCGGCCGTCTGCATCCTGGAAGAGGGTTCTCACCAGAACCCAACCATGCTGGCACCCTGACCTGGGTCTTCCAACCTCCAGAGCCGTGAGAAGTAAATTTCTGCTGTTTATAAGCCTCTCAGTCTATGTATGTAATTTGTTACAGTGCCCAAACGGAGAAAGACACACAGGAACCGACTGGACTTGGCCTCTTCAACTCTCTTAGGGGAGCCTTAGTGGAGACCCAGCCCAGTGACAGTTTAAAAAGAGTGAATCTGCTGCCAGCCACATCCACCCTGAGGCAAAATGCCCTAATCACAAGAATAATCTTCCTTGGGACTGAGAGAATCAAAGAGTATATGGACTAGAGGTTTGGTACCATTTATTGATTCCTCTACTTCATCTAAGAAATAACTTCCTTCCCCCTTTCAAGAGACTGAGATTGAATTCTCCGCTCAATAGGTCCATGCAATGAGGTCAAAAGGATTATGCTCACCAGTCTAGCCTTGCTTCTGTTCTGACTCGCTCGGAGATCATCCAGAATACGAGGCCGGAAATAAGTTGATAAAATGAAAATGTAGCACATGACATATCCACAGAAAAATAAGTTCTAAGACAGAATTGTGTGCCACTTACCTGATTTTGCCTACTATGGGCATCTTCAATCAGTCAGGTAAGATACCCAGCATAGGTGTTGAAGAATAATGAGATTTATTATAGTTATATATGTATGTGTATATGTGTTACAAAATATATTAGTCAGGGCTCCTTAGTTATAAGTAACCTAAACTAGCTCTTGCTAACTCTAGCAAAAAACGAATTTATTGGAGGGATTCATCACAGGACGCATAGGCTCAGAAATGTGATGACTTCCACACAGTCACAAAATAAGAACACAAACCAAGAGTCTGGTCAGTCTCTCGGCAGTGGAAAGTATCTGACCATCTTTTACAGGCTCCGCCCCTGAATGAATGTACCCCAAACTTTATTTATTCAACAAAACTTACTTCTCTCCAAATCCAAGATTTGTAACAGCCCTCTCAATATATTCAGCATACACGGAGAGAGTCCCAGTCCATGACTTGGTGCCCAGTCTCTGGTTAGGGTAAGGTACAGTTCCACTAAGACTTCACAGAGAGGGGGGGCGCCTGGGTGGCTCAGTTGTTAAGCGTCTGCCTTCGGCTCGGGTCATGATCCCGGGGTCCTGGGATCGAGCCCGGGGTCCTGGGATCGAGCCCGGAAGCCTGCTTCTCCCTCTCCCACTCCCCCTGCTTGTATTCCTTCTCTCGCTGTGTCTCTCTCTGTCAAATAAATAAATAAAATCTTTAAAAAAAAAAAAAAAAAAAAGGACTTCACAGAGAGGGGAGAAGCAATTCCCCTAAAGGGAACTTAGGGTAACATTAGAAGGAAGGAAGAATCTAATACTAATGATGTAATGTATGGTGATTAACATAACAATAAAAAATTTTTTAAAAAAGGAAGAAATCTTGTTTGGTTCTCCATTAATAATAACAATGACAACAATAATGACAGTTGTCCACTTGACTCTAAGTCCTTGCTTCAGATCTAGGGATCCAACCAGGGTGACTCCTCTTCTGAGTGTTTCAGGCTGCTCTTGGCACCCTGTCTGCAAGAGCATGTCTCCCTCTTGCTTTAGGATTTATATTGCTGATCATAGAGAGTTGTTAGCCTTCAGCTAAGCTCTGACCCAGAGCATAGTTTTGAAGGACTAAATTACCATCTACTGATTTTCAGGGCATAGGGTCTTTTCGGTGTCTCCTGGGAAATGCTGGATGCTGTCTTTGCTAGTTTATGGAGGAAGCAGGACTGTGTGGAGCTGCCCCACTGCATCTCGCCCTGGGTCTGTGCGCTTTTAGCTGATGGCTTTCTCTCTGGATAACCAGGTTACTCTGCCCCAAGGCTATGTGATGAAAACTTTCAAACCTTGGTAGGAATGGCAGTTACTGTTTGGAAGCTAAGCTGAGGCTGGTTTTGGTTTAATCACAGCCTGCCACATCCCATAAGCTAGCATATGTTACTTGGGAAGGAAGAACATTCTGACGGTTCATAGTATAAGGAATGATTTCTCTCTAATTAGCTGTCACTTTGAAGGGAAGGCATCATGGTGGGTGGATAGGTGATAGCAGAAAATGTACAGGAAGACCAGCTGCATGGGTCCCCGGGCAGCCCAAGAACGCAGGAGTCTAGAATGGTAAGGCTTCCTTGATTCACTGTCAGAGCATTTATGTTCATTCTCACCCCTCAGCACTTTCCTTCCCTTATTAAGTACCCAGAATCCTCATGCTGTTTCTCAGTTCTTGTTAGAACAGATGGTAGGTAGTCTAATCAACATCAACACACACCAAGGTGCCAGGAACTGGGTGGGCTGCCCCTCCAAAGGGATATCGCATTTTAAAATGGTTAGGGAAATGTATAACACAATGGAATCGATTTCATTTTGGTGGATCTGTAGTTAACATAGACCACTGGGGTCTCCTTCATATGCTTAAAAATACACGTTACTGACCGCTTTCCAATTCTGCCCATGGGCAGCCTTAGCTGGGGGGGCCATACAGTTATTGTGGAGAAAAAAAATAACACATCGAGAAAAGGGGTTCAGTTTCATTTTGCTACACAGCAAGTTCTGTGTCTTCAAGAAAAGGCTAGTGGAAAAGCTGATTTAAAGGGCATTTAGCAAATAAAACACCCTCTCTTAGTTCTCTTTAACCACAGAAGAGATCACACACACTTTCTTACACTTCTTACAATCATATAAAGACCTCATCAGTCAATAGACACTTAGGGAACTTACGCAGATAAACCATAAACTAATTGAGGACAATGATTATACTTTCAACTCCTTTGTATCCTATAATTCACCCTTATTTATTTGATTAGGAAAAATTTATTGAGCACCTACTATGTGCTAGGCACTATGCTAGATGTTAGTAATTCTACATGATTAAGATGTGGTTCCTCTCCTCAAAGAGTTCAGAGCCTGGGTGAGGAAGACAGGTGGGCACACAATAGTTATAAAATAATGTGTGAAGTGCATAAAGCACTATCTTATCAGTGAAGAGGAAGAATTAATTCTGTCTGGCTTTAGAGATACACTCACATTTGAGCTGGTCCTTGAAGGACAAGATGGTTTCTCAGTATCTCATTAGCTCAGCATCCTGAATATAGCACATTTTTTTAAATAAATGTCATTGCTTAACAATCTTAGAGATGAAGGAGACTAGAATTCTTTGAAGGTTGAGTCCATTGTTGTTTCTCCTAGTTTTGCTTGGATTGAGGTTGAATATCCTAACCAGTTCACCTTCATTAATCAGACTCCTGTGTGGTTCATCATTTGGGCCATATCATCAATGCTTCTGAGACTGTCCACACAGACACCATATAGGAGCTGACAACTTGAATGCAACATGAATGCAAACATAGTTGTTGAAATTGTCATTTCTTCCTCTTTTTTCTTTGACTTTTGAGGGTTTTATATTTTAAGTTGTCAGTCTTGACACCACACTCATAACCCCAGTAATTCAACCCAAAATATATTCTGATGAATGACTGAAATTGATTGCTGAGATGGCACTTAATCCTGCACCATTGAGAAGTCAACTCTACAGCTGTAAGTTTCAGATTTTATAGTGAAATTTTGACTAAACTGGGCTTTTTTTAATTCTAGTGATAGTTATCCATTAACTCGTGCAGTATTTACAAAATAAATGTTGAGAAGCTTACCACAAATTCTCTGTAAAGTCATCAGCAACTTTGTATTTAACAGTAATGATTTCATTATTCTGATGTAGTGAATTTCTATACTCAGGCACACTAAAGAATTAACAATTTAATGTTGTTTGAAAAAAATATTGACTGGCCACTCCCATCAGTTGTTTTTGTCTGCATCTAGATAATTCCACACATCGGGATGAAAAGGAACAAATTCTGCCAACCATCAGGTATTTTTAAAAAGATCCGAATTCGGATGTTATAGGGAAATCAATGAAATGATTGGCTGAATATGTCATTTGTATTTAAACTTGATGCTGGGCATAAATTAAGTCTTTTGCTGTTCTCGGTCAACCTGTAGATTTCAGAAATAGTAAAAATCCTTATTTTCACCACAAGGGGGAAGTAGAACACTAAAAGTGTTATCAAAGAGAGCCTAATGAAAAGGTGTAGTGGTAGTATTCATGTTAAGAAAAACTGTAGTCTAAAAAGAAATCAGAACTTTAAAAAATGTTGACTAGAATTTAGCAATCTTTGTAGCATCATGTTCACATCAATCTCAGCCTCCTTATACTTTAAATTTCCTACAAATTTCACCTTTGAACTAAACATATGGTTTACAAAATGGACAAAGAAAAATAACAATTGTCAGTGAGAGAAATACTCCACATTTCATCTTGAATGATAACATGTGAAATCTCAAGTATCTGGGAATGATTATCAGCTTTCTTAAGATAGCTGAATGGCTGCCTGGGGAGCCAGTTTTGAGGCTGAGACATCCATGGAAAACAGATCAGCCAAAGTAGTTGCATGATTTAGTATTTAAACAGAGCCTAAACTTACTTGAAAAGGTAAATATTTAATCTGGGGTTTTTTTTGTTTTGTTTTTGTTTTTGTTTTGTTTTGTTTGGCCTGCTTGCAGAGCCTCCTATCAAGAGAGAAAACAGGCAAGCCTTCTATTTCTTGTCAAGTCTGACTCAAGATTCTCTTCCTTCAAGAAACATTCCTGATCTTATTCCACCTTAAGCAGCTGCCTCTTCTTTAGTGGGCATCAGAATCTCTTGGGAAAGTTGTGAAAACAAATTGTTGCCCCCCCCCCCCCCGACTTTCTGATTGGGTGAGTCTGGGGAGGGGCCCGAGGACATGTACTTCTAACAAGTTCCAGGTGCTGCTGATGCTTTGGATTTGGGACCACACGTTTAGCCTGTATTCACTCAGTTTATGCT
Organism: Mirounga leonina; assembly: GCF_011800145.1. Classification (NCBI taxonomy): domain Eukaryota; kingdom Metazoa; phylum Chordata; class Mammalia; order Carnivora; family Phocidae; genus Mirounga; species Mirounga leonina. The sequence goes on from NW_023270451.1 coordinate 51,165,231, forward strand.
ATCAAATACCATCATACCAAAGTCTAAAGAATGTTCCTTGTTCGTTTGGTATGCTGGAATTTGGTTTGGCTAAATATTGTTTGAAACCAGGCAGCTATTGACTGTGGCTCAGAAAGTTTTCTCTTAGCAGCTCTGCAGATGGATTTTATTCGTTAGGATTTGACCTGGATATTGTCACACACTTTTGGGTACACTGTTTTTTCAGGACTTTTTATATATTGTGGCTTTCTGAGCACACTGTCACTTGAAGTGGGCCTGGGCCTTTTGTCTCTGTGCTTGCCCTTACAGCCCTATAGAGCTAGTCCAGTGCTTGGTCTATAACGTGTGCACTCGACTCTTAATAACCAAAACAAATTAAAATACCAGTACTGGGGTGCCTCGGTGACTCAGTCAGTAGACATGCAATTCCTGATCTCAGAGTTGTGAGTTTGAGCCCCAGCTGGGTGTAGAGATTACTTAAAAAATAAAATCTTAAAAGAAATACCAGTACATATGCTATTTAGTAAGTAATTCTTGACAGAAATACTAGTACTGATGTAAAATGAGGATCAGGAAACGATTTGGTCTGAATCACTCAACCTATGTATCTATAATGATTAGTTACACATGAAAATTGGCTAATTGTCCATATTTTTTACCTTTTGCCTAAGTGAAAGAAAAAATGGGCCAAACACTCTGCTGGGTGTCAGCATATGACTTCAGATCCACTGAAAAAGACAACCAGCAGTGGCAACAACAAAATCTTTTGCAAATGCAAAGTGTTAGATGTATATTTAGTGAAGATAATCAATTTCATACTGTGGGTTTCACTGGTCAGATCTATTTCTCTACAAACCACATTTCTAGAAACGGAAGGATTATAAACAGTTGCAAGGATCCACTGAGGACCCTATAATACAATGGCAACCATTTAAAGATACTGAAGATTAAAGCTGGCTGTTTACCAGCATGGCATGATGGATACGGCGCGTGTTCTAATTGCTTAACAAATCAACGCAGGCAAAGCAGTTAATCTGGTAGGCCCCACAGACTCTGCCACCGATTCCCTAATTCACAATAAGCAACATACTCATCCTTCAGAGGTTCTGGAAACATGTGTAATTTCTACAGAAAAAAAAAAAAAAGCTGTGAGATTCCAATTTCTAAATCACCGTTGTTTTCTCTCTACCCTAGGTAGAAGTGCAGAATGCCCCTCAGGGCCATAGGAATACACTGGGTTCTTCTCTAATCCTCCAACCCCAGCTTCAGGGCACTGAATAATGATTCTTTTACTAGGGCCACCGTGACAGTGTTTATGAAATGTTTTGAGCTTCTCAGATGAAGACAAGCTATTCCACGTTAGTACCCTCCTCTCAAGCAAGGTTTACAAATGGGTTTTAAAGTAATCGCTTTCCTAAAGTATGAGGAGACATGAAAGAATTCTATTTGACCTGCAGAATTTGCTCTTGAATTACCTATACTTGCCAATATGGCTGTTTCTAGTAATAATAATCTTGGGTGATTAGAGGGAGACCGGCCATAGCTGTTGGATGCGGCTGAGAATAGGCTTCCAAAGCAGCATCACATACCTACCTGCTCATCCTGGCTATAGGGCTCAGCTGCTTGAACATTTGCCCACTGTCGCCTTTTACCCCACCCCCCATGTTTGGCTGATTAATTCAGGTTCATGTTCATTTCAGCGGTTTCTTCACTTCTGGCCAGTGCTCCCAAGAGGTTCTAGCAGAAGTAAGAACTCCGATGTCAGATTGCCTGGAGTTAACTTTGATTCCACCACTGGCTTTCTGAGTCTCAGTTTCCTTCTTTCTAAAACAGGGATATCTCAAAGGTGGTTGTCAAGACCTGCTGAGATAAGTACAATTCCTGACACATATTTATGCTCAGTATGTGCCAGTTGTTATTATTATTAGGTGTTTTTGCTTTTAGCTTGATCCTCTGTCACTGTAGCTCTGTAAGCTGTGCTGCTTTTTTCTGCTTAATTCTGTGGCACTAAGGTCCTGTCCCAGCTTTTCTTGAGCTGGGTACACCCTCTGCTTCTCCTAGGGTCCTCTTGCTTCTTCCCTTGGAGACAGGGCTCCTGAGCTTAGGAGAGCTCCTACTTTTCTATTAGCACCCATATCATCACGTTTTATTTACTTACTTATTTGTTTACTTATTTATTTAATTTATTTTTAAAGACTTTATTTATTTGACACAGAGATACAGCGAGAGCGGGAACACAAGCTGGGGGAGTGGGAGAGGGAGAAGCGGGCTTCCCGCGAAGCAGGGAGCCAGATGCGGGGCTCGATCCCAGGACCCTGGGATCATGACCTGAGCCAAAGGCAGACGCTTAACGACTGAACCACCAAGGTGCCCCCCATATCATCACATTTTGATCTCAAACAAGAGCAAACACTCTTCAGATCCACCACTAAGGGGCCAGATGGACAGTGGGACTGACTTGTTGGTTTTCTCATCTGAGTAAGCACTACAGATCACCTCCTGAATGATCTGGATTTAGAAACCAAATTCATTATCAGTGGGGCTAAAGTGACTGAATCAGTTGGCTATTATTCCACTCATTAGTCCTTGATTGATTGATAGTATGATCTCAGAAAATCCCCATTTCATGAACAATTATGCCAACTCCAGCAAAGAGAACATTAAACTTCTTTTGTCTCCAGGCAAGTTTTAGGCTCAACCATTGTTTTAATTTTTGATGTCCTCTTTTAGAGAAATCTCATTCAGTTACTAGGTTGAAATATTTTCTGCTCCCCCAAAGCCAAGTATTTGTGCTGTTCTGTAGGTTAGAGAGGCCAAGCTCCTGGGGCCTAGAGGAGGAAGGCAATAAAGCTCAAATAATTTATCCCCTGCCCAGACAAAAGTGGTGGATGGAGGATTTCCATCTTTGTGAGACTTTGTAGGGCACATTTCAACATCCTATAGAATTGGTTGGGGAAAAGTGGGGTTAAATAATGAAGAAAATTGCATGCTACGAACAAAAAAGCTTAAAAAAAGATTTTTGCCTATAGCATAAGGTATAGAAAAATGGCTCTATTTTCAGATGAATCAATCTTAGCCTTTCCTTTAACAATAAGTAAATGAGGAACTTAAATCTCCATTAACTTTGAATACCTCTGCAACATCACTGTAACCAATGGTTTGCTCTTTTGTCCCATGAATGAGGTGAAGACAGGGCCTTACTTTAATATGAAATACACTGATTTTGTTGGATTCTATTACATTCTCCTGCTGCTAAAAAATCTTTTCATGTTCAAATTACACTGTGTTTTCAATGTCAGGTTTTTTCTTTCAAAAGGAAAAGGGTCCCCTGTGGAAGTTTATGAAAGCTGACTACATTTTCTTGTAAAATATCCTTCTGAGACCATATAGTTTATCAGTAAACACATATTTTTGCTCCTTTTAAAATGAGTATTATGAAATTAACGTGAGATGTTTTTAGAAAAGTGAATGCTATTGACTCTGTAGGGCAGAATGCCTGTCTCCTTTGTGGTTGTTACTCTTTATAATTCCCTGCAAAAGACATTTTTAAATAACTAAAAAAGGTATTTGGAGCAAAAATACTTATCAAAAGAGGTTATATAACAAATGCATGGCAGCCAGTTGTCAAAGTTAAAAATACCCATTCTTTCCCCCCAAAGCCATTAGATCTATTACCACCTAATTGCTTGGAAAATTCATTTTCTTTCTCTCAAATCACAGCCTTAATTGAGGTCTGAAAGCTCACCAAGTGTCTCTTAAATCAGTCAACCTAACTTTTTTTAATTCTTCTATAATTTATCTTTGTGGCCAAGAGCATATTTTTTTCTTTGAGACAGTTCTGGCAGCTGGTACTAGTAGAAAATCTTCTTACTTGGAGAAATAAGAGAACTGGGAACATGTTTCTGATAACGCATATTGAGGGCAAGAGTTCACAGCAAAGTGAATAGATATTGATGCAAGCATATTATTTAATCACACTGAAACCAAAAGATTTTTAACCACTTTATGTGGGTATTTTATCCTAAACGTCAAGATGAGAAACACCAATCTATTCTTCATTCTGACTGTGGAAATCTGCCCTTCAGGTAGCCATCAGCAAGAGTAACATGTGTAATATACACAACCTTATTCATTGTTATGCAAACCCCAAGAATGTACATAATAAGAAAAAATTTTCAGCTTTGGTTTATGACATATCAAGCATCAGTGGTGATTAGAGTATCTAAATCAGTGTCTGAAATGAGAATTAATTTTAATTATATAAAAGGGACGAGAATAAATGTGTTTTTTAAAAAAAAATGAACGTAGAAGCAATCATTCAGGTTAGGGTTGCTGTTTGAAGGAATTACCTTGGGAGTCTATAAACAAATTTGAAAAATTCTGTCTATTCTATTTTTAAAGTGTTTTTGAAACCATCTATCAGAATTGTCTCAGAGTTAGTTTATGATCTACTTCTCCTTACTACTTTATTTGTTACTTTATTACTTTATTTACTTGTTTAAGAGTTTATTTGAGCAAAAATCAGTTGGAACCAGCAGCACCAAACCCAAAGTGATTAGGAGGGCTCCCCTGTCAGGAGCTCAGGGAGAGACTTTTATAGAGAAAAGGCAGAAGTGAGGAAATTATTGATTGGCTAGAGCGTAGAGCCTCATTGGCTGTTCGTGATTACTCGTCCTTACGCTTTGATTTTGCAACCTTGAGGCATTTACAGGCTTGGATTTTGGTTTGCTTACATAGACTGCTGTGACATTAGAGCCCACATCAGTCTAGTGGTCTCCATGTTTAGTTAATCTGATAATTCCCACCTTTTGGTCCATCCTCTCATACATGAGAGATTGACTAAAAATTTGGTATTGATGCCACTCTCAGTCACCGTCGGAGTTAAGTTGATCTTGTCTCATTGTGAAACTCATAGGTTGTGATGTCAGGTCTGGGGAAGAACTGCTTTTGCAGGTCATCTCATTGTTCATCTTGTTTCTGTTTCTTCAAGTATAATGAGACCATCCAATGTACTGCTGGTGCTTATGAACAGGCATTTAAGACCTGTAAGAACATAGTGCATCATGGAGACCACAAAGATAACTATTAGGAAGATCATACCAAGAGACTGACGCCTACTCCTTAGCCAGGGCCCCCATCAACAAAACCATTTGGTATGAAATCAATCAAAATATGTACCTAAAGGAGCATTAACTTGTTTTAGCCAAGTGGCTTGTTTGTTAATTTCCTCTATTTACTACAATCCCAGAGGTATTGATCCAGCTACAGCAGAAGGCATTTGCCACAGCACTGACTTCTCCTTGTTCAGCCAATTAATAGTAATCTAAAGCAATTCTATTATCTAAACCCGCCTTAGGAAGAAAATCTAAGGGACTGTTGTGCAGCTACGGTCTTACCAGTAGATTCAGTGATAGCTGCCAAAGTTAAGGAGCATTGTCTTCCCATGTGTGAAACAGAAAAAGCAAGTAGCAAAAAGGTGAAGGAATGAAGTTTTTATATTGGAAATAAAGATCTTGATCTGTGATCTTGGGAGAGCTGTCTATTTCAAGATGCTATCTGCTTCTGGGGAGAAACCTCCCTAATCAGTTTAAATTTTCGATCTCCAGCTAGTGCATAACTGAAGGAACCCTTTCTGATTGGGGGATGTGGACCCGAGGTTCAAGTACCTGCAGTTTGGCTGCTATTTGGGTAGTGAGGAGGACCGGGTATGGTCCCTTCTAAAGTGTTCAAGGGCAGTCTTTGTTCTTACTGATTCCAAATCAAAGAGTGGGAGGAAATTGAAAGTGTTAGTCTGGAGAGTTGTAGGATATTAGAGGAAAACAGAAGAATTACTGATTCAGTTTGGTCTATAGAGATCTAACAAAACCTCAAAGACAATGAACAGGACTAGGATCTGGTACCTGCGAAGTTGTACTATAATTTTTTACTGAAACATAATTCTTTCCTCTAAAATCACTGTTAATTTCTATCAAAGATAATCACAGCAAGGCTAATTTGTTTATAAAATAAGTCTACTGGCCTGATTATTTACATAAGTGCAATAAGAATCGTGATCATCCAGATAGGCTCTTTTTAAATCTGCTTTGCTGGAACTTTTCATAAGGAATCTTAGATAGGACTTTTAAAAGCCTCCCCAAGCTTAGAAGTCAAGCCAAGAATTCACCATCAGACTTTGCCTGGAATACCTATAGATCTGGGTGAATTCCTGTCTTCAGGAGGTTGTCTAGATAACCTGAGGTTCCTGGGCCTGCCGGGAAATGACTTTTCATAGTCAGCTGGTAAGACTGCTGGGAACCCTGTAAACAAGGTACAAGACCAGTTTTTCCAAGGGGCTTTTATTGGCTCCATAATGGCAACCTTAGTTCCTTAAAACTGTCTGGTTATATCTGATTTCATGCATATTCTCAAATATGACATCCTAGTCAAAGCCTTAGTAATATAACCAATGTTTCCAGTTATGTCCTATTACAAGGATAACAGATTGGTGAAGTGTGTGTCTTTGGCTCAGGTCATGATCCCAGGGTTCCTGGGATTGAGCCCCGCATTACGCTGTCTGCTCATCAGGGAGCCTGCTTCTCCCTCTCCCTCTGCCTGCCGCTCTGCCTACTTGTTCTCTCTCTCTCTCTGCCAAATAAATAAATAAAACCTATAAAAAAATTAAAAAAAAACAAATAAATCCATTCCAATTTTAGTTACCTTGACCACACATAAAATTCCTTTTCAAAGATTCCTTGTCCGTCTACCTTCTATAATTTTTTTTTTATATCCAGTCAGGTTTTGTCTTATGGTTTTTTCTCTTTCTCATTCTAGAACAACCAGTTGTTCGTTCTATTTTCCTTACCTACTTTTCATACACAGTTGTTTCCTTTCACCCTTATTATTTCTAAGTACTTTTTTTTTTTTTTAAAGATTTTATTTATTTATTTGACACAGAGAGACACACAGCAAGAGAGGGAACACAAGCAGGGGGAGTGGGAGAGGGAGAAGCAGGCTTCCCGCGGAACAGGGAGCCCGATGCGGGGCTCGATCCCAGGACCCTGGGACCCTGGGACCCTGGGATCATGACCTGAGCCGAAGGCAGACGCATAACAACTGAGCCACCCAGGCACCCCTATTTCTAAGTACTTTTAATCCCATATATTGATTAGAATTCTTAACCCTTAGAATCCTTTATTCCTAGTGAAAACTAAGAAGGAAGCAATTGTGAGCTGTCTTTACACTAGCATTCTAACAGACTAATTTACTAATTTACTAATAGACCCAAATATTTCTAGTTCCTTCGTAAGAAAGGAAGCCAACATGAATAAACCTGTGTTCAGTAATTAATGTTTCAGTAACATTTTATATGTTTTATAGGTTTTTATCTTATTTGGACATATTCTGGATACTCGATGAATATCTATCATTCAACTTATCTCAGTATAACTTTAAGGTTTCAAGTTACCAAGAAGATTTTGGAGATTATCGTTAAGTAGACATACTATAAAGCATAATTATTATTGAAAAGTTTATTTATAAACTTTATTTTACTTACACCTATTTAATTTACTTGTTCTTAATTATATTTAGGGAACTCATGAAAATTTCATGAGGATTAAACAGCTAACCATCATCTTAGGTTATTTTCTTGCTAAAACAAATTCTGTAACAGAGATAACATGAGGTTATGTGACTTTTAGTAAAGCTAAGTAGAATAAAAGTGTTACACTCAGTGCTGATAACTCTAATGACATGCCTGTTTTAATTAAATGAACAAACTTAAAGTAGCATTTATTTACTGAAGATTAGCCTAGATCATGTAAACTTAAAAAACATTGGGGTTAGAGTCTATATTTCTGAGAGTATACTTGATTTATTTAAGTGCTTGTTTGTCTTTAAGTCAATTAAATAGAGCTCTTTACAAATTAACTTTGGCAATACCATCCAGACGTAGAAAAATATCACACATCTATAACATACACAGAGATCTCATAGTTTTCGTTTAAAACTTTTAGCCATAATGGGCACGTGGGTGGCTCAGTCAGTTAGGCATCTGCCTTCAGCTTGGGTCATGATCCCAAAGTCCTGTGGTCGAGGCCTGTATCGGGCTCCCCGCTCAGTGGGGAGTCTGCTTCTCCCTCTGCCCCTGCCCCTGTCCCCTGCTTCCCTGCTCAGGCGTGTGCTCGCTCTCTCTTGCTCTTGCTGAAATAAATAAATAAAATCTTTAAAAAAAGACATTTTAGCCATGAGACAGGTATGATGATGATGCAAAACTCCCTAGTTTATAAAAGAATGGTCGGATACAAGTTGTATTTCTGGCAGATAGAATAAGTTAAAGTTACCTGCTCAGATGGCTGAAAAATTTTTTTAGAGTTACTCATTTTTTTTTTTAATGTAAGTATAGTTGACATGATGTAGTTTCAGGTGTACAACATAGTGATTCTACAAGTCCATACTTACGTTGTGCTCACCACAAGTACAGTTGCCATCCATCACCATGCAGCCCTATTACAATACCATTGACTCTATTCCCCATGCTGTACCTTTCCTCCCTGTGCCTTATTTATTCCATAACTGGAATCCCGTACCTCTTACACCTCTTCACCAAGTTTGCCCATCTCCCTACTCCTTCCCCTCTGGCAACACCAGTTTGTTCTCTGTATTTATGGGTCTATTTCTGCTTCTTGTTTTGTTTTTTAGATTCCATATATAAGTGAAATCATATGGTATTTGTCTTTCTCTGACTTATTTCACTTAGCACAATACTCCCTAAGTCCATTCATGTTGTCACAAATGGCAAGAACTCTTTTTTTATGGCTGAGTAATATTATATTATATATTTATAAAAGATATATATATTCTATTATATATCCTATTATAACATATATTCTTTTTTTTTTAAGATTTTATTTATTTATTTGACAGAGAGAGCACAAGTAGGCAGAGCAGTAGGCAGAGGGAGAGGGAGAAGCAGGCTCTCTGCCAAGCAGGCTCTCTGCCAAGCTCTCTGCCAAATTGGTCCTGGCTCAATCCCAGGACCCCAGGATCATGACCTGAGCCGAAGGCAGACACTTAACGACTGAGCCACCCAGGTGCCCTACAATATATATTCTATTATGTATATTCTATTATAATATTCTAATAATATTCTAATATTTAATAATATTATAATATTCTGTTTTATATACATATATAATCTCTTATTATATGCCACATCTTCTTTATCCATTCATCTATCTATGGGCACTTGGGTTACTTCGTATCTTGGCTATTGAAAATAATGCTGCAATAAATGTAGAGGTGCATAAATTTTCATGGATTAGTGTTTTTGTGGGGTGTTTTTTGGGAGGAATACCTAGTAATGTAATGTAATTATTGGATTGTATGTTGTTTCTATTTTTAATTTTTTGAGGAAATTCCATACTACTTTCCATAGTGGCTGTACAATTTGCATTCCCACCAACAGTGCACAGGGTTCTTTTTTTCCACAGCCTTGCCAACACTTATTTCTTTTTTCTTTTTTTTTTTTTAAAGATTTTATTTATTTATTTGACAGAGAGAGACACAGCAAGAGAGGGAACACAAGTAGAGGGAGAGGGAGAGGGAGAAGCAGGCCTCCTGCCGAGCAGGGAACCCAACACGGGGCTCATCCCAGGATCCTGGGACCATGACCCCAGCCAAAGGCAGACGCCTAAGGACTAAGCCACCCAGGCGCCTTTCCTTCCTTCCTTCCCTCCCTCCTTCCTTCCTTCCTTCCTCTTTCTTCTTTGAGTTTAACCATTCTGACAGGTGTAGGTGGTATCTCATTGTGGTATTGCTTTGCATTCCCTGACGACCAGTGATATTGAGCATATTTTCATGTACCTGTTGGCCATCTGTATTTCTTCTTTGGAAAAATGTCTGTTCGAATCCTCTGCCCATTTGTAATCAATTACTCTAGGGTTTTCTGGTGTTGAGTTTTGTAAGTTCTTTATTTTGGATGTTAACCCCTTGTCAGGTATGTCATTTGCAAATATCTTTGCCCAGTAGGTTGCCTTTTCATTTTGTTGATTGTTTCCTTCACTATGCAAAAGCTTTTTATTTTGGTGTAGTCCCAATTGTTTATTTTAGCTTTTGTTTCCCTTGCCTGAGGAGACATATCTAGAAAAATGTTGCTAAGACAGATGGCTAAAAATTTTACTAGTATTTGTGGGAAAGACTTTAAGATTTTTCACTTGCTTAATTTCCAAATAGCATTTTTATTTTTCTTATAAGAATGACCTTTCATAAATTTGCTTTTCAAGAGATGGCCTTAAGTTCCTAGATAAGATCTGGTAGAATATTTACATCTCAAAGGCACAGAGAAAAAAATGTAACTTTTCTCCCAGAAGGACTTTTGTTTCCTCAATTTAGATCTTTTACAACATCTGAAAGTCTTTTAAGATAAATAGAGGAGTTTGGAGGATTGGTAAAAAAGGATAGGTGGGGTTTGGATTCTTTCTAGAGCTGTGTTTCTGTTCTCATAGAGACTCGACTCAATTATAAGAGAAGTACTATTACTTTAAATTCTTCAAAGAATTGGGTTGCAACCTGAATGATATCAAGACACTGACCTAGACATCCTACTACATTATCCTCAATTTGCTTCTTTATATCAGGGAGATCTTCAACTAAGATAGAAATCAAAAGATTCCTGTGTTCTAGATTTAAAGCTGTGTTTCTTTGGAAAATTTTAGTAAATTCTTCCACAATGGCTTCAGAATGTTTTTCTTTCCTTCTGGGTACATAGTTAAATTTTAACTTAGGGGAGAAGGCCTAAAAAAGTTCCTATCAGGCTCTGAATATTAGTTTCCAATGTGGCCAATTTCTGACCATAGAGGTACTTAAAAAAAAAAAAAAATCCCTGTCAGGTTTCATCTGGGACAAATGTAAATATTCCTGACAGTATGAACAACCCCATGGACACAACACAGGTCCCCAAAGAAGGTCCAAAAGATACACCCTCGCAAGATCCAGAGCCACTCCCAAAGATAACTGAAAGAAAGGAAGACTTAGACACTTTCCCTAAGAGCTGGGAACAGTTGGTAGGACCCTAGCTGCAAATGGGGTGCAACACCCTATTTTGGGAGCTCCGCAACATAACAGTTGGCAAATCTCAGAGCACAAAATCAGACAAAGAAGTCAGCAGGTGTCCCTGGGAGAGAAAGAATCGATAACCAATGTTTTTTTCCTGCCAATGTGAATTTGGAAAAGAACATGAACTGTTACCTTCATCTCTCAACCAGGTACTACAGAGAGAAATCTTGGGAGAGCTGATTTTGGTAAGAATTCTTACCTTTTGCTGTCTTTTGCCAGTTTTCCAGGATGCTTGTCAGTGGGTCTCATCCTGGTCATCAGAAAGTATAGAGAAAAAAAAAAAACCCACAAAATTTTCCCTCTACCTTTTTCAGGGAGCACTTGGTAGAAACCCCTTTTTGGCTAGGATGCCTCATAAATGGATAAGTATACCTAAGATGGTTAAAAGTCCTCCACTGTGACCACTCTAATTCAAGATTATCTGGTTAAGTTTAACCTACTTGTTCAGCATTAAAACAAAATTTTATTCACCTGAGGCCTCACAATGGCCTCAATCCAATTTAAATCAGACTTAGTGTGTCCTCGGACCCAGTCCGGGTTTTAAGTGGGATCCAGCCCAGTTTCTAAGTTAGACCCTGTCTATCCCTGGACCCAGTCCTTCCTGGACCCGTCTGGCTTCCAGGGTAGAACCCAGTCTGACCTGGGATCCAGTCCAGTTTTTAAGTCGGACCTTGGCCATTCCCAGGCCCAGTCTTTCCGGAACCCAATCCGGTTTCTAAATTGGACCCAGCCTGGCCTCAGATCCAGTCCAGTTCTTAAGTCAGACCCTGTCGGTCCCTGGACCCAGTCCGTCCAGGTCCTAGTCTGGTTCCTAAGTTTGGACTCAGGCTAACCCTGGACCCAGTGTGGTTTTGAAGTCGCCTGATTTCGGTTCTGTACGGTTTCTAAGTCGGACCCACTCCAACCCTAGACCCAATCCGACTCCGGCCAGTTCCTGGAACCAGTTGGGAGCAGGGGCTGGGGAGGCCCAAATAAAGTCCAAACACTCATGATGCAAAAGCTTTGGAGCTAGGATCCAAAACGCAGGAGCGGCTTTTCCACCATCTCCAGAGGCAGCAAGAAAGCCGCCGAGTTGAAGGTACCTACATCTTGTTGCTTTTTGCTCCTGGGCGCTGCTGGGGGTCTTCTTCGGTTCCCTTTTCTGGCAGCAGAACTGTTAAAACGTAAGTTGAGGCATATTAAACGTTTTAAGAATTAAGATTCCGTTTGGGCAGTGCCAAATTGGAAGTGATTAGGAGCAGCCCTTATTACTTCGGAGTTACATTTTTACTACAGAGGGCGTTGCCCTGCTTGGGTCCCCTACTTGAGTCCTCAAACTGGAGTCAGAATGAATCGTTTGGTTAGAAATTTACAAGGCTGAGGTATAAGCAATTCCAAAATATTTTGTGTAGCTGCATCCTCTCTGGAATGGCTTTGTGTCTCTTCTTCCACCCCAGGATAACTTAGATTTAAAAATGAGAAGAAGGCAGCTCAGTGATTAATATACTTTGCTCCCTTTTAATCTTCACAGAAGTCCTTTGATGCAAGTATTATCCCTGTCAGCCAGCTTAGGAAACAGAATCAAGATTTTTAGGTGATTTAAGATCCCTTGGAACGAGTGTAGAGTTGGGATTTATCTGGCACTAAAGTTCTGCTCTTTTTTATACTCCCTGTTGTTTCCTTCCAGGGTGACAACATCATTTTGCAATGCTGAGTTCTGTTGTGTTTGTGAAAATTCACATTGCTTTTTGATTATGTTACATGTAAACCTATCTATGTAAGCGTGGGCCAGTGCATAAGAGCTATTTTTAATATCATTTGTGATTGTGTTGCTTTGAGGGATGAGGAAAGGTAAAGAAATGCTGCTTGTTTATGCATAGCAAGCACCAAGATGCCAAACCAAATAACATTGGGTACTCTTGACAGTAATAATATTTTACTTCCTAGTGTTACAAAAATTTGCTTCATTAAACAAGATCAAACAAATGAGCCAACACGAAGTAAGCCTATTTCTAACAAGGAGGCCTGAAGAGTAAATAAACCGATGAGAAATGAGTTGGTGATTTTAAGTAAAAACCTTGGGGAGGATGGAACGGAAGTGATTCAGGCCTCTACTTTGGATAAGTTTGAAGACAGAAGGATCCATAAGCACCCTGAGTAGACCTGGTCTCAGGATGAGCAGTGTAGGTGGTGTGCACCTTGCTCAAATGACTTGACTTTTGGAAAAGTAACAGGAATTAGAGATATGTGACAATCTAGTTATGGTCCAAAAGAACCATCTTTCCATGTATCATCAACTACATCAACTAAAGAAAGCTAACATGCATCTATTGCTTACTATGTGCCAAGTAAGGTAACCATTTCATGTTGGTTTGCTTGAGTCTCAGGTTTGGCACTGAAAGTTCTGCATCCTGGGAGCCCCCTCAGTCCTGGGCAAACCAAGACCATTGGTCATCGATGTCCGGTTCTGTTGTAAACATTTTATATTTAGTAAAACATTTATTATTTATTATCCTTATTTTACAGAGGAGGAAATGCTTGCATGGAGAGGCTAAGAAACTTGCCCAGGGTCCCATAGCCAGGAAGTGACAGGCAGGATTTGAAATCAGGCGGTATGGTTCAATGTCAGGCTGCCTCTAAGTAGATTGCCTCTAAGAGTATTCTACTTTGTAATAGAAACAGAGAAATTGTTGGGGATAGAATGATGGCTAAAAACCTAGTGCTGCTCTCTTGGTGTGTTATGTTGGGTATATCGGCAAGAAAACAGGCAAGCCTGGAGTCAGAAAAAGAAAAGTTCGTGTCGGAAAGTAAGTAGAGCGAGCTCTTTCAGCATGTGGGATGTTTAATTAACTCACCCTGCGTGGCCAGGGAAGGCATGAGATACCATCTAGGGGACCCAGTCTCCTGCTTGACATTGTGGCTGGTCAGTAAACCTCCAATAGTGGGAGCTGGAGGAGAAGGGACCCCGATGACAGTGGCTGCAGAAAAGTAGAAAGTGTTGCAGAGGAGGAGTATGAACCACTCAGGACCTCCAGGGGAGCAGAGGACAGGATGGGAGATTTGGGGTAGAATCAGTCACCTTGGGATTGTCTGCAAGGCTATGGTAGGGTTGGTCTGCAGCTCTGTTCGGTCCATAGAAGCCTGGGTTAAATGAATACATAACACTGAGGATTTCCTGGCTCGGAGATTCTTAGACATATCTGTGATGGGCTGCTGATATGTTAACAATAACACCCCCCCCCCCAAAAAAAAACCCCCAACAAACAGACAAACCAATTTGGAATCATTCTTTTCTGGAGGGTGTGAACTGTCCTATGTTACACAGGAATCAGCAGCTTTCAGAGCTTTCCCTGATTTGGAAAACCGTAAGCCCTGTCCTTTACTGCTATCTGTGTGTCATGCCTTCAGTTGGACAATCATGTACAACCCTGGGGGCACATGACATTCTTCTGGGAAGCTCTAAGAAATATCCACATCCAGGCCTTTCCCAGACTCTGGTTGTTTTGCAGGCGTTCCCCAGGTGATTTAAATGTGAAGCCCAGGGTTTGACCCTGCACCAGATCATCAACTTAATGAGGGACTATGACCTGGAATTGCTGGATATCCTCTTTCTGTCTGTTGTAAGCAGGAGCCCAGGACACAGAGGGCCATGGGACATTGTGATGAGGAATAGTTGATGTGGCTTAGTGGGGAGCAGCAGACTTTGTTTAGTGGTATTAGCTAACCCAGAACAAGCACTCAGTGGGGTCTAATATCATCTTTCTGAAAGAGTTAATGCTGTAGGTGCCAATTAAATGCTTGTAGAACTGGGGCGCCTGGGTGGCTCAGATGGTTGAGCGTCTGCCTTCGGCTCAGGTCATGATCTCAGGGTCTTGGGATCGAGTCCCGCATCGGGCTCCCTGCTCAGTGCAGAGCCTGCTTCTCCCTCTCCCTCTGCCATTCCCTCTGCTTGTGCTCTTCTGTCTGTCTCTCTGTCAAATAAATAGAATCTTTAAAAAAAAAAAAATGCTTGTAGAACTTAGCATGTTACAAATGTGCACACCATCAAGAGGATAGTCTCCTTAGGAAAGGCAGAGAACATGTCTTGATAGGCATATTGAAGGAAGTTCTCCACCTTCCCCGAATAGTTGTTCTGATCTCCAAGCCCTGCGGACACAGCTCACTTTGGGAGGTGACCTCTTGTCTCTCCTCTTTCCTTTGGCTTCACTTGTAATGGACCTCAGCTCTCTTATTATTGGATCAGCTGTTGGTTATCTGTGATATACCACCTTCTTCCAGCTGACATGCATACAGTTGTACAGGCTGTAGGATTTTATTTCTGCTTCTGTCCTCGTTGTGCTAATGAATGCCCTGTAATGTTTGGATCTTCTGATCCTGAATCCCAGTGGCTACATGGAGTCAGTGCTTGCTGAGCTTGGGGAGGACTGGCCAGGCCCTTCTCTTTGTTGCTTTGCCCACTTGGAATGTTCTATGTTTCAGCTCAACTTGCCAGTTGATGCCCACTGGGCTGAGTGTAGGCTGAATGAAGTCAAGATCCCCTGCTTTCTGCAGCTTTTGTTGGCCTCCTCGTCCTTTGATACCTATAAGCTGATTGAGAACTGCCTTATTCCAGGAGGAACCTTTGCCTGACTTCTTACCTCTCTCACCTTCTCTGAGGGTTTAAATTGATCATAGGCAGAAGTTACTTGGAGATAAGAGTTTACAGTTAAGCAGGCAGGTTGTAGCACAATATCCATATAATCTAAAGTAACTGGGGTTCTCTCAGGGTCGTTGAAATGTACAAAGGTATTCTTCCAATGCATTTTTTAAAATCTAGATAAATTGTGTGCCATATAAAATGCATTGTTAAAGTTTCCAATTGAGTCATTGGATTAAATGAACCTTTCAATGCCTTTCAGAGTAAAAGAGATGGTATTTGGTGTGATGAAATAGTCAATGCTTGGCTTCAAACTTATGTGGTGCAGCAATCTTCACGGAAGACTTAAAATGAAAAATAAAAAGAAATAAACCAATGAACTCCTTACTCTGTATCACATATAATTTTTTTTTTTTTAAGATTTTATTTATTTATTTGAGAGAGAGAGAATGAGAAACAGAGAGCATGAGAGGGAGGAGGGTCAGAGGGAGAAGCAGACTCCCTGCCGAGCAGGGAGCCCGATGCGGGACTCGATCCCGGGACTCCAGGATCATGACCTGAGCCGAAGGCAGTCGCTTAACCAACTGAGCCACCCAGGCTCAGTTTTTTTTTTTTTTTTTTTTAATGACAACTTCTGGGATTTTTTTTTTTTTTTTTTAATGACAACTTCTGGGATATTCCCAGGAAGGAAAATGATATCTAAAGCTCCTGGCTTCCTTTGATCCACTATTAAAATGATTTCTAATCCTCCTCCCCTGACTCAACATCCACTACTACCTACTAAATGATTAATTACTCAAATGCTAAAAGCTGTCTGGATTTCTCTTTCCTTCAAAAGCAAGCGTTACATTCTGCTAATGTCACAATTAGCAGGAAGCTGGAAGCCAATCTCTGACCTGTGAACTAATACAGAAGAGTAAGAGAAGATGTGATTAGTGTATTAGAAAGGGATTAATTTTCTTTTCTCTTTAATTTTGTTTATTCTGAACCTATGTTTTAGAGAACTATTTGAAAGATTCTATCGGTTTGGATTTCATTCAGATAGTCTCATATTTGGAGAAGAGCTTAAGGTCACTCTTAGAGTTGCTTAATGTCCTTTGAATAATGTTGTACTGTTACCTTTATGGAGAATAACCAATGACAGAAACTCCCTGATCCTCCTTTGTCTACATTCCAAAGTTCACTTGTCTCACGCTTTTGCTTCCCTCATCTCACTCGCAGACTGTTTCTGTGTCTTGACCTTCCTGCTGATTTAAAGGTTACATTTTGTTCAAGTATTCTTGTCTGCTTGTTCCTCATTTTAATCTATACCATGATTATTTTTCTTAAACTTTAACTGTTGTAGGAGCCTTGCTCCTGCGCAAATGGTGCTCTTGTTTATTTCTCATTCATATATCTGTATCATGATTATTTTTCTTAAAATTTAAAGTATCTGAGGGTCGGTGTCTTGTTACTGTAAAATGATGATCCTGTAAAATGGATGGTGATGATAAGTTGAAACAAGTAAGGAATCAAATTTGTATATGTTAAAATGGTTATAAGAAACATTGACATCTTTGGATAAAATTTATATTTTCATTTAGCAAGAGCTTCTTGAAAATGGTATCACAGGAACTGGTAACATTAAAATGTGTACAAATTTTCTTCTTAGAATTTAAATTTTTATTGAGCACCTACCGACTTTAGCTCTCCCAAGCTGTCTTTTTGTTCCAGTCCTATTTGGGGGGAGTCCCAGATTATCTTGCAGGCCCCAGAGCGGAGGGAGGAAGAGTAAATGAGGTGAGATTCTGGGATGCCAAGGGTTGCTGTGGCAGAGGGGAGGTGTCCTTACAGCTGGGAGTCACGGATAAACTAGCTGAGCCAGGACCGACTGCTTCACTGAGAGAAGATGGGCTTAAATCAGACCATGAGGGAGGGCTTAAGGAAACAGAAAGAGGGCAGACCATGAATCCTACCACGTGCTGCATTTAACAGCTGCCAGATTTAACAGCAGAACACCCAGGGACAGGCTCAGTGGTGTGTCTGTGATTGCCAGTCCAGAGAAAAGCATGAGGATGGAGAATATCAATCCCAGACCTCCCCCTACTGTCAGGAGGACACAGGAAACACACCTTATATGCCCAGATGTCCTCTTGCAAAAGACAAGGAAGAGAGAGGTCCTGTGAAAGACTGGACATTTATCCAGAAAAGACTGGGTTCTCTAGAAAAAGGTAGATTCATTTACAAGATTGGAATAAACTCAGCTTTTATCACTACTCAGCAGGTGGGTGCTAATGGGGAAGATTAGATCGGTTACAGACAAAATAACGAAGCTGAAATTTCTCTGCACATTTGTGTGAAGTGAGTGAGATTTTGGTACCCTTTGTGTGTGTGTGGGTGGGTGGGTGGGTGGGTGGGTGAGGTAGGGCAGTTACTGGGCGAAGGAAGAGGAAGCAGTGATATAGAAGGAAAAATTTGGAACTGGTACTTGGGTGGTTCCGGCAAGCGGTCACCTGCGTCCCCCACCCCCAGCTTTCTTCCACTGCACATGAGCACTGCCATCTGTTAGACAAAATAGAGTGAAATATGGGCTGACCAGAAATAAAAGCAACACCTACAGGGAATGTTTTTAACATGATTTCGGGGGATCATGAAAGACTTGATTGAAGAAGTAGTCTTCGAGATGTATCCCGAAAGATGAGTAGAATTTCAAAAGGAGACCATTCAAGAGCTCAGAAGCAAGCGAATTTAAAACATGCTTAGGAGAAAAGGAAATGCCCAGTTTTCCAGGGTTTGAGAACACAGAGGGAGGGAGTTGAATAGTGTGGATGAAGAGGTGGTATGCGGCCCAGCTGGGAGGGCAGGACGAGGAGTTTGCACTTTATTCTACAGATCGCTGGGATCTGCATGTGTAATTTGCTCACTCTATTCTCCTGCTGAGACTCCTATTGACTCTTCTTAGACAGCAACCTCATATCCTAGAATGGATTCAATGACCTATCCTGTGAGGAGCATGAAAAAAGAGGTTCTGAGTCAGATAAGTTTGGAAAATGTCCCACTTCAAATTCTCCTCTTGGAGGTGCGCAATATACATTTGCATGTTAAAAGTGCTAAGAAATCCTGCGGTAAAGAAATCTATTTGTCATTATTTATTTATTTATTTATTTTTACCCTCCCCAATGTCAATCACCCAGCCACCCCATCCCTCCCACCCCCCACCACTCCAGCAACCCTCAGTTTGTTTCCTGAGATTAGGAATTCCTCATATCAGTGAGATCATATGATATATGTCTTTCTCTGATTGACTTACTTCACTCAGCATAATACCCTCTAGTTCCATCCACGTCGTTGCAAATGGCAAGATTTCATTCCTTTTTTTTTTTATTTCATTCCTTTTTATGGCTGCATAATATTCCATTGTTTATATACACCACATCTTCTTTATCCATTCATTTGTCGATGCACATCTTGGCTCTTTCCATAGTTTGGCTATTGTGGACATTGCTGCTCTAAACATCGGAGTGCACGTACCCCTTCGGATCCCTACATTTGTATCTTTGGGGTAAATACGCAGTAGTGCAATTGCTGGGTCGTATGGTAGCTCTATTTTCAACTTTCTGAGGAACCTCCATACTGTTTTCCAGAGTGGCCACACCAGCTTGCATTCCCACCAACAGTGTAGGAGGGTTGCCCTTTCTCCGCATCCTCGCCAACATCTGTCGTTTCCTGACTTGTTAATTTTAGCCATTCTGACCTGTGTGAGGTGGTATCTCATTGAGGTTTTGATATGGATTTCCCTGATGCTGAGGGTTGTTGAGCACTTTTTCATGTGTCTGTTGGCCATTTGGATGTCTTCTTTGCAGAAATGTCTGTTCATGTCTTCTGCCCATTTCTTGATTGGATCGTTTGTTCTTTGGGTGTTGAGTTTGATAAGTTCTTTATAGATTTTGGATACTAGCCCTTTATCTGATATGTCATTTGTAAATATCTTCTCCAGTTCTGTCGGTTGTCTTTTGGTTTTGTTCTTTTGGTTTTGTTGACCAAAGCTTTTTGCTGTGCAAAAGCTTTTTATCTTGATGAAGTCCCAATAGTTCATTTTTGCCCTTGCTTCTCTTGCCTTTGGCGATGTGTCTAGGAAGAAGTTGCTGTGGCTGAGGTTGAAGAGGTTGCTGCCTGTGTTCTCCTCTAGGATTTTGATGGACTCTTGTCTCACATTTAGGACTTTCAACCATTTTGAGTCTATTTTTGTGTGTGGTATAAGGAAATGGTCCAGTTTTATTCTTCTACATGTGGCTGTCCAATTTTCCCAACACCATTTGTTGAAGAGACTCTTCTTTTTCCATTGGACATTCTTTCCTGCTTTGTCGGAGATTAGTTGACCATAGAATTGAGGGTCCATTTCTGGGCTCTTTATTCTGTTCCATTGATCTATGTGTCTGTTTTTGTGCCAGTACCATACTGTCTTGATGATGACAGCTTTGTAATAGAGCTGGAAGTCCGGAATTGTGATGCCGCCAGCTTTGCTTTTCTTATTCAACATTCTTCTGGCTATTCGGGGTCTTTTCTGGTTCCATACAAATTTTAGGATTATTTGTTCCATTTCTTTGAAAAAAGTGGATGGTATTTTGATAGGATTGCATTGAATGTGTAGATTGCTCTAGGTAGCATTGACATCTTCACAATATTTATTCTTCCAATCCATGAGCATGGAATATTTTTCCATTTCTTTGTGTCTTCCTCAATTTCTTTCATGAGTATTTTATAGTTTTCTGAGTACAGATTCTTTGCAATATACATTTGCATGTTAAAAGTGCGAAAAAATCCTGCAGTAAAGAAATCTATTTGTCATTGTTCATGTTTTTAAACCCAGCATGTGCTGGACCTATTAGATTATGGAATACTTTTTTTTTTTAAACAGTAATTCTTATTAGCATCCCCTAAAATTAGTGCTTTGCCTCTTTGACTTATATTGCTCCAATTCCTCACATGAAAATTGCAAACTCATTACGATTTGGTCTTTGTTCATTGAATTTCTTTTCCTTGAGCATTTTCTGAGCTGCAGTATTTCTCAAGACTCACCTGTTACTTCCTCTTTAGAAACTTTTTTGTTTGCTGACCAGGGAAGAATTTTTTTTTTTTTTTGGAGTGGGGTGGGGTTCCACTGCACCTTTTATGGTATATTTTTTAGAATCATTGGTTTTCTTCACTGTTCTTTGAGTCCCTAGAGGATAGAACACGTACCTTATTAATTTCTGTATTTCCATCATTTAAGACAATGTCTGGCACATAGTTTAGATTCCAGATAATAAAGTTGACATCAAATGTGCTTTTTATTTTTATTTTTTTTAAAAGATTTTATTTATTTATTTGACAGGGAGAGACACAGCGGAAGAGGGAACACAAGCAGGAGGGGTGGGAGAGGGAGAAGCAGGCTTCCTGTGGAGCGGGGAGCCTGATGCGGGGCTCGATCCCAGGACCCTGGGATCGTGACCTGAGCCGAAGGCAGACGCTTAACCGACTGAGCCACCCAGGCGCCCCTCAAATGTGCTTTTTAAAAAGATTTTATTTTATTTTTTAAAAGATTTTACATATTTATTTGAGAGAGGGAGAGCATGCATGAGCAGGGGGAGGGGCAGACAGAGAGCGAGAAGCACACTCCATGCTGAGCAGGGAGCCCGATGTGGGGCTCAATTCCAGGACCCTGAGATCATGACCTGAGCCGAAGGCAGATGCTTAACCGACTGAGCCCCCCAGGTGCCCCTAAAGATTTTATTTGTAAGTAATCTCTGCACCTAACATGGGGCTTGAACCCACAACCCCAAGATCCAGAGTCACGTGCTCCACCGACTGAGCCAGCCAGGTGCCCGTACATCAAATGTTTTAATAAGAAAGTTTGATGCAGCCAATATGCTTTGCAGAATTTTTAACCCTAACAACTCATTACCTGGGGATGCCGGCTTTCTCCGGGGGCCTGGTCTCATAGCAGCCATGTCCTGCTTTTTACTCTGTGTGCCTTAGGCTCTCAGAGTAGTCAGAGTGAACTGTAGACGTTTTGGTAGGAGGAATAACTTCTAACTTTTAGGATTTATTTTGGGCAGAGCATGGGAATGATGAAATCTTACTCTGTGCCAGGTGTCCTACATGCTTTACATGGAGGATTTCATGTAACTGTCATAACACCAAAGGTATGCATTCATTTCCTCCATTTTACAGATAAAAAGGCTGAAGCTCAGCGAGGACAGATGTCACCCATCCAGGGCCAGTGTCAGGATTTTCCTCCAGGTCTTTTGGCCTCCAAAGTGTATGTCTTAACTCATTCTGGATGTATGCATCACTTTTTCTTTTTGCAAGTAGACTACTTTTTAGAGTAGTTTTAGGTCCACAGCAAAATTGAATGGAAAGAAGCCTATATCCCCTGCTCCCACAAGCACATCTTTTCCTGCTGTCAACAGTCTGCGCTAGAGGGGTATGATTGTTGCCATCAATGAACCTATGCTGACACATCATTATCACCCAAGGACCGTAGTTTACATTAGGGTTCACTCTTGGTGTGGTACATTCTATGGGTTTTGACAAATGTGTAATGACATGCTCCATGCGTTCCTTTTGAACCATTTCGCACATTTGCTCAAGCAGGGTTCTTTTGTGGACTGATAGGAAAGCCCGGTGGGTCCCAAATCCAGTTTCAAGAAACTTGATGCTCTCAGTTTACTTAGGAATGATGAGCTCCTGGGGACTGACTTCAGGCTAACTCATGGATTTATTTATAAACAAGCGCTAACTTAATATTCAGTGGGGATTTGCCTTTCTTGTCACTAGGAAACCCTCACTGAAGGCAGCCCTTCCTATTAACAAACTTCCCAGGAATCCAAGTTGCTCATCAAGGCGTTGTGAGGCGAACATGGACGTATAAGATGAGAGAACAATAAACTGAGTAGCCTTGGAGGGTATTTCTTGGGGTTGTGGCAAAAACTAGAGAATCACTCCTGCTTTCTTTACCTCTGAGTATGTATTTCTAAACACCTGTCTTCCAGGCCTCTCTAAATAAACCCCAACAAATTATTCTTCTTCGACGTTACATTTTCTAAACTTCATGCACAGTGCCACATCATCGTGTCTGCATTTATTATAAGCATGTAGTCATCCAGGTTATCCAAGGTCAAAGCCCAGGCTATAGTGATTTGTACTTGGACTGGGGACCTAAGGAGATTTAGAGACACCCAGATCTTTTGTACAACTCATTTCAAAATGCCTCTCAATGGTCATTCCTGCAGAAGGCTAATCCCATTCATTCCACATTAATTAATATAAATTTCAGTTGCAGAGGATGACTTTTCTAATTTTGTTCCCATTTTTTATGGGTGACTTTTACTTAGGCCTCGCAGTTTATTATGCGCTGATTATTCAAAAAGTCAGGGGGACCAAAAATATCATCTTGTCTCTCCTTTAGCAGAGTTCATCTGAGACTGGGAGGATGGTGATATGTGGCATATAGGTGTGACAATTAGTATGTGTTTCAGGTTTATTTATGCTTATTTAGAATCTGGAATGAATGTCTCATATATTAAAGTAATAAAGAAAAATCCCTTGGCAAAATATAAATGTTAGAAAAATTAAAATAGCGAGAAACAGAAACATCAATCCTGTCATTTTCCTCAAAATCTGCCTTGCACCAGCCTTACCCTGGCTTCTGACTTAGGCTGCATATGACATTTTGACGAAGTGAATTCCACCCTGACGCAACCTCAGTTGTGTACCTTGTGTTACCGGTACAGTATTATTCTCTCGGGTTCCTAAAACCGGGATCTGCCAAATTAAGTGTCACTGTCTATTGAGTATAGGATCTGAGCCACTACCTTCAAAGGGACTTAGTGAGAATAACTTATTTCCCCAGGCTTCCAGGTGATAAGGCTTTTGTTTGTCAGCTTTCAATTAGCACATGCAAGGTCTGAACATAAATAAAAGAATGTAAGTCTGTCACCAGTGACTGTGGATTTGTTCCAAATGTTAGTGTTTTTCTCTCAGGCTATTCTTTAATTATGACATATAGCAACTGAGACTTTTTTCAAACAGACATCAAAACTTTCACCTTTACCTCCCAGTTAAACTTCTTTAGTTTAATACTGTCAAACCTGTGCTTGATTTATGTCCCAAGATTATAAATCTTCTTGAGGGCTCTTACTTTTAAAAAATGCATTGCTATTTAATGGGGGGGGGGGAATCCAAGTTGGTTATCTATTCTCTAGTGAAAATTCTTTCTGATTTTGAGCAGTGAACTAGTCACACCAGTTGGAAAATCGGTCTATCCTACTTTCCAACCACAAAGGTACAGGTTTCCTTAAATATGTCCCTTTGGAAATTAGTGGTAAAATTGATGTCTCCCTTTCTTAATCACTAAGCCAGAGTGGTATAGAAAAAAAAGGGCTCCTTCTTTGTATGCTTCTTCTCTTTTTCTTAAGATGCAGGATCACATTAAAACTATAAAAATGACAGTCAAGAAAATAATTATATGGGGTGCCCAGGTGGCTCAGTCGGTTAAGCATCTGACTCTTCATTTTGGCTCAGGTCATGACCTCAGGGTCGTGAGCTAGAGCGCCGTGTCGGGCTCTGGGCTCTGCACTTGGCGTGAAGCAGGCTTAAGATATGCTCCTCCCTCTCCCACCTCTCTAAAATAAACACATACATGCATGCATACGTATACCCTGCTCATTGTTCTTGCCAGAGGAGGGATTATAAATAAACAAAGGAGAACGCAGTTCCTTGAACTATGATAGGGTTTCCCTCGTGTGTGTTTCCCCTCTTTGTGCAGACATTAGTTGAGGTAAATCCCATTTCACTTAATAACTGCTTGGATTAAGGAGGTTTTCTGAAAAGACTAATTTACATAGAGTAAGCTGATTTGAATAATTGGTGCTAGTTTGGATATTGAAAACAAAACACACACACCTGCAATTTTAGAAAAGATTTTGGGGCGCCTGGGTGGCTCAGTTGGTTAAGCAACTGCCTTCGGCTCAGGTCATGATCTTGGAGTCCTGGGATCGAGTCCCACATCGGGGTCCCTGCTTGGCAGGGAGTCTGCTTCTCCCTCTGACCCTCCTCCCTCTCATGCTCTCTGTCTCTCATTCTCTCTCTCGCAAATAAATAAAATCTTAAAAAAAAAAAAAAATAGAAAAGATTTTGGCTTGATTGGCATGGCCCAGGTATTTCTTCCTATATGAACATGGTTAAACTTTACGTATGATATTTATGCATCAGGAGAGAGGACTGCAGAGAAATTTCCATACAAATAAATTCTTTGGCAGCTAGTTAGGAGGCACTTTGCCTAAAAGTCTGTGCTTCCTTAAATTACAGAAATATGAAACCAAAGATAGAAGGATAAACTAATTCTTCCTAAACTAAAGATTTAATGTTTATCTTTATAAAATCCTATACAATGCCTAACAATATTTAGTTTCATAAAAATGGGTCAATATTAAGAATTTCTTTATATTTGGAAGTTAAATACTTTTTGTGATATTCAAATAAAATTTTATGAAAATTGTTTCGTTCAATTTTGTCAAAGAGCCGAGATGCAATAATGACGTATAGTTTATGTCTAGAGTTTCATAGCATTTAGGCAGAAGTTCCCAAACTGTCTCTGTAAACAGCAAGTACTGTTAATTTCTGGTAATTTTTTCCCTGTGTCCCTAGGCCAAAAGAAATACCTAGTATACCTGTTTTTATTAAGTATTTAGGCCCAAGTAACTTAATAGGTATTTATGCCCTAACGTCATAGAAGCCATTTGGAAAAATAATACACATAGAGTGAAAAGAAAAATTATATATACATATATATATTTTAAAGATTTTATTTATTTATTTGACAGAGAGAGACACAGCAGGAGAGGGAACACAAGCGGGGGGGAGCGGGAGAGGGAGAAGCAGGCTTCCCGCGGAGCAGGGAGCCCGATGCGGGGCGCGATCTCGACCCCGGGATCATGACCTGAGCCGAAGGCAGACGCTTAACGACTGAGCCACCCAGGCGCCCCAGAAAAATAATATTTTATTTTATTCTTAAATGCCTACAATTATTTACTAAGAGTATGTGTGTGACTGTTGGGCCCTGCATGCCTTCTCGAACTATAAAATCAAATGGAACTACCACCCTCCTCTCTTGTTTTTCTTTGATTCTTGTTTAGTTCTTTCTCTTTATCACAGAAACATCTGAAAACGTTTCACAAAGATATGATGCTATCATAATATGTCCGTGTATGAGATCTTCATGATGTACACCTAAAACTAATACAATTTTATACGTCAACTATGTCTTAATAAAACTGGGAAAAAAGACGTAACGTCATCAAAAGGATGTAAGTAGATCTGACGTTGAAGCGGGTTATCTCAGAGCTGCAGTGTGTGTGGTACCTGGCAGTTGTCCCTATGTTTCCTCTGACAACTAAAATGTGCTGTGGTATCCTTAGGGGTTCGCTTTGGCTCCCCTCGCTGGCTCTGTGCAGTTTGAGAAGGGCAGCATTTAGGACAATGTATTTTTAAAAGTTTTATGATACATCTTCATATAGTTTAACTATCTAAAGCTACATTTCTTATGGTGTTCTCAGTTCTTGCACTGATATTAGTCATTAACTGCTAAAGAAGGTATTGGGTATATTCATATACTCACTGAGTATCCTTCTGCCATAATTACTTCAATATATCGCAGGAATAATGGCAATGTTTCACAAGATAAATATTTTCTTTTTTTTTTTTTTAAAGATTTTATTTATTTATTTGAGAGAGAACACATGAGAGGGGGGAGGGTCAGAGGGAGAAGCAGGTTCCCTGCCGAGCAGGGAGCCCGATGTGAGACTCGATCCAGGGACTCCAGGATCATGACCTGAGCCGAAGGCAGTCGCTTAACCAACTGAGCCACCCAGGCACCCAATATTTTCTTTTTTTTTATTATGTTCAGTTAGTCAACATATAGTACATCATTAATTTTTTTATTAACTTTATTTTATTATGTTAGTCACCA
The DNA here is from genome assembly GCF_011800145.1 of Mirounga leonina. NCBI lineage: Eukaryota > Metazoa > Chordata > Mammalia > Carnivora > Phocidae > Mirounga > Mirounga leonina. Next base: position 51,191,909 of record NW_023270451.1, read on the forward strand.
TACATTACATCGTTAGATTTAGATGTAGTGTTCCATGATTCATTGTTTGTGTATAACACCCAGTGCTCCATTCAGTACGTGCCCTCTTTAATACCCATCACCAGGCTAACCCATCCCCCCACCCCACTCCCCTCTAGAACCCTCAGTTTGTTTCTCAGAGTCCATAGTCTCTCATGGTTCATCACCCCCTCCGATTTCCCCCCCTTCATTTTCCCCTTCCTACTATCTTTTTTTTTTTTTAACATATAATGTATTATTTGTTTCAGAGGTACAGATCTGTGATTCATCAGTCTTACAAAATTCACAGCGCTCCATAGCACATACCCTCCTCAATGTCCATCACCCAGCCACCCCATCCATCCCACCTCCCACCCCTCCAGCAACCCTCAGTTTGTTTCCTGAGATTAAGAATTTCTCATATCAGTGAGAGCATATGATACTTGTCTTTCTCTGATTGACTTATTTTGCTTAGCATAATACCCTCTAGTTCCATCCACGTCATTGCAAATGGCAAGATTTCAGTTTTTTGATGGCTGCATAATATTCCATATATATATACATACACACACACACACACACACATACCACATCCTCTTTATCCATTCATCTGTCAATGGACATCTTGGCTCTTTTCATAGTTTGGCTATTATGGACATTGCTGCTCTAAACATTAGGGTGCACGTACCCCTTCGGATCACTACATTTATATCTTCAGGGTGAATAACCAGTAGTGCAATTGCTGGGTTGTACAGTAGCTCTATTTTCAACTTTTTGAGGAACCTCCATACTGTTTTAAAGAGTGGCTGCACCAGCTTGTATTCCCACCAACAGTGTAGGAGGGTTCCCCCTTTCTCCGCATCTGCACCAACATTTGCTGTTTCCTGACTTGTTAATTTTAGCCATTCTGACCTGTGTGAGGTGGTATCTCATTGAGGTTTTGATTTGGATTTCCCTGATGCTGAGGGTTGTTGAGCACTTTTTCATGTGTCTGTTGGCCATTTGGATGTCTTCTTTGGAAAAATGTCTGTTCATGTCTTCTGCCCATTTCTTGATTGGATCATTTGTTCTTTGGGTGTTGAGTTTGATAAGTTCTTTATAGATTTTGGATACTAGCCCTTTATCTGATATGTCATTTGTAAATATCTTCTCCAGTTCTGTCGGTTGTCTTTTGGTTTTGTTCTTTTGGTTTTGTTGACCAAAGCTTTTTGCTGTGCAAAAGCTTTTTATCTTGATGAAGTCCCAATAGTTCATTTTTGCCCTTGCTTCCCTTGCCTTTGGCGATGTGTCTAGGAAGAAGTTGCTGTGGCTGAGGTTGAAGAGGTTGCTGCCCGTGTTCTCCTCTAGGATTTTGATGGACTCTTGTCTCACATTTAGGTCTTTCAACCATTTTGAGTCTATTTTTGTGTGTGGTATAAGGAAATGGTCCAGTTTTATTCTTCTACATGTGGCTGTCCAATTTTCCCAACACCATTTGTTGAAGAGACTGTCCTTTTTCCATTGGACATTCTTTCCTGCTTTGTCGAAGATTAGTTGACCATAGAGTTGAGGGTCCATTTCTGGGCTCTTTATTCTGTTCCATTGATCTATGTGTCTGTTTTTGTGCCAGCACCGTACTGTCTTGATGATGACAGCTTTGTAATAGAGCTTAAGTCTGGAATTGTGATGCCGCCAGCTTTGCTTTTCTTATTCAACATTCCTCTGGTTATTCGGGGCCTTTTCTGGTTCCATACAAATTTTAGGATTATTTGTTCCATTTCTTTTTTTTTTTTTTTTTTTAGGATTTTATTTATTGGACAGAGAGAGACACAGTGAGAGAGGGAACACAAGCAGAGGGAGAGGGAGAAGCAGGCTTCCTTCTGAGCAGGGAGCCTGATGTGGGGCTCGATCCCAGGACCCTGAGATCATGACCTGAGCCGAAGGCAGACACTTAATGACTGAGCCACCCAGGCGCCCCTATTTGTTCCATTTCTTTGAAAAAAATTGATAGTATTTTGGTAGGGATTGCATTAAATGTGTAGATTGCTCTAGGTAGCATTGACATTTTCACAATATTTGTTCTTCCAATCCATGAGCATGGAACGTTTTTCCATTTCTTTGTGTCTTCCTCAATTTCTTTCATGAGTATTCTGTAGTTTTCTGAGTACAGATTCTTTGCCTCTTTGGTTAGATTTATTCCTAGGTATCTTATGGTTTTGGGCGCAGTTGTAAATGGGATCAACTCCTTAATTTCTCTTTCTTCTGTCTTGCTGTTGGTGTATAGAAATGCAACTGATTTTTGTGCATTGATTTTATATCCTGCAACTTTACTGAATTCCTGTATGAGTTCTAGCAGTTTTGGGGTGGAGACTTTTGGGTTTTCCACATAAAGAATCATATCATCTGCAGAGAGTAAGAGTTTGACTTCTTCTTTGCCAATTCAGATGCCTTTTATTTCTTTTTGTTGTCTGATTGCTGTGGCTAGGACTTCTAGGACTATGTTGAATAGCAGTGGTGATAGTGGACATCCCTGCTATGTTCCTGACCTTAGGGGGAAAGCTCTCAGTTTTTCCCCATTGAGAATAATATTCACTGTGGGTTTTTCATAGATGGCCTTTATGATTTTGAGGTAAGTACATCATTAGTTTTTGATGTAGTGTTCAACGGTTCATTAGTTGCGTATAACAACTGGTGCTCATCACAACACATTTCCTCCTTAATACCCATCACCCAGCTACCCCATCCCCCACCCTCCTCCCCTCTGTAAATATTTTTAGAAAGGCTGACTTTAACTTTCCAGAAAATCAGATAAGCAGCCTTCAAATGGATTAGAGACCAGGATGGACCCAGCTGGAGACTGGAATAAATGACCAGATGGAAGGGTGATACCAGAAAGCCCCACTTCCTAAAACATTTATTTACCTGACTCATTGCCATGACATTCCTGTTTTCTGCTTTGTTTGGAATTCTCGTGCTTGGAATTACACCTTTGTGAACATAAGAAACAGAGTGTATGGGGTTCTAAAGTAAGCATCTCATCTTGGAGAAGAGTAGAGCGTATACAGTAGATCTGGCCTTCTGCCTGTATTGCTTCATGCACTTGAATATCAGATTAACTGTCTATTATCTTGAGAAGACCAGAGTTGTGAGGATTGGATGAAGAACAGATAGGTAAAATTTAGAATACAGGATAGTCTTGGGGAGGGCAGGATTGAATTCAACATGGAACAGGCTTGAGGCAACTTGAAGGTAAGAATAAGATCAGGGGAAGATGCAAGAGAAAAAGAAGGACTGGATCTGCAGATGAACATGCCTATTTGAATGGTAGAGATGGGCTACTAGGGATCAGCTACTTCCAATTGCTTACCAAATAATCCCATTGGGTAGTCCTTAAATTCCTCACTCATCACTTAATAGTGTGCTAGACATCCTCATACATAAATCTTTGTGTACGTCTTTGGTAATTTCTTTAGGACAAATTTCTAGATGGAGAACTAAAAGTTAAGACTTTTGATATACTTTGTCAAAGTTTTCCTTAGAAAGGTCATAAGAATTGAAAGTCCACCGTTAGTGTATGAATCCTGGAGTCCTTGGGCAAGTCCCCACAGGACAGTTATACCTGTACATAGCAAGGATAAGAGGGATTCTGGCACCTCTTTTTTTTTTTTTTTTAAAGATTTTATTTATTTGAGGGCGCCTGGGTGGCTCAGTTGGTTAAGCGACTGCCTTCGGCTCAGGTCATGATCCTGGAGTCCCGGGATCGAGTCCCGCATCGGGCTCCCTGCTCGGCAGGGAGTCTGCTTCTCCCTCTGACCCTCCTCCCTCTCATGCTCTCTGTCTCAAATAAATAGATAAATAAAATCTTAAAAAAAAAAA
>NW_023270451.1:51195860-51336607 GCF_011800145.1 Mirounga leonina
GCCTCTTAAAAAGCCAGAAACTGATTCACTGAGAAATACTAGATTTATACTAAAAAGCAAACAATAAGTAAGGTTTAATAATAATCATTTATGGACACTTCTGAGCATCTGTGAATAGAGTGAGATTCTGGCTGCGAGTTGTACTTCCTCCCAAAGAATGGGAATACCACACCTGAGTGGCTCAAGGAGTGACCTCTCTTTGGTGTGGTCAGGATGCTTCTACCTCCCCTAACAGAAGTGTCAAAACTGACCTCATTATATTGCTCAAAAGTCTGCTCTTCTTTCTCTTTTCCCATCTTTGCGAATAGAACTCCTAGCCTCACATTTGGCCAACCCCCACTGGGGAGTTCTGCACAAATTCTACTACTTTAGGCCCCCACACAGACACAGCAGCCAATTTTCACCAATTCCTATCAGTTGTGTTCCCTGACTATCGTTCAAACATGCCCCAGTTCTAGTGCCCTCATTTACACCTTTGTCATTTCTTGTTTCCTAATGTCCTTGCCACCTTCAGCTAACATGACTTCTTCTCCAATCTATTACACAGACACTAGAGGGAGAGCTCTAAAATGCATATCAGATTGTGCCATGTTCCTGCTTTGCCATGCCACGTAGCTGGTATCACAGAACACCCATGCACTGGTCATTGTTTTCATCCTGAAGTGCTTGCCTGCTCCCCTCTGAGGTGTCATATCCTGACATGGGCCTTATCCCTCACTCTTTTAATGTATGGTTTATCTTCCTAGGCACAGCCCGTCTTTCACCTTCCCACCTGACGCTCAGCAGTGCGCCTCTAGCTTTGGCTTCTTACATACCCCGCCGTGCCTATTATTGAGAATCTGCCTTTGTCCTTGTTGCTCTCAGCTACTGTGGAGAAAGATAACAAGAGTTCTGCCAGAATCAGTGCATCAGTTCTGAGTGAAACTCTGTTCCGAGGGGAGGGGATGGCCAAAACTTTCCAGAAGGGGTTCAGGGGTTCAGTTGCCTGAGCATCAGGATTGAGGGCATCTAGCACCAGAACCAAGGCCAACCATGACTCTTAGGGGCAAAGTTCCATCTCAGAGTTTTGTCTTATTTGCAGGGTTTTTTTTCCCCCCAAGAAAGCTATCTGAGGAGTACTGTAGAGGCAATTAAACTTATAGGAACAAAATTCCTTCCGTGGATTTAGAAAGAATGATTTCTATTTGCTAAATTATTTGCAATGGAGAAATAGTTTAGGATTTGAAAAAGCAGGAAAGCACAAGTTCCTGACTGATATCTTAGCCTATTGATAATCAGGCAACAGCTGAAATAAACTGGCTATCCTAATTTTAATGTTTTTCATGCTGAAATGCAATTGATTAATGAAAGGAAACAAGAACATTGCTTATGATAAATAAAATAGACACATTTATCTTATTGAAATACTTTTTAATCATTATGGTTAAAAAAATACTCAGAATAAATGCATTTTAAGCAAATAAAGAATTGACATTAGTGTTATTTACCTTCATAATATGACTAAAATGTTTATAACTCACGTGTTGAGTCTGAAGTGTTTCGCTGCCAATTCCTTTGCAAGAACTTATTTTTGATTAGCTTTTTCCTGAAAATTATGACCATTAAATTTTCTTATGTTCATAGAAAATAAATACAAATATTAAAATAAAGCAGTGCTGTAAAATGTGTAAATAGACTTTCAAAAATAAAACTTGTATTTATATCTTTGTTATATTTTTTAAAATTATCATATATACAGTGCTTTTATGTTAGAAAGGCTTTCTTGGGCCTGGCCTCCGCTCGGCGGCCGCTAAAAGGCGCGCTGGCCACCGCCCTGCCGGCCCCTGGACGCTCTCCCGGCCAAGCGCTCTGAGCCCAGTGCCCAGCCATGGCGTGCCCCCTGGATCAGGCCATTGGCCTCCTCGTGGCCATCTTCCATAAATACTCGGGCAGGGAAGGTGACAAGAACACTCTGAGCAAGAAGGAGCTGAAGGAGCTGATCCAGAAAGAGCTCACCATTGGTGCGAAGCTACAGGATGCTGACATTGCAAAGCTGATGGACGACCTGGACCGGAACAAGGACCAGGTGGTGAACTTCCAGGAATATGTCACCTTCCTGGGAGCCTTGGCTTTGATCTACAATGATGCCCTCAAGGGCTGAAAATAAATCAGGAAGGTGGAGACACCCTCCATTGGGCCTGCCTAAGTCAGCTCCAGTGGTGGGTAACTGTTCAATAAATATCTTTTTTTGGTCAAAAAAAAAAAAAAAAAAAAGAAAGGCTTTCTTGGCTTTCAGTCATACCGTGTATGAATGAAGGAGGATGACTTAACTGGGAAAGTATCTGGAGTTCCAAACAGGTCATAGGGTCTATTTTTGTCGGAGAGGCATGGGAGGCCACAGAAGGGGATCACAGAATGGAGAGAGAAGATAATACCCATGAAGATCGAAATCCCAGAGAAGCCACACTAAAGAGATGCTCTCAAATATATGTAAATATATTATCTATATTTTCACTGAGTATCAAATAAATATTCACCAGATTAATAGTTAATAAAATGTCAAAGAGTAAGAGATTGGAAGGTCCAAGATTACATTTTTTTTAATGGGAAGAGAGAGAAAATATTTATGTTTAGGCCAATGTTGATTATCAAGCATATTGTGAACTTTTTCCATATCAAAATAATTGCCTCTCACTAAGAAAAGCTTTCATTGACACCCCATCTTGAGTAATAAACATATTGTAAAACCCATTCAACTGATTGATAGTTTTTGGCTTTTAGGAGAGTTTTCAATAAGATAAAGAGACTGAAGTGGAATGAAAGGAGACCATCTGTTTCAGTGTTGAATGTAATTTTCTCTTATTAATATAACAATTAGTAATTGATAATTATTCCAGATAAAAGCTGTGTTCATAAATATTTAAAACAAGGCAAGTGAGTGGGTTGGTTGGATAAGTTGGAGGGGATTTGGATCGATGAAACCAGAATTTAGTGGTTATATAGTTTGTGTTTCTTGTTAAATTTTGAGTGGTATTGAGATATAGAACAGCATTAAATTAATTTCCTTTTTTACTCTCGTTTTCATGCAATTTCCCACATTATACCTTTTGCTATAAAACATGCCATGTTCAATTAAGGTATGCTAGCATGTTGAAGTATTTTTCAACACCTCTGTAGAAATCTCATGAATGAGGTCAGCTCACGGGGTCAAACTAATACATGCTAAATGCTTGTATGTAATTTTTTAGCTTGAGACAGGCTCAGAGGCATTTATTTGACGAACTCCCAAGAATAATTGGTTCTCCAACAACCTTGACAGAACAGGCTTTTCAAGAATAAAATGGTCCTCTTTCATTCCTTTCCTGTAGCTCATTTTAAGTAGCATCTTACAACAATCCCAATTTTAAAGTTACTTCTCTTCACCCAATGAAGGTAAGTTGTTTCTTTTGATCCCTTTGGTCCTTGGGTCTTTAAATTGCTTAGAGCTGTTCTCTCAAACGGTCACAGTTAATCGTGCACATTTGTTTTGCCTTATGCTTTTACTAGGTTGGAATTTACTAACTTCTTTGCATGATCCTGTTATACTGATACACTTAACATCTGCCATAAATGATTTATTAAGATTTAGTGAAAATTATATTTCAACGTATTTAAGGAGTAAACTTCACTGAAAACATAAATGGTTTACTCACATTTCAGTACTCTCCAAGCCTTTCTAATTTTAATTAAGATATCATTTGATTTCATTATTATTTTGGAGCCCCAAGTGGTCACAACTTATCTTTCCTTTTATGTAGCATTTTCCCCTTAAACACATTCAGAAAACTTCCATTTTATCCAGATAAGTATAGGCTTTTTTTTTTTTTTTAAGATTTTAATTTATTTATTTGACAGAGAGAATGAGAGAGAGGGAACACAAACAGAGGGAATGGGAGAGGGAGAAGCAGGCTTCCCGCCGAGCAGGGAGCCTGATGTGGGGCTCGATCCCAGGACCCTGGGATCATGACCTGAGCCGAAGGCAGATGCTTAACGACTGAACCACCCAGGCACCCCAAGTATAGGCCTTGGTTGCAATTTCTTTTTAGATCAGATGCATGTTTCAGGATATGGGAGATTTTGCGATATTTCAGAGTAATACAAAGACCTAGGCTAGGAATTTAACCCAACAGATGGAACACACACACACACACACACACACACAGTGGAATTTGATACTCATTTGTTTTTTTATATTGTTCACACCAAAGATTATTTTATTCAAATGGGTAAAATCACTTGGGTCACTGAAGCTAATGTAGTAAGTCTAGCCTTTTATGTTAAAGCATTAGCTTAATGGATTAATATGTCTCTTCTGAATAAACAGCCCTCTTGAGATTGTTTCAGCTTGTGAGTTCAATAAATTTACCATTCCCCAAAAACATTAGGCTTAAATAGAGTTCTACTCCCTTGGGACATTAGCCTCACCAACTCAAAATCAAACTTTTCAAGGACCACCCATTGCATTTCCTTGCCCATGCTTCCTTTCCTTCCTTGCTTGTGTTCTCACTTGTTTTGGGAGACTTTGCAGCAAAGGAGACTCCGTTGTATGGGTTAGATCTGTAGCAGTTTTAACTCTATAATTAGTGACTAGAGTATGCTGTATCCAAAGGCAAAAACACCATTTAACTTTGGGCAACTAAGTCTTTTGGAACCTGAATGACCTTATCCTTACTATAAGGGAAAGACTCATATGTTTTTGTGGGTAAATTGGTTAAAGGGAATATCTCCAGAGCTGCCATGGGGAGGTGGGTAATGGAAAAATGTCTTTTTTAGCTAAGGCAGTCAGTTGACCTGAATCCAGTAAATATTAGCTAGTGTTGTTACTATTATTGTTAACAAAATAAATTTGCAACGACTTTCCACTGCGTGGGTCTGGAGACCACAGGTTGCTGCTGCAAGGCAGAACACAGACAACACAGGATATAGGCTCATATTAGAAAGAAACCCCATCTTAGTAAGTAAGATGTCACAGGTTGGGTCTTTTTTTGAAGAGTGCGTTGAGCAAACATCCATAAACATCTTTCAGTAAGTGTTTGTTGTGCAAAGCATACTTTGACCAATCATTAATCAGAGACTGAGAATAATCTACAATAGTAAAAAACAAAAAACTGAACAAAACAACAAAAACAGTTACAATCTGGAGGTCCATGAGTGAAACTTCCCCTTAATGTGTTTTGCCTGACTGTCAGGATGATTTTAAAAATGAATTTGAAATTAAAGTGAAAACACAACTTTTCCAGATCTGTAGGCAGCTGCAAAGCAGTGCTTAGAGGGAAATTTATAGCATTGAATGCGTATGTTAGAATAGAAAAAAAGATCTAAAATTAATAATCTTAAGTTTCCACTTTAGAAAATTAGAAAAAGAAGAGCAAATTAAATCCAAAGTAAGCAAAAGAAGAGAAATAATAAGAATTATAGCAGAAATCAGTGAAACCAAAAACAGGAAATCAGTAGAGAAAATCAATGAAACCAAAAGCTGGTTCTTAGGAAAGATCAATAAAATCGATAAGCCTCTAGCCAGTCTAACCTTGAAAAAAAGAGGACACAAATTACTAATATCAGAAATGAAGGAGGGGACATCACTACAGATCCCAGGGTTGTTAGAAAGATAATAAAGGAATACTATGAACATCTCTATGTCTACAAATTTGATAATCTAGATGAAATGGACCATTTCTTTGGAAGACACCATATCAAATTCACACAAGAAAATAAGATGATCTGAATAGGCCTATATCTAATAAAGAAATTGAATCAATAGTTAATAACCTTCCAAATCAGAAAGCACCAGGCCCAGATGCATTCCCTGGTAAATTCTACCAAACATTTAAGGAAGAAATTATACCAATTCTCTACAATCTCTTTCAGAGGACAGAAGCAGAGGGAATACTTCCTAACTTACTCTATGAGGTGAGAATTACCCTAACCCCAACCAGACAAAAACATTACAAAAGAAGAAAACTACACAGCAGTATCTCTCATGAATATAGATGCAGAAATCCTCAACAAAATAATAGCAAATTGAATCCAACAATTGATAAAAAGTTTTATACCTCATGAACAAGTTGGATTTATCCCATTTATACAAGGCTGGTTTAACATTCAAAAACCAACTAATGTAATCCATTACCTCAACAGACTAAAGAAGAAAAATCACATCATATCAATAGGTGGGAAACAAAAAAGCATTTGACAAAATCCAAAACCCATTCGTGATAAACACTCTCAGTAAACTAGGAATAGAAGGAAACTTTCTCTGCTTGATAAAAACTCTACAAAAACTCTAGAGGTAACATCATAATTAATAGTGACAAACACAAAGCTTTCCCACTAAGATCAGGTGCAAGGCAAGGATGTCCCCCCTCTCTCCACTGCTTTTCAACATTGTCCTGTAAACCCTTGCTAATACAGTAAAGCAAGGGAATAAAAGGTGTACAGCCTGGGAAGGAAGACATAAAACTGTTTACAGATGGAATGATTGTCCGTGTTGAAAAAAAAAACTGATTTAGAAAATTCCTAAAACTAACAAGCAATTATAACAAGGTTGCAGGATACAAGGTTAATATATAAAAGTCAATTGCCTTCCTATACACTGACAATGAATAAATGGAATTTGAAATTTAAAGACTAATACCAATTACATTAGCACTCCAAAAATGAAATACTGAGGTATAAATCTAACAAAATGCACATGATATTTCTATGAGGGAAACTATCAAATGCTGATAAAATTAACTAAATAAATGGAAAGATATTTTACATTCATGAATAAAAAATTGCATACTGTCAAGTTGTCTGTTCTTCTCAACTTGATCTGTATACTCGATGCAATAAATGTCCCAGCAAGGTATTTTATGGATATGGACAGACTGATTCTAAAGTTTATAGGGAGAGACAAAATATCCAGAATAGCCAACACAATATTGAAGTAGAAGAAAAAAGTTGGACTGATGCTGTCCAACTTTAAGACTTATATAAACGCAGTAACCAAGATAGCATGGCATTGGTGAAAGAATAGAAAAATAAATCAATGCAAGAAAATAGAGATCCCAGAAACAGACCACATAAATATAGTGAACTGATCTTTGACAAAGGAGCAAAGGTAATACTATGGAACAAAGATTGTCTCTTCAATATATGGTGCTAGAAGATCACGTGCAAATAATATCCATGTGCAAAAAAGTGAGTCTAGATACAGATCTTACACTGTTCACAAAAATTAAAATGGATCACAGACCTAAATGTAAAGTGTAAAACCTTAAAACTCCACTGACCTTGGGTACAGTGATGGCTTTTTAAATACAGCACCAAAAGCATGGTCCATGAAAGAAACAATTGGTAAGCTGGGCTTCATTAAAATTAAAAAATCCTGCTCTGTGAGAGACAATGTCAAGAGAAGTAAAAGACAAGCCATAGACTGGCAGGAAATATTTGCAAAAAAACACATCTGATAAAGGACTGTTATATAAAATATAGAAATAACTCTTAAAACTCAACAATAAAAAAAAAAACCTGATTAATTAAAAAATGGGCCAAAGACCTTAGACACCTCACCAAAGAAGATATATAGATGGCAAGCATATGAAAAGATGCTCCACATCATCAGGGAAATGTAAGTTAAAACAACAGTGTTGTTTTCTTACACACTATTAGAATGACTAAATCTGGAACCCTGACACCACCAAATGCTGGGGAGGGTATGGAGCAACAGGAACTCTTATACATTGCTCATGGGAATTTAAAATAGTGCCACCAATTTGGAAGGTAGTTTGGTGGTTTCTTATAAAACCAAACATCCTCTTACCATAGAATCCAGCAGTTGTGCTCCTGGTGGCCACGCAAAGGGGTTGAAAACTTACATCTACACAAAAATCAGCACAGGGATATTTATAAGAGCCTTATTCATATTGGCCAAAAGTTGGAAGCAACCAAGATGTCCTACTAAGTGAAAGAAGTCAGTTTGAAAAGGCTATACACTGGTCTGATTCCAGCTATATGACCTACTGGAAAAGGCGAAACTATGGACACAATAAAACAATCAGTGATTGTTAGAGAAGGGGCAGGGGAGATGAATAGGGGGAGAGCACAGAGGATTTTTAGGACAGTGAAAATACTCTATATAATATTAAAATGATGGATATATGTCATACACTTTTCCAAACCCATAGAATGTTTCTCACCAAGAGTGAATCCTAAGGTAAACTATTAACTTTAGAGATTATAATGTGTCAATGTCGGTTCATCCTTGGTTAAAAAAAAAAGAAAAAGTACTGTTCTGGTGAGTGATGTTAATAATGAGAGAGGCCATACATGTGTTTGGACAGGGGTATATGGGAAATCTCTGTACCTTCCTTTCAATTTTGTTGTATACCTAAACTGCTCTAAAAATAGTTTAAAAAGAAGTGAAGTGCCTCCATAATATGTCTTTCATGATTTAAAAAAACACACTTGAATTAAAAGTACTTTATTGCAGTTTGCTATAGACTCCACTCCTTCCAATGTTTTCATATTGGCAAAGTTTGTATCTTTATATCACTGTATGGGCTTTACAGCTGATGGAGTTTATGCTCTCTGATAATCAGGCATTTGTAGTAAGGGTCCTTTTATCCTATCACAAGGATATATAAGAAAAGACTGATGTTTATTTTCTTAAAGATTTTTTGTTTTTAAGTGATCTCTACACCCAACATGAGGCTTACTTCACCAACTGAGCTAGTCAGGTGCCCCAGTAGGAGGCGCTTTTAAACCAGTAAGAAGTTTCCGGAACAAACCAAAGAGAGAAAACTCCTTTAGCTCTGGCTCAGTATTCTCATTTTTTTTTCTCAGTATTCTCATTTTTGAAGAGGAGCTGGAGCTTGCTGCTATAATTTTTCTGTGGAGTTATCTATAGTGCTTAGAAGTATTTATAAATTAACATTATTAGTAAACCTAGCTTAATTCTTAATTTTTGATGTAAACCTAATATTTCTCAGTGATCCAATTTCTGGCCTTTAAGAGATGGCAGAATTCCCCTGGCTATTGCTATGTGCCAATAGAACTGTCCTGGGTGAACCTCATTCAAGGATTCCAATGCCATATCTGGTGTTCATACCCAATACCCTCATGGTGGACTTTCAATTATTACTACCTTTCTGAGGAGTACTGTGACAAAGTATATCAAAAGTTTTAATACACTTATATCTGTGATCCAGCAATTGTCCTTCTAGGAATTTGTTCTGTGGAAATTATATATCTTGTACATAAGGATATATTTTTAAGAATGTCTACTTCCCTATTAGTTGTAAGAGTGAAAAATCACAATCTAAGTGAACCAAAATGGGTATTTATTTAGTAAATTGGAATTTACTGCAGGAATTTAAAATCTTTATTAGTATATTTAGTAATATGGGGAAATATTTACAACAACGTATTCTGTGGAACAAGTACATTATGTGTATGCTCATGAACTCATTTGAATTGAAGGGGGGGAAATCGGAGGGGGAGATGAACCATGAGAGACGATGGACTCTGAGAAACAAACTGAGGGTTCTAGAGGGGAGGGGGGGTAGGGGTAGGGGTTAGCCTGGTGATGGGTATTAAAGAGGGCATGTATTGAATGGAGCACTGGGTGTTATACGCAAACAATGAATCTTGGAACACTACATCAAGAACTAATGATGTAATGTATGGTGATTAACATAACATAATAATAAAAAAAAAATACTAACAACAACAACAACAAAAGTCAATATGGAGTCATAGAATAAGTTTAGAACTGTCCCAAAATTTTAACAGTGGCTCTCTAGGTGTTAGGTGTATGGTTGCTTTTTATTTCTTCCCTGTGCTTTTCTATGTGTTCTAAATTTTATTGTTTTGTAATGAGAAAAATACCAAAAATAACTTTTAAAGAGGCATTCTGGTGCTCTGATGGCTGGTACTAGGCAAGCAACACCCCCTAAAGACCCCTCAACCAGGCTAGTTTCTGGCTATGCTCCTTGGCCAAGCCAGAGGACTTGAGCATCAGATCTCTGGAGAGTCTTTTCAGCTACATGGCCTGATTCTCTGATTTTAAGATAATCGTGATTTGTAGATCTCTTGTCGTCTTGAGCAACTTTTCAATTGTGGAGGAATTAGAAGCTTTTCACTGTCAGAGCTAATGGTCCAAACCAGTACTGCCTCCCTGTAGAATAATTATGCTTTGAGGGGAACATTCTCTGTTACCCTGTGATGGTTAAGTGCAGAATTGTTCTCTTCATTTCAAGAGGAGTGGCTCTCATTTAATGCTTCTGAATGATATTGAAGGGAGGAGATATTTGTTCTCAGAGGGATCTTTTTAATAGGATCACTGCCTTGAAGCAATGTTCCCTTGGAAACTGCTTGATGTCTGTCTGTGCAGCCAGGGGTATTAGACTTTTAGAAGGTGGCTACATGTGTATGTATGTGAATTTATATTGAAATGAGTGAAGAAAAGTATGAAAAAAAGAAATGCATTCGTATCCTAAAATCTTAAATTAAATTAAAATTACATAATCATTATTTTTCAGAATAGGGAGATAATGAAAAGAAGAAAACATTCAATTATTATAATGCTTTCAAATATTTCTGTCATGGGAAAAATTTATATCTAAAGTATGCAACTACCAAACTCACACTAGTTTTCAAATTCTTAGCCTCCATGCTATGGGTTATATGAAGAAATTAATATATGTCGCTGCAAAGTTGTTGGTTTGACATAAGAGCACTTGCATATATGGTATTTTGAGGTGTGGGAGGGTAAATTAATATGAAGAGTATTAACATCTAGTGCTTTGATGGATATCCTAAAAGGAAAAAAAGCAATCTTATATTCATTAGACAGCATAGATGGATTGCTTTAGAGATACAAAACATTATTTCAGTTAATATGTTCAGATCACAATCTATAGGACTTAAGTATACCTACTAAGTATTTAAAGGGATGTTGGAAAATATCTGCCTCAGTGGTCCTGAATTGTGCATGTGTGTCAGGGATGCGCAACAGGGCTTGAGAAAATAAGAAATCAATTGCTGAGCATTTCAGACTGCCAAAATCCCTCTCTACCCTAAGGGGTTCTATCAGAGTTGGATGGAGGAGTAGGAGGCCTATTGATTCTGAATTTTGAAAGATTCCCAGAAGTTTCTGCTTAAAAACCATGCACTTTAGCTTTCTAAATTTATGAATGAAAATATCAGGATCCAGAGAACTGAAGTGTCATTGCATAAAATTACCAAATCAGTTTTTGAGAAAACTGAGATTGATTCCTCATCTAGCAGATAAACTATTTTAATTTTCAATATACAAATTGAGAGGAAGAGGGTAGGATTAAATACTCAGTAGATTGAAAATTTAGTGCTTTGCAAATTGCTTTACATTTTCTTCCCCAATTCAGCTCAACACTTTACTTGTCACTTATTTTTTTTTTAAAGATTTTATTTATTTATTTGAGAGAGAGAGAATAAGAGACAGAGAGCACGAGAGGGAAGAGGGCAGAGGGAGAAGCAGACCCCCTGCTGAGCAGGGAGCCCGATGCGGGACTCGATCCCGGGACTCCAGGATCATGACCTGAGCCGAAGGCAGTCGCTTAACCAACTGAGCCACCCAGGCGCCCTACTTGTCACTTATTGATCGACTTAGTTATCATGACTCCCACTACCCCGGCTCTGTGTCATATCTGCCCCTTTGGTAAAGGAATGAGTGACATTTGAGAAAATGGTCTCTATGATGTCAAGGTGTAAACTTGATTGGAGGGTTGTACCATGTTGGGAAATGAGTAGAAGGAGACAAATATGTATAGACTGTTGCTTCAAGAAGTTCAGAAGAAAGAGTGATAGTGGTAGCTGGGTCCTAGAGAAAGGATAAAACTCTGTGAGATGTGGTGGGGAAAAAAATTTAATGGAGAAAGTGTTGTAGCAACTTTTCTAGATGGTATTGATGCTGTGTATGAAAATAGCTTCAGGTTTTTGTTACAGTAATGCTGCATAACAAACACCCCCCCCCCAAAGGGGTGCCTGGGTGGCTCAGTCTACTAAGTATCTGCCTTCAGCTCAGGTCATGGTGTGGGCCTAGATCCCAGGACCATGAGATCATGACCTGAGTTGAAATCAAGAGTCAGACATTTAACTGACTGAGCCACCGAGGTGCCTCAATATAACTTACTTTTAAAGGCTCATTCTGGTTGTCACAATGAACATATCCTATAGGAAGATGAGGGTGGAAATTTGGAGACTGGTTAGGGGACTATTATTATACTCCTTGTAAGAGATGATGGTGACTTGACCCAAGGTGATGGCAATAGAGTTGATGAGGTCAGATTTTGGACATATTTGGAGGTAAAGGCAATATGATTGGATGTGGTGTGTGAAAGAAAGTCAGTGATGACTTCAAGGCTTCTGAAGCAACTGAAATGATGATGCTATTCTTTGTAGATATGGGGAAGATTGTGAGAGAAGCAGGTTTAGGAGGTAGAATCAATTTTGTCCATCACAAGTTTGGAGATTTTTATTTGAGATGTTTATTGAAAGATGTTGAATAGGGAGTTGGTGCAGTAGATTATATTATTTGTTCAAATTTCCTCCTTACCTCTCAATCTTTATCATGGCTTCCCTGTGGTGGAGTATACTTCTCTGACTCATTGTTTCTGGACTTGGCTATGTGACTGTCTTTCACCAGTTAAATGTGGGTAGAAATAACAGTGTGACAAATGAGCTGAGGCTATAGGTGGTATGGCAAAAAGGTGACAATCCCTTTGAAGAATTCTCTCTGCCATGCAAAGAGCATGCCCTTGAGGAGCGCTATTCTGATAATGAGATATGTGGAATAGACCAGAACTGATCCTGTAACCTGAAGCAGAGATGCCTTGGCAGAACTGCAGACATATGGGCAAGAAATGCATCATCATAAATCACTGAAAATTTTGAGGTATTTGCTACATAGCATTATTAGAGCAGGGCATGACAAATGCAGTTAGATAATGCAGTTAAGTATGGAGTTTATGGAAGGGGTCAGGCTGAAAATATAAATCTGGGAGTCATCAGCCTATAGATTGATAGATCATCAAGAAAATAAGTATAGATAGAGAAGAGATCCAGAAATGGAGTTTTAGGGCCCTGCAGTGCTGTTGTCAAAAAGGGGATGAGGAGCCAGCAAAGGAAACTGAAGAGTGTCCCATTGGTAGGAGAGAAACCAGGAGAGTGTGGTGTCCTGGAACCCAAGTGAATAAAGTCTTTCAAGGAGGAGGATGTGATCAACTAAGTCAGATTTTGCGGACATGTCATTTGGTTTGAGGATTGAGACCTAATTTAGCAAAATGGAGGTGAACTTGACAATAGAAGTATTGGCGAATGGGTGATTTTATGCTTAACAGATGATCTAGTAGAGATGAAAAAAATCATGGAAGAGAGAATTTCTGGATCAATAGCATTTACTTGAGAAATTATGGGGTCCAGGGCTCAAGTGAAGGAATTGGCTCTGGATGAAAGCATGGAAAATTCACCTATCATTACAGAAAAAGAAGTGGAGTGCATGCAGCTGTGGTGGATAAAGGTGGCAGCAGTAGTTTCTAGAACTGTTCTTTCCGTAGAGATATAGGAAGCAAAACTGAGAGTGAAGATGAGCAGGTGCTGGAGTTTTTAGGTGAAAGAAGAGGTATGAAAAAGTCCTTTAGGAGAGTGAAAAAATGAGTGGAGTAGAGAAATACAGTTTAGAAATACAGGCAGCACTAAAAGTATCTGAGATTAGTGATCATGATTTAAAGATCCAGCGAGGTTGTTTTTCTTCAGCCACATTTAGATTCATGGGTGTCAGGACAGAGCAGGTGGAGTGTCAGATTTAACAGTGAATAGAGTTTTGCCAAGTTAGAACCATGGGGCAAAAGGAGGCAAAAAAAAGTTGAGGTTTTATGTGAAAGAGAGGTGATGGTCTGTGGATTCTAAACTACATAAAGAGGATATTAAATATATGCAGAGAATGTAGGAAAAAGTGATAGGTCCTGGTTGGGATTGGAATATTAGAGAACCACAGGTGGTGGTGGGAGAGTGGGATGATTGTTATTGAGCTTATGAGCGAGTTGCTGTTTTGGTAACGAGAAGGTGGCTGGGTGGGGTGGAAGACAAGATCACTGGAGGACTGGAGGTGAGTTCAAATGGATTGGAAGGATCATCAGGTGGATGTTGAAATCACCCAGAATAATGACAAGAAGAGTGCTGGGAGAGAACAGTGAATTAGGAGATTAATTCTTAAAGGAGTAGAGAAGGCCCCAGGTCTGTAGATAACTGGGACAAGGAGGGGTAGTGGGTTGCTAGTCTTATGCGATGAATGGAAGCCATATTCTGGGTCGGGGGCGGGGGGAGCCAGGTCAAGTTGGTGATATTAAGATATAAGGGATTTTGCTGATGCTTGATGCTGGGTTTTAGAGGACATGTTGGAAGTGTTTTAGGACTTGAGGATGGGTGGGAGATGAATTCATAAAAAGGTAAAGACAGCCATCTGGTAAGCAGAGCCCAGGGATAAGGGCTTATGTAGAGGGGGGAGTATGGGCTTCTAGAGGTGATCAATGAATCAGAAATAAAGGGGTAAGTCTATCTGAGTCTCAAGGCAGATAGGTGGTGAGAGTTATTATAGGAAGGGTTTATCTGTAGCATGGAAGGTTTGGAGACCTTCCTCTCCATGTCAAGGATAATGTGGAAATGGGGAATGAGTGGTTTTATTTGGTGTTTGTAGAGCTCCAGGGCATGGAATAAAGGTGGAGTTGTGTGAGTGGTTGAGGTAATATGTAATGTAGAATCACCTAGTATAATCAATTAGCCAGGGCTCTTTATTTTCAGGGCCTTTTAGGTTTAGCACACAGGACTCTTCTTCCTCATCATAACTTTTTCCCTGAATATGTCATAAAAGCCATGGTTCAGTTGCCAGGTGTTTGACAGTTGAGTTAAAAAAACCCAAAGCAGCATGTATTGAGAACATGCATACAGGATAGCATTACAGGACTAGTTTATCTAATCTAACTATCAGTCTTTCCATTTCTTTATTTGTTGTGTGGAGATACAGTTGGGGGTGACACTGTCTACAAATAAATTACCGAGAGAAAACAATAAATCAGTCCCATAAATCCCCTTCCTTCTGTTTCTGACCATCTTGTAGCCCTGAGTCAACTTTAATAGTTTACAGGGGAGGAATATGTAATCTGGTAAGTTGTCCATCTTTATTTTTAAGGTACTGTACGTGGGTTTTTTCATAAGATCCTGCAGAATAATACCCTTGGAGAAGATTAATTTCACATACCTCATACTGCAAAGATCCTCTTTCTCCCAGTGGAAAGCTAGAAAAGATCGATGAGGTCATTTTGGCTGTTTCAGAATAAAAATTTCCTTTATTTTGCTTAGCAATTAGAACATAAATATACTTTATTTTTAAAAGGTACATTTTCACAACTACTTCACTTACAATGGTTAATTTTATGATAGAATTTAAACTTTTTGCCAACTTTAATTTATGGTGTTAAAGTGTTGCATTTGAGTCTTTACTTAATTGGCTTCCAGAGAGTGACGGACGGGCATGGCTTAAGTTAATCAGCTCTGAATCTCTAGAGCAAATTTTCTTTTACCTTCTTTATTAATTTTATGCTTAGGGGTTGTCAGGAAATAGTATAAATTCCTTTGGGAATCCCACATTCTAGAGAAGCTAATGCATGAAAAGATAATAAACTGTGTGGGCTTTTTTATGCTAGTGCTCCTCCAGGATGGGATTCTTGAGTAATTATGCCTTCATAGGTTGAGAAGCACCACTCTATTGTATTTAAAAATGAACTACATTTCAGTTCATCAACAGCATCCTTTATTTTGGAGTCTTGAGGTAGAGGTTGGAAATACCTCATTCGTTTCTTCCTTTGTCTTTCCTGAGGAAAACCACATCAGATTTTTATTTCTTCTAGACATCAAATGGAGACAAAATGACCACGGAAAAAGAGAATAGAACACAGCTGTCTTAGTCCATTTAAGTTTCTGTAACAAAACACCACAGACTGAGTAGCTTATAGACAACAGAGATTGACTGTCAAGGTTCTGGGAGCTGGAAGTCCCACAATAGGGTGGCAGCATTCGAAACCCTCTGTCCGTTTGCAGAATTCTGTGTGTGTCCTCACATGGTGGCAGGGGCAAGGGAACTCTCTGGGATCTTTTTTTATAAGATCATTAATTTCATTCATGAGGGTTCCACACCCATAACCTAATTACCTCTCAAAGGCCCTACTTCCTAAAGCCATCAACTTGGGCATTAGAATTCCAATACATGAATTTTGAGGGGACCCCAAATTCAGACCATAGCAATAACAAATTGTATGTTGAAAGGGGTATAGGTTGTTTTGTGGAATTTTATTTTTCAGGTGCAAATGTCAGCTGATTATAGTGCATAACATAGTTTCTATTAGATAGTAAAATTATGCCATGGCTTTCTTTGATATAAATCTGGTTCACATCTCAGTTGTTTTCAAATTATTAGTAAGTTCACACATTTTTAAAATTTTGTAGCAAATTAAAATGTACCTTCTCTGGTAATTCACATAGTTTATATGCTTAAGTGAATGAAGTTTAACATCACAAAATCTATAGGATTTTCTTTCTTTCTTTTTTTTTTTTTTTAAGATTTTATTTATTTATTTGAGAGAGAGAGAGAGAGCAGAGGGAGAGTGAGAGGCAGAAGCCAACTCCCCATTGAGCAGAGTGCCTAATGTGGGAATCGATTCCAGGACTCTGAGATCATGACCCAAGCTGAAGGCAGTTGCTTAACCAACTGAGCCACCCAGGTGCCCCCCCCCCTTTTTTAAGATTTTATTTATTTATTTGATGGAGACAGTGAGGAAGGGAGCACAAGCAGGGGGAGTAGGAGAGGGAGAAACAGGCTTCCCACAGAGCAGGGAGCCTAATGTGGGGCTCAATCCCAGGACCCTGGGATCATGACCTGAGCCGAAGGCAGCCGCTTAATAACTGAGCCACCCAGGTGTGCTCTTTTTTTTTTTTTTTAAGATTTATTTATTTATTTTGAGAGAGAGAGAGAGTGTGCAGGCACAGGTGCGGGGAGAGGCAGAGGGAGAGAATCTCCAGGCAGGCTCCCCACTGAGTGTGGAGCCCAAAGCAGGGCTCGATCTGATGATACAGGAGATCATGACCTGAGCTGAAACCAAAAGTCAGATGCTTAACTGACTGAGCCACCCAGGTGCCTCACAAAATCTATAGGATTTTCTTTCTTTCTTCCTTTCTTTCTTTCTTCCTTTCTTTCTTTCTTTCTTTCTTTCTTTCTTTCTTTCTTTCTTTCTTTCTTTCTCTCTCTCTCTCTCTCTCTCTCTCTCTTTCTTTCTTTCTTTCTTTCTTTCTTTCTTTCTTTCTCTCTCTCTCTCTCTTTCTTTCTTTTTTAACCAAGCACAAAGCATTTTATTAAAGAACAGTACACTGTAAGATGGAGAGGAAGGGGATTGATGACTACTCCGAGGCTGGAGGGAGTTTTTTCCTTCTATGTAAGTGGGGTCTAGAGCCATGGAGGAGGCAGTCTTTAATCTATAGGATTTTCTAATTAACTCTGCGTATTGTGATTCCAGCCAAGAGATACCTAGTTGAATGAGATAGAAGAGTTATCAATGATAGGAAGGTTATCATTGAGATTATCTAGTTTTTCCTAAAGCCGTGTGTATTAGGGTTTCCAGGGAAACAATATATATGTTTGCATTTATTTATTTATTTTGAGAAATTGGCTCATGCATTTATGCAAGAGGAGATGGGAATCCTTTCATAATATGTGTGTATATCAAATTATCACATTATACACTTAAGTATAATACAATTTTATGTGTGAATTATACCTCAGTAAAGCTGAAAAAGAAAAAAAATGTATTGATAATGGTGATGAGTATACCATTATCATTCAGCTTAGTGGATATACTAACAACCCAGCTGTACACTGGGTTTTATGGTCTGAGTTATATTTCAATTAAAACATCCATAGACAATACTAAAAAAAAGATTGATATCTACTATGTAACAGGCCCTGTTGCTAGTGCTGGGTGTTCATTAAGCGAATGCATGAAACACAGTAGAGATGAATTTGAACGGGAAGTGGACGTCATAGTTCAACGAAATGTCAGTGGAGAGGGGGAAATAGACGTAAGCCAAATTGTAGGTAGAGGAAAAGCAGCCAACAGAGGAGATTGAAGCTAAGAAAAGTGTGAAAGGGTTACCCTTGGAAGGGGATGATACTTCCCAGGAATGGGAGAAAATAAAGAAAAGGTAGGTCTAGATACTAAAAAAATTTAAGGTAGAAGTACAAGAACTCAGTGACGTTTCTGTCTGGAGGCATTATCTCTGTACAGAATGATGAAATTTAATCTCTATATTGACTGACTTTTTATGCATATAAGGGAAAAATAACAGTTTCATAGTCATAGGACTTCAGTATGCTTCACCCTGGACTTCGCACCTTTTAGAATCTAGGTTTGGTGCTACTGGTCACAGGTGGGGATTTCTTTTTTTTTTTTTTTAAAGATTTTATTTATTCATTCATTAGAGACAGAGAGAGGCAGAGGGAGATGCAGGCTCCCAAGGAGCAGGGAGCCCGATGCGGGACTCGATCCCAGGACCCCGAGATCATGACCTGAGCCGAAGGCAGTCGCTTAACCGACTGAGCCACCCAGGCGCCCACAGGTGGGGATTTCCACCTGGAAGCAGCGGTCCTTGTCAAAGGTTTTTTTTTTTGTTTTTTTTTTTAACCATCAGAGCAAGTGACACAGTTTTCAGCAGGCTGTTCGGTCTTCTCTTCCAGGTTGTAAATTTTTGCTGAAACAAGCTCTATTTTCAAGGGCCCTGTGTCTGTGCTTTTCATAATAGCTCAGTAAATATTTGATACATGATCACAGTTTTGTTTTTTTTTAACAGCTACTTCATTTTCAGAAGAAGAATGAATGTGAGTTGCTAGGGTATGTATTCTCTGTAGTACTTCAGTTAATAGGAGGTTACAGTATATGTCTCATCTTTTATTTATGCTTATAGTCATGCAATACAACCTAGTGTTTAAGTCAGAGGAGTAAGTTAGAAAGGACTCTCCTGGGTGGAAATATCCCAGAAATCCACAAGAGGGAGATATATTGCCACTGAAGGAGAGAATGGTGCTAATGAGGTACCAACCTCAAACTTTTTAGAGCACGATCCTGTAGTGTATTTCCCCAATTGAAAATGAGAAAAGGATAGTCTTTCTAAAGTTTGGCTCTACTGTTTTCTTTTGGGGATAAGAGATTAGATTTCCGGATGCTCAGTTATTTGCAGACTCTTGGGATATGCATGATATGTCAAGGTTTATGACACATCAGCAGCTTCAATGAGCATATCTAAAGGCTTTAAGGATTTTTGTTTGTTTTTGATCTGATTGTGGCTCTTTCAAGGACGGGTTGCAAAGCTGCCTTCTCTCTGCCTCCTCTTTTCATTTCTTTGGCCGTGGCAGTGGGGAGTTAGTGCTGGCCAAATTGGGTTTAATACCCTTGCTGGGAAGCCCTCACTGATCTCAGTCTCCTTTGGGCACGATGTCCCAGCAGGATGGATCGTTTTGGGTTTCAGTGGCCCTTACCTACCAAAGGCAAGGCTGAAGTCCAGGTGACTATGCAGAAGTGGAACAGAAGGAAACTTTATTTTAAATAACATATTTGTACTTTGAAATTCATGCCCATTGCCCAACCACCTCATGTTTATGTGGTCACTGGGAACAGAAACCCTTTATAATTTCCACATAAATGTTTGTAATATTATTAACTAGATGGCTTCTAAGTTTTATTTGGTTTCTTTTTAGAGAATTTTCTTTTCTCCTTTGTGTTTACAAATGATAGGGTAATGATATTTTCAGTGTTTGACATTCCTGACCCCTCCCTAATTCTTTTGTTTTTTAAGATTTATTTATTTATTTGAGAGGGAGAGAGAGAGCGCGCGCTCGAGCACGAGCAAGCATGGATGGAGGGGCAGAGGGAGACAGAGAAACTCAAGCAGATGCCACACTGAGCTCGGAGCCCCACCCTGGGCTTGATCTCATGACCCTGAGATCTTGGCTGCTCAACTGACTGCACCACCCAGGCGCCCCTGACCCCTCCCTATTCTGAAAACTCCTTCTTCCCTTGGCCTTCCCACTCCTTTTTTTAGCTTCCAATTCTCAATATTCTTCAAATGATCCTTTCCTTTCTCTCCCATCATTGCTGTCCATGGTGCCTCTGTCCCTGTCCTGTCTTAAGGAGGCGGCACCATTTAGAGATTTAAGAGTCCAGGCTGGAGACAATCTGTCTGGGTTCTTATCCCAGCTGGTACTGACTAGCTATGTGTGACCTGGGGCAAGTTGCTTATATTAACTGTGTCATAGTCTCAAAAGCCACTAAAGGCCGGTAGTTACCTACCTCATTGGGTTTCTGTGAACGTATCAGTTAATATGTGTAAAGGATTTACACCAGGGCCTGGCACATAGGAAGCACTCTTTAAGTGTTGGGTATTATCATTGTCAATCTCGTCCATCAGAGAGACTCTCCTTGCAGGGGCTCATCTACAACCAAAGTCTCAAGTTTTCCCTATATATCTGTTCTGAGCTGTAAGCAGATTTCCTTGGGGTCTCTGCACATTTCCACAGGGACTGCCCACAGCTACCTCAGACTTGGCATGTTGAAAACTGAATTCACCGTCTTTCACTCTTCTCTCCTTGCAAACCTGCTGCATCTATTCTCTTTCAGCCAGTGGTACCATTTCCTGTCTAGTGTCCAAAGCCAGGGAACAATGAGTTATCCTTGCCTTCAGTCCTTGACCTCCAACTCACTTGGTTACCAAATTCTGACAATGCACCTATTCAAACTTCATCCACACTCAAGCCCTTTGTCACCATATGGACCCTGAACCCATCTCCTTGCTCCTACACATACCTTGTTCTTTCCACCTTGGCCAGGATGATCTTTTACAAATGAAAACCTGATCCCATACCTCCTGAAATGAAAAATTTCTATAGTTTTTATAGCTTTTGAGATTATGTA
This sequence comes from Mirounga leonina, assembly GCF_011800145.1. Classification (NCBI taxonomy): domain Eukaryota; kingdom Metazoa; phylum Chordata; class Mammalia; order Carnivora; family Phocidae; genus Mirounga; species Mirounga leonina. The sequence continues at coordinate 51,216,911 of NW_023270451.1, forward strand.
TAGTCTGACACACAAGATCTTTTGCAGTTTGGCCTCTGCTTGCCTCCCTGTGCTGATGTCTGGTTGCTCCCTGCCACATAGAAAATGTTATCCTCATGTCAACTTGGGGGCACAAAGGGGAGACCTCATTATCCATGCAGTAGAGAGGGATTAATATCTAAATACTTGTGTTTAACAAAGACCTGTGTTTAGGGCGCCTGGGTGGCTCAGTCAGTTAAGCCTCTGCCTTTGGCTCTGTCATGATCCCAGGGTCCTGGGATCAAGCTCCGCATCGCATTGGGCTCCCTGCTCAGTGGGGAGCCTGCTTCTCCCTCTCCTACTCCTCCTGCTTGTGCTCTCTCCCTCTCTCTCTCTCTCAAATAAATAAATAAATAAAATCTTAAAAAAAAAAAAAGACCTGTGTTTAGTAAAGCACATGGTAGATACTAAATGCGTGTTGATATTTTTACGTATAAAGCCTGGACTCTGTATGAATGAGAATTCTTTCTTGCTCATGGACTTTAAAACTGTCCTCAATGTGTTGATTGGAATCAGCATATTCCACAGCATAATTAAAATGGGAGAAATGTTTCTAGCACATCAGTAATAGAGACACTTTCAAATGATGTCTAAGGAAATGCAAGCTCAAATTTATAAATAGCGTTTTACATAAACAACACTCAGAGGTGCATTTTCCCCTTAATGCATATATATAAATTCCATTAACATTCTTTGCCTCTGTGTTTAACTTTTATTTTTATGTCTATTGTATAAATCTGAGTCTTGACACTTTAATGGAAAGATTTTGGTTTGTGATGACATCATATCAAATGTAGAGATGGTTGGATTATTTGGAAAACTTTCACCTGAGAGTGTCTGTAATTCTGAAGAAAAATTATTTTAAACCTGTGACATTGTGCTTCTCAAGGGAGCTTGTCCAGATCACAGGTCCTACGTGCTACCTGCTACCTTCACCCCTCCAAATTCTGTTGTCTCTATGATTTCTTGCAGATAGCTGTAGGGAAAAATGGCTTCTTGATGTGGCCAATCCCACTTAAAAGGCAAAGAGCTGAGGCTGGAGGGAAATGTTAGAAGTTTGTTATGGCTTCTGTAGGGAGGGGCTGACACACTGCGGGGTGGGTGACATGGAATGGGTCATGGAAAGAGAACACCTGAGGCTTGCTCTTCCTTCCTTCCTCCCTCCCTCCCTTCCTCCTTTGCTTCCTTCCGTCCGTCCGTCCGTCCGTCTGTCTTTTTATAATTCTTTCTTGGTGTTAGGGTAGTGGTTGGCACATAATTCTAGAAACCACTCTGGTGAGACTTTGTCCTACATCCTATAATCTAAACCTTTTCACACAAACTTTGGGGGCAAGTTAAAGGTTTGGTTGTACTAGAGTTTCCTGTTCTCTTATGTTGCTCTGGAATCCTGAAAAATTGGAGGTGGGCATAAATCTTTGCTTCTCCTCACAGTTGTCTTTTAGGCCTTCCTGATTGAGGGTGTGGCCATTGGATCCTGCTCATCATAAATGGAAGTCTGAAGCCCAGCAGTTTCCCTAGGTTACCTTCACTCACTTCCCACCCCACCTACCCTTGCATAGCAACTGCCCTGATGAATGATGTGTGGCTTTGACCTTCATGCTGAATTGTGACCCTAACTTTTTATTCTAGTACTTTGTTCACTGGATCAGACAGAGGATGAGGGTTTTTATCCCAGGGTAATACCTCTCCTCCAAATGTGAACCTGAATGGATATTTCAAGGATCATAGAATATAAAGTTGGAATCTAGGTCGTTGTCCTCTTATTAGGGAGGAAGAAACTGAGACTCACAGAGCTGAAGTTACTTGCTCAAGACAGATGTAGTGACAGAGCTAAAGGATAGAGCTCAGTTACCTGACTTCCCCACAGGCCGCCCCCCCCTTCATTCCATGTTTCTCTCACTCTTTATTCCTTCTTCCCTTCCATTTTATTTCTGTTACATGAGAACACTTTCACAATGTGGAAGATACAATAATTGTTATATCATAAAAGTCCTGACAACAATCTCTTAAATGACCACAAGGTATTATTCAAAGCCATGAAAAGATGGATTTTCTATTTGGAGGGTTTTATTCACTGTTAACTTTTCCTAAATCGGAGAGTTGAGTTCCCAACATTTTTGCTTTCAGACTACTCAGCCAGTGAGGTTGGTTTGTTCCCTTTCATGGCTCATTTTTTTTGTAGCTTGTAAGGGCAACTCATTGTCTTGCTCTTAGCTCAGCCAGTTCTTTTGTGTCATTTACTATCACCATGACACTTCTCTCTGCTGACAGAACTAGCTGCAGTCATTATTTTTCGTCTTAATTTAAAAGACATCTCAAGCATACAAATAGGAACAAAAGAAATCTAACAGGAGCCCACAGTTTTCACTATCCAAACTTAACACATATTAATATTTTGACATAACTTCCTCAGATGCTTTTAATGAAATACAACATGGCAGATAGGAAAGTCCCTTAACTTCCAAATGTCCTCAGGGATAAGCATTGCCATAAAGTTAATGTGTGCCCGTTTCTTTATATTACTCTATATTATATTACATTGCTCACAAGCAATGTGCTTTTATTTTTTTTAAAGATTTTATTTATTTATTTGAGACAGAATGAGAGAGAGAGAGAGAGCTCATGAGAGGGGGGAGGGTCAGAGGGAGAAGCAGACTCCCTGCCGAGCGGGGAGCCCGATGCGGGACTCGATCCCGGGACTCCAGGATCATGACCTGAGCCGAAGGCAGTCGCTTAACCGACTGAGCCACCCAGGCGCCCCAGCAATGTGCTTTTAATAATTGACGTAAACAGGGGCGCCTGGCTGGCTCAGTCGATTAAGCTTCCGACTCTTGATTTTGGCTCAGGTCATGGTCTCAGGGTCGTGAGCTCAAGCCCCACATCCGGCATTCTGCGGGGAGTCTGCTTGAGATTCTCTCTCTCCCTCTTCCTCTGTCCCTCCCCTTCTCTCAAATAAATAAGTAAATAAATACATCTTTAAAAAAATTAATTGAAATAAATAGAATAATTGTGTATGTACTCTTTTGCAACTTTCCCTTCTCACTCAAATTTACTTTCTTTAGATATATCCATACTGGTAAAATAATTCGTTTTCATTGACCTGTATGTTATTCATTTGGGCTGCTAGGCATGTTGTCATTTTATTTAAAAAATAATAATTTTATCTATGCTACTATTAATAGACATTGAAGGTGCATTCAGTTTTTTCTATTGTAAACTATGCTGCAGTGAACATTGTTGTATGTATTTTTTAGTGGACTTATGTGGGAGATTCTACAGGGCACCCACCTGAGAGTGGAAATTTTGGTTTGTAGAACATATTTAACATTGCAAAATATGCTAAATGGTTCCCCAAAGTGGTTTTGCAACTGACATTCTCCTTATCAGTGGATGAGAGTTCACATTTCCCTCCATTCTCTCTGTTATAGCAATGAAACGTGGTTCACCAGTGACTTCTAGCTCTCTGCCTTTTAGGCATGTGGTGGCTTGCACTTTTCCACCCCTTTTGAAATTAGGCATAGTCATGAGATTTGTTTTGGGCAATAAAATGTGAGCAGAATCTTAAGGGCCAGTGAGAAATTTGTCACATTCACTGGACTCTGCCTCAGCAAATTTTAATGATCCATGTGGTGACTTCTTCATTATGTTGGGTCTCAGTGAAGATGACATGGAGTAATGCCTCTAGTTGGCTTGCAATAAAGTATGAGTTGTAAATAAATCAATGATGTAAATAAATTACATCAGAGGTTGGAGAACCATGTCCTGTTGGCCAAACCTGGCCCACTGCCTGTTTTTGTAAAGTTTTATTAGAACATAGCCATGCCCGTTTGTTGTATATTCTCTAGGCAGAGTTGAGTAGTTGAAGCAGAAACCATGTGGCCTACAAAGTTGGAAATATTTACTATTTGGTCCTTTGCAGAAAAAATTTGCTGACCTCTGTTTTAGACCAGAGATTCTGAGCTGGTGTATTACTGCCGTATAAGATAGCACATCCTGACTTATCTATTCACCAGCATGTGGTATTAAATGACTATAAGCTTTTTGCCCAGTTTAATGGGTATCTTAAAATATTTCTTACCAGGGAATTAAAGAATTCTTTTTTTTCTTTTTAAAGATTTTATTTATTTATTTGACAGAGAGAGACAGTGAGAGAGGGAACACAAGCAGGGGGAGTGAGAGAGGGAGAAGCAGGCTTCCTGCCGAGCAGGGAGCCCAATGCGGGGCTCGATCCCAGGACCCTGGGATCATTGCCTGAGCTGAAGGCAGATGCTTAACGACTGAGCCACCCAGGTGCCCCAAAGAATTCTTTTTTGAAAGCCATAGATATTATCTTACTGACCAACAGGTACCTAATGGCTCTTTCTTTTTAAAGTTTTTTTTTTTTCAAACAACTTTATTGAGGTATAATTATATACAATAAAATTCACCCATAAAATGCCATAATTTTTAGTAAATTTATAAAGTTGTTGCAATCATTACTATCCAGTTTTAGAGCAATTTCGTCGTCCTCCAGAGTTTTCTTGTGCCCATTTGCAGCCAATGCCTACTCCTACCCCTAGCCCCAGGGATCTGCTTTCCACCTGTCTGTATCCATTTTCTGTTTCTGGACATTTCCTCTAAAGGGAATCATGGGAATCCTACTTTCTGAAGAATGTAAATCTGAATTGAATCATGCAATCTTGCATTTTCCTCTTTTCACTTAACATGTTTTTTAGTTTCGTCCAAGTTTCAGCACCACTCACTCAGTAGTTTGGTCCTTTTTATTGCTGACTAGTATTCCATTATGTGGAAATTCCACATGTTATTTATCCATTCACAAGCTGATGGAATTTCGATTTGTGTCTCCTTTTTGGCTGTATGCATAATGCTGCTGTCAGCATTTGGGTACACGCCTTTACATAGACATATGTTTTCATTTCTCTTGGGGAAATGTCTGGGGATGGAATTGCAGATAAGAGGGTAAGTTTACGTTCCTCTTTTTAAAGAAACTTCCCAACTGTTCTGCAGAACAGCCGTGCCTTTTTACATTCCCGCCAGCAGCGTGGGAGAGCTGTCGTTTCTGCCCACCCTCAGCAACACTTAGCACGGTCTGTCTTCTTGATGACAGCCATTCGGGTGGGTGTCCAGTGGCATCTCATTTTCACTTCACTCACTACTAATGCTGTTGAGCAAGTTTCACATATCTTATTTATCTTATTTATGAAGTATCTATTCAAATATTTTACCCTTTTTATTTATTTATTTTATTTTATTTTATTTTATTTTTTTAAAGATTTTTATTTATTTATCTGAGAGAGAGAATGGGAGACAGAGAGCATGAGAGGGGAAGGGTCAGAGGGAGAAGCAGACCCCCCGCCGAGCAGGGAGCCCGATGCGGGACTCGATCCCGGGACTCCAGGATCATGACCTGAGCCGAAGGCAGTCGCTTAACCAACTGAGCCACCCAGGCGCCCCTATTTTACCCTTCTTAAAATTGCATTTTGTTTCCTTATTATTAGTTGAAAGAATTCTTTATGTCTATTGTGGGTCCAAGTCCCTTATTAGATAATATGATTTGCAACTACTCTCTCCTAGTCTGTGGTTTTTCCTTTCATTTTCTTAATGGTGTCCTTTGAAAGCAAAAGACTTTAATTTTGATTAACTCCAGTTTATCGTTTTTCTCTTTTATCATGTTTTTGCTCTTGTTCTAAGAACTCTTGCTCCACCTGAGGTCATGACAAATGTCTTCTAGGTTTTCTTCTAGGAAGTATATAGTAGTACCTCTTACATTTAGGCCTGTGATCTCTTTTGAGTTGATACTTGTTTGGGTGACTGGTGGAGGGGAAGGAAGTATCAGTGGTGAAAAAACGATGCTTTACACAGTTAAAGAGGAGAGTTGGTCAGAAGCCAGAGAACCCATTTTCCAACTTTCCAAATGTGAACATATAAAACTTTTTAAGTATGAAAATGTGTTTCTTCTGTGGAGTATACATTTGAAAACATTATCAAATGTTTATAGTGCAAACGAGTAATAATGAGAGCTTACTCTGTGTGTGTATAAAATTGTGGATATTTGAAAAGAAACTTTAATTGAAGCTTATGCAACCATCTCTTTCCTTCAGGTTTTACAGACTTCAAGAGAGTTAGACGAGTCCAGAGAGACTTAAGTTTTCTTCAAAGATTCCAGGACATAACTCAACAAGGAACACTTTCATAATTCTTTCATAAAACGGGGTGAATGCAGATGTCTTTGAGTCGGACTAACACTGCTCTCTGTAGAGATTTAATTGTACACATGGAGATAAGCCTTTTTTTTTTCTTTCTGGCTGCAGCAACTTGAGAGCAGAGTGGGAAGTTACACTGTGTGTATTTAGCTGCAGAACCATGCAGCGAGGGAGCGGTATTCCCCGTGCCCCACCAACCCACAGGGACAGGCGTCGTGGCTGCATTAGCAGTGGCAAAATCAGCAAGGATCCTCATAATCCCTGCCCACCAGGAGAATGGCCTGTCTCCTGCTCTCCCCACGGCCCTCCCCATCGGGACCGAGTCCTGGGTGCTGTTCGCATTGTCCATGCTGAGTTCAAATTTAACCATCTGTTTTTCCTGAAGTGATAGCTTGAGAAAGTGTCTCAATAGCTCTGTCCAGGGCTGGCCGATGTCCGCACCGAGTGCTGTCTTCTGGGCTCTCCCGCTCTCTGCCCACAGGACCCACAGGCCTGGGACTCAAACAGGCTTGGTTTGAATCCTATCTTTGCTGATGGCCCTGTGACCACAGACAATCATTTGCCCTCATTGGGCCTCAGTTTCCTGATCTGTAAGCATGGGATAATAACACACAGCTTTCAGGATTGCTGTGTGGCTTAGACACAATTGAAAGCCCCTAGCACAGGGCCTAGACGCTCGTCATACTTCTCAGCATAGAAAATAATGTACTGAGCACATACTATAAATTGCAGCCCAAACAAAACAGAACCAAACCAAACCAAACCCAAACCAAAAGCAAACTAGTTGTGGCAAGAGTAGGGCCGGGTCTTCTCTTTCTTCCTCTCTGCCTTCTCTTCCTCTTCTTTCTTCTTCCTTCTCCCCTTTACCATGTGACAGATGACGTCAGTGCTGCAGATGTTTTGATGAGCACCTCTGTGCTCTGAGGCTGAGCCACTGTCATTGCCACAAATGTCCTGTCCTCTCTGGACAAGCAGTCCTGGGCTCTGCCCTTTCCTCTCCGCTGATAACTTGTTCACCAAGCTCATTAGTAACCTCCCTGTTGCTAAATTCAATGGTCAGCTGCAGACAGAGCTCGAAGCAGGCTGAGGCAGCTGTGGCATCTAAGGTTCAGACTTTTAGGAGGCGCACACTTTCGGGGCCGGCCAGGGTCAGGCGGTCCCCACATCTGCCCTACCGCACTCTGAACCCTGTCACTTCTCTGTCCTCATCTGACTTGGCAACAGTGGACACACTTGAACTCGCCTTCTTTAAACATTTTCTTCTCTTGGCTTCCATGGTTTTTCTTCTCAGGCTCCTTTGCTGGCTCCTTCTTTGCTCTCTGATCTACACATGGTGGTGTGTGCCCCAGGGCCCCATCCTAGATAGCCTTTCATCTCATTTCTCTCATCTAGTCTCATGTCTGTATGCGCTGGTGAGTCCAAGATTTTATCCATAATTCCAAGCTACCAAGCTCAAGAGTCATAAATCCAGCTTTTGTTTGTCGACTCCTGCAATGAATTAAATGTATGTGTCTCCCTCAAATTCAAATGTTGAAATTCTAACCTGCAATGTGATGGTATTAGGAAGTGAGGCCTTTGGGAGGACGGTGGAGCCCTCATGAATGGGATTAATGTCCTTATGAAAGGGAACTCAGAGAGCTCTCTCAACTGCTTTTCGCCATGTGAGGAGACAAGAAATGGGCAGTCTCACCCAGAAAATGGTTCTCACCAGAACCTGACCATGCTAACACCCTGGTCTTGGGCTTCTGGTCTTCATAACTGTGAGAAATAAATATCTGCTGCTTGTAAGCCAGCTAGTCTGTGGCACTTCATTACAGTAGGCTGGGCTGAGAGAGGATGCCTCTCCTTCTGTATCTAGAGGCGTCTCAGAGTAGTATATCCCAAGAAGAATCCTGAACTTCCTCCCAGACTAGTTCTTCTTCTACTTCTCATGTCAGTAAATGGCACTTCAGTCTGCAGCTGACATCCAGTGCATCCTCAGCCAGTCTCCTGGGGCCCCATTCAGAATACATGCCGCCTCACTTTAGCCCCTTTGCTACAGCTGCAGGGCCTAATTCATGCCCACATCATGTCACTCATAGCCATGAGTCTCTTTACTGCTGTTTATGCAACCCCCCCCTTTTTTTTTTTGAAGATTTTATTTATTTATTTGACAGAGAGAGACATAGCAAGAGAGGGGACACAAGCCGGGGAGTGGGAGAGGGAGAAGCAGGCTTCCCGCCAGGCAGGGAGCCCAATGCGGGGCTCGATCCCAGGACCCTGGGATCATGACCTGAGCTGAAGGCAGACGCTTAACGACTGAGCCACCCAGGTGCCCCATCTGCAACCACTTTTCAGCCCTATAATGTATACTGTATTTTGTAGCCAGCGAGATCTTAAAACATAAATCACACCATGCATTAGCGAGATCTTAAAACATAAATCACACCATGCATTATCCTACCTAAAACCCTCTAATTGCTCTCCACTGCTGTTAGCATAAAATCCGAACACTTTATCATGCATTTACACAGTTCTATGTATCCTGGTCCCACTAATCTCTGCCATCATCCTCTGCTTTCATTTGCTGTACTCTAGCCCCACGGGACATCTTCCTGTTCTTTCACCTTGCCACATGTGTGGACAGCTCAGGATTTTTACATGCGACGTTTCCTTTGCCTAGAATTCTCTTACCCTATATCCTCTCATGACTGTCTTTGTTTCTTTATTTAGATTAAGCTCAAGTGTCATGTCTTAAGAGAAGTCTTTCCTGATTGCCCACTCTAAAGAGGTGCCTCCACTCCCTTACTCTGTTTTATTGCACTATCAGTGTTTTAGTTATACATTTATGTATTATTTTTTATTTGTTTGATGTCTCCCCACCGCTCCAGCTAGTAAGTTAGCTCCAGGAGAATAGAGACATTGTCTTGTTCATCCCTTTATCCTCAGTGTATAGAACACTGCCTAGCACGTGACTCCATAAATATTTGTTCATGAAGTGAATGAATAGATACACATCCAGAGACTGCTCCTCCCCCTTCAGACCACTTCCAATGGCTTAGAAATTTTGCCCCATGATTTATCTCTCTTGCCTCTGAGGAACGTCCTGTCGCCTTCCTCCGGAGAGGAGCTGTTGATGAGGAGTAGGTCTGGCCACTTACTCCTTCAGGTTCTGAGGTAGGATTCCAGCCTGGGTGCCTCCTGTGCATAGTCTGAGTTCTTGCACATAGTGGTAGTCTGGTTTTTGAAGTGTTGGTGTCCAAGACAGAAGACTGAGCTGTGAAAATCAGCTGGGTCAGTCCGGAAAACCTAGCTGAAGCAGGAAGCAAAATTGCTCATTGGGATTTTGGCCTGTGGGCACCTGTGCTGGAGAAAGCAGTGTTGTGAGGAGTCCCAGTGGGAGAGGGGCCTGGATGAATTCCAGAGCGGGAGTACGGATTCCTGAGAGGCCATTTCTCAGGGAAGCAGAACCTGTATTTAATGTTGCTGATTAGGTTTCTTTAGGGAATTGTAATGCAAAAAGCTTTCTGGGCAGTTTCAGCCTCCCTCTGGGACCTGCCTCAGATAGGTTTTTCATGCTGCCTCTGCATCTTCCTCGCCGAGAAAGACTATTCTACTGCTTTCCACAGTAACACTTGTATATTTTCTCTAAAGTATTCTCCACATTTTCTGTCCTTGGAACAGCAGAGAAATGTGTTGCTTCCTAATCACATTTTCAAAAGTGAGCCTTGGACTCAGTTTCCAGGTACACTTAATCTTTCTGACCGAACGTCACTGGCTTGTGAGAGGAGATCTTGGCCTACCATCTATAGGACATATTTGTTCGAGGCAATACACAGAGATGTCCCTTAAGAAAACCCGGTACAGGGGAACCTGGGTGGCTCTGTCGTTAAGCATCTGCCTTTGGCTCAGGTCATGATCCCAGGGTCCTGGGATCGAGCCTGGGATCCAGCCCCGCATCGGGCTCCCTGCTCAGCGGGAAGCCTGCTTCTCCCTCTCCCATTCCCCCTGCTTGTGTTCCCTCTCTCGCTGTGTCTCTCTCTGTCAAATAAATAAATAAAATCTTTAAAAAACAAACAAACAAAAAAAACCTCTTCCTTCTTTAAAAAAAAAAAAGGAAAACCCGGTACACATAAATTTGAGCTCACTGAACCCTAACACATATACTAGAGGTGATTATGTTACAAAACAATAAATAGTGGATACTACTGATGATTCAAAATAATTAACTTAAAGGAATAAGATAACCATATCACACTTATGCCCTAAAATAAAGAAACTATACAAAAATCCATCACTAAAGTGGAGTGTTTATGGGCTTCTCTCAACTCTGCCAGAGACAGTATGAATTCTGGTTGGATTTATTAGTTGGCAAAACTATTATTTCCTTAAGGCAGCAATAGAGACGTCAGGTTCCCTCAGTTCTTACCTAGAGAGGCATCACCCAGCAGGAGTAACTCCAAAACGCTTCCTTCTTTGTGCCAGGCTTTATCATTTGTGCTTACAACGACCATGGTAGGTGCTGTCATGCCTGTTTTACAAATGGGGAAATGGACAGAGCAACCGACCTCTTACAAATGTGGCGAAAGCTTCATAAAGTAAGTCTTGCTTTTTGAATAATGGTTCTACCTCTTATTTCGGATAGGAAAGCCCAGCAGGTTTTTGACTTCACCAATTTTCCCAGTGAGAAGGGAGCTCAAACAATGATGTATCTGTAGAAGTATGAACAAGAACTGTTACCCTATGGTTTTGTAGGAATGGGAAGATGCAAGAACACTGACTTTTTGTTGTTGTTTTCTTGATGTCTTGGGAAAGTCTATGGAAAACTTTGGGTATGAAAGACGTTGACTAAGAAGTGTGAGTTTACTGTGTTGTTCTCAGAAATATGTTTGTACTTCATTTTAGCCTCTCCCTCTCTCGCATGCTCTCTCATACTTTTTTAATGACTGTTTTCTTTTTTTTTTTTTAAAGATTTTATTTATTTATTTGAGACAGAGAAAATGAGAGAGAGAGAGCACATGAAAGGGGGGAGGGTCAGAGGGAGAAGCAGGCTCCCCGCCGAGCAGGGAGCCCGATGTGGGACTTGATCCAGGGACTCCAGGATCATGACCTGAGCCGAAGGCAGTCGCTTAACCAACTGAGCCACCCAGGTGTCCTAATGACTGTTTTCTGACTGTGAGCTCTTTGGCTGAAATTCTCCAGGCACGACTATATTAAAATGATTAGATTAGAAACAACAACAACAACATTCAGAAAAAGAAAAAAATGACTAAAATATTTTGAATGTCATTAGATACTGTTAATGTTCTAATAGCAATTTGTATTCATTCAGATGAAAATTCTTTTTTTTTTTTTAAAGATTTTATTTATTTATTTGACACAGAGAGAGAGACAGCAAGAGAGGGAACACAAGCAGGGGGAGTGGCAGAGGGAGAAGCAGGCTTCTCGCGGAGCAGGGAGCCCGATGCGGGGCTCAATGTGGGGCTCGATGTGGGGCTCGATGCGGGGCTCGATGCGGGGCTTGATCCCAGGACCCTGGGATCATGACCTGAGCTGAAGGCAGACTCTTAATGACTGAGCCACCCAGGCGCCCCATTCAGATGAAAGTTCTTACAGGGTTTGAAAATGACCATTGAGGAGGAAGATTGTTTCTATAACCCAGAAGATATCTGTAACCTCCCAAACTTCTTAAATATTTCATAGAAATTTAACCATCTATTTTTCCTGAAGTGATAGCTTGAGAAAGTGTCTCAATAGATACATCTAATCCTACCTCACACAATTGAATTCTTTTAAAAATGTTGAAGAATTCTGGAGAGTTTCTGGGACCATTAGCATTTAGTATAGTTACAAGTTTAGAGAAAAAATAGATATTGATCTCTTCCTTGGAATTCACCCACCACAACTGTTTAAAAGCAATGAATCCATATATTCTGAGGAGAGAGAGATAGTAGGTATTGGAAAAAGAGGGGGCTAAGTTTTAAGATTCTGTGTTTTTGATTTGAGGATCAGTTAGAGAAAATGTTGGAAGGATGCTATTATTAATTTATGGAATGTTTGGTAAACCAAAGTATTTGGAGCATGGGAAGAAAACAAGAACTTCAGGTGTATGGGTATTGAGTCTGTTAAAGTGAGTTCCTCAGTGGGAAAAATGCAAAGTGAGATGGATGATCAGGGGCTGTGGAAACTCTTGGGTGAGCATTAGAGATAACTGGGAAAAAGAACGCCGGGCAAGAGAGCTGATCAGTTGGATCATGACGTAAGGGTAAATTCAGCCTCTGAGCATGATTTTAATACAGCCAATGGACTAAGAATCCAGAACATGGATTCATGAGCATAGCTCCTCTGAATCAATTTCTTGGTAACTGAAGTTTGGGTGAATCACACCGACCTTCTAGAAATGCTTTGGGATGTATCTGTGCTTAAATATAGAATGACAATGAGTCAAGTATCACCTGAAAGCTAACCAATCCTAATAAAACATAAGTGTATTTCTTGTCTTAATCTCTGTTTTCTTTTTTTTTCCCCAATAAACCAAGACTTCAGTTCCACTCAGAGGGAGAACTAAAATGACTAGCTTCCTTTTAAATCCAGTGATTAGAGGTGATATTTCCTTTCTTTTTATAATTCAGCAGCAACACTCACAGGTGCTTTCTGGGCAGGTTATCATGATATTTTCTTATTCACATTTTTCAAAATCAAGGTATTGATTTCATCTTGTAACACTAATATCTTGTTGAAATGAAAAAGGGATTAATCTCATGAATTAGCCTAAGTACTGTGATTCAGAAGCTAATCTGATCTAGAGTTTGGGGATAACACTATAGTGAGAAGAGTTCCTTTATAAATAAAAGTTGCAAGAAGGAAAGAGGGAAGTCCTACTACCAGCTAACTTATTCTCTAAGAATAAGCAAATACAAATAAAGAAGTTCTCAGTGAGCTGAATTATATAATACACCGTTAAACTATAAATATATATGTATCATATGTATATATATTACATGTGTAAACATATCCATATGTAACATTCAAATAAATAGCCTGTTTTATGTTCAGAATTTTGATAGAGGCCTTGGGGGGTATAAATAAATAAGCACACCATATTTCAGGACTCTTGTCCTCATCAGAGCTGTACAAACTGATTTCTCATTACCTCTGAACCTGTCTCCTCTGCTTCAGTTCTCTGACTTTTATTCCCAGTTCTCTTCTGTAGGTAACCAAATTAAGGTTTCTCTAGATCTCTGAGGATTAAAAAAAATACAATCAATGTGTAATTATAAGAGATAATATGCTTCCCAGATTCAAATCTAAAAGAATAAACCAAGCTTAAAGGTAATATAATCAATGGTATTAACATAGCGGAAGAATTTACCAACAGAAGCAGTCAAGAGCATGAAACCAAAGAAAAATGAGGAGTAAGAGCATCATCTTGGAGAAAAAATTGCTTTGAAATGGCCTGGGGATCTGGTCCATGAATCACATATGCCTATATAGATGAGATGGAAGCATCCAGCTCTCCATACTTGCTGTATTAGCCACGGGAATTGTACAATTAGTTATCCTTGTTCTGATTCTTTACACTAAACCCTTGACTACAGTCTGGCTTCCCATAGAGCTTTGCCCCAGTGTCAGTATGGTATCTGAGCCACTAGGCTGATATGTCTCTTATTGAAAAGGCATTCTTTGGCATTCTGGCCCATACTTCAGTATTTTGTGAGTCCAGTTATTGAGACAGCTTTCTGAGAATATAGCAGCTGATAATTGATATTCTCTAACATTTAGAATGGAAGGCATGCTCTGAGCTGTAGGGCTCTCACTAAGGAAATACCATCACAGGAAGCTCTGACCGGGATGCCAGGTGTCTGGGGTTTTTGCCAGTAGTACTTTTTGCTTAGCTTACTTCTCCTTTCAAATTACAGTGCCTGACTTTGGGCTTCCCATTGTCCTCTTCATGGTGCACCTTCTTCTGTCCATCCTGATCTGGATGTAGGTAGTTCAAGGAGCAGTGGTTCTCAGCTGTGGCTGCTCATTAGAATTACCTGGCGAGTTAAAAATTTTTTTAATGCCAAGCTTACACTTCAGACCAATTAAATCAGAACCTAAATAGAAGGAAATCAAAGTACTTCCAATGTGCAGCCAAGGTTCAGAACTACTGCTTTAGAGAGACTCTGTTAATCTATAAAGCCCACCTGAGTTTTCCCTTCTCCCCAATTCCTTTTGCCCTTAATCTATTTTCACATGTCTTTGTATTTTTTTGGTCTTTCTAATTTGAAAGTATGTTCCTTGTGGTCATGGAATTGTTTCTTTGTTTTCTTTTTTCTTTCTTTTATTTTTTAAGATTTTATTTATTTATTTGACAGAGAGAGAGAAAGCACATAAGCAGAGGGAAGGAGCAGAGGCGAGAGGGAGAAGCAGGCTCCCAACTGAGTAGGGAACCCGATGCGGGGCTTGATCCCAGGACCCTGGGATCATGACCTGATCCAAAGGCAGACGCTAAACCGACTAAGCCACCTAGGTGCCCCGTGGAATTGTTTCTTAACTGAATTTTATGTATAATTTGTTGAGTTACCTCTCATATATGTAAGTACTTTGGATAAAACTGGACTTGTAGTATATCTTACTTATAATAAACCATTCTTTTCCTAGGTTGCTTAAGCATATTTCAAAGTTGGTAGGATGCAATCCACATTCCTTCTGATTTGGTAATCCCAATCTGTCATTTTTGGCACAAATTGTATGGGAGAATATGTGAATGTATGTATGTGTGTGTGTAAATCGAATTCTGTTGAAATTCCAAAGCAGCACATTAAATAGTAGGGGAAAATTTGATTTTATTATCTTGTATTACTGACAGCCATTTTTCATGATCCTATTTTTTTCCCACTCAGTATAATCAGAAACTTATGTTTTTATTAAAATGTATTAATGTGCATCATCAGCATGTCACTTAAGTCCTAGGATGTTATCCTAGACAAGCTAGGCTGGAGATTTAACTATATGATAATATGCTCTTATATCCCACATATGAAAACCAAGATAATGACATTCTGAGTTCATGAGTAGACCAAATAAGACTGTAGCCTTTTAATAAAAATATCTATCTCCAGATTTCAGCAGAGCTCAAATGAGTTCACATGGTGACTTGGCCTACATCTTTCTTGGTTAGTGTAAAAGGAAAAGTTTAACAAACTCTTTTGGAACTGTTTCCCACTTTCATGTTTTGCTCTGAATGCCCCATCAAGCTTTTAAGGGTATGACTAAAGGGTGACTTAAAAAAGCTTAACAAATAACCAAGGTGTTGAGTGAGTAAATGCAGCTCAACCTGGTGGGGTTTTATTTTTCCCCTTTGATTTCTTTTTTTTTTTTTTTCCTCTTCACCATGATTCATGGTGAATCATAGTTGTTTGAAAAACTATGGGATTAACTATTTGTGATTAGCATGATATAAGCTGGAGGTATTTATCATTTTTCTAAGATGGGAAACCTAACAAAATACCCAATTAGGGCTTTTTAAAAAATAATTCGACTGGAAGGTTCTATATTTTTTTCCTTGTAGAGTTTTGTCGGGGAAGCTGGTTACTGATTCTTGTTCTCCTATGTACTATGAGCTACTAAGTGGCTATAAAATAATGTCGGAGTCTGCTTTTAAGGAAAACATTCTTTCAAAATGGAGGGGTTAAAGAACTTTGAATTGCTCACATGTGACTGTGACAAATTGCTGTAACCTTTAGCTACTCTGTATTACTTCTGACTCACTAAAGAATCACAAGCCAAGACTGAAGAAAGGACTTCATTTTATTCCTGAAAGAAGCAACTATATGTGAAATGCTTTAAAACTTAACAGTTATGAATATTAGCATCAGATGTCAGGCAGTGCCTAGTACATCTGGATTTTCTTTACGATCAAGTGTGACATTTCATGCTAGAACTCAGAATGTACATTTCCTTAAAATCAAGTCTACCCAGGTGTCACTTTCTGGGCTTATTCCAAGAAGAGGCACCTTGAGGAACATTTTGTTCTTTCCCATTTGTATACCTCATGCAACAGCACTCTTGTTGATTAAAGGTAATTTGACAAATGGAATTTAAAAGAGGATTATTAAAACAGCTAGCAAAAAATGCAGGCTCCGGGAATTCTGGA
Source organism: Mirounga leonina (assembly GCF_011800145.1). NCBI lineage: Eukaryota > Metazoa > Chordata > Mammalia > Carnivora > Phocidae > Mirounga > Mirounga leonina. The sequence goes on from NW_023270451.1 coordinate 51,233,252, forward strand.
AACCTACAGAAATGACTTCTTTTTTTTTTTTTTTTTTAAGATTTTTTATTTATTTGACACAGAGAGAGAGGGAGAGAGAGGGCGAGAGCAAGCACAAGCAGGGGGACGGGCAGAGGGAGAAGCAGGCTCCCCACTGAGCAGGGAGCCCGATGCGGGGCTCGATCCCAGGACCCTGGGATCATGACCTGAGCCGAAGGCAGCCGCTTAACCAACTGAGCCACCCAGGCACCCCCAGAAATGACTTCTTAAATGTATTCTTTAATTATTTATGTTTGACATTTTAGATTCTTTTTTTTTTTTAAAGATTTTATTTATTTATTTGAGAGAGAGAGTGAGAGAGAGAGCCCAAGAGGGGGTAGGGTCAGAGGGAGAAGCAAACTCCCTGCTGAGCAGGGAGCCTGACGTGGGACTCGATCCCAGGACTCTGGGATCATGACCTGAGCCAAAGGCAGTCGCTTAACCAACTGAACCACCCAGGCACCCTGACATTTTAGATTCTGAGCGGCTCCTGAGTGAGAAGAAAATTGGAACAGAGACAGTATGTTGCCTAAGATCTGACTTAGCTAGATGCATCTAGATGGCCTTGTTATAATTTTGTTATAATTAGAGTAAATTCTGGGGGTTTCATGGCAATGAGGAACTCTGAGCAGTAGAGACACTTATACTAATAGGGATTGCATGGTAATCCTGTTCAAGTGTTGAGGTCAGTTTGATTTAAAGCTACAAGTTGTTATTTATTATTGGCCAGGATTATATTGGTAGCAAGAAGCAGAGATACTTCTCAAGTGTGCTGAACACAAGTAGACTCTCTCCGAAGACCACGAGTCATAAGAGATCTGGGTTTCACTAGGGTGGTGGTTTTAGATTCAAGGCTGTCTGTGAACCTTAGTGGCAGGAGTTCATGCATTTTTCCTTTGTGCTTAACCATTCCTGGGATTGAGCTGCACTCGAAATGCCTGTGTCTTTCTGTCTCCTGGTCCAACCAGCTGTGGGTCGGGAGAATCAATGGCCTACTGTCCATTAGCAGGGGCAATGGGTAGGAAATGATTCCATGATTATATGGCTGAGGTATTATTCCAAAACACCATTATTACCAACAATGTTACTGGGAACAAAGGGGGAATGAATCTGGAGACGAGGTATTGTAGGGGACAAGACGTCACATTGAGGTTTGTCTGTATTGAACAAGAGGTAACTATAGATAATCCAAAGGGGTCTATGTGAAAAGGCATTTGGATGGTTGAGTCTGAAGCTCAGGGCAGAGGACAGGGCTGTAGAACTGGCTTTTGTTGTCCTTAGCACATAAGTAAGAGTTCAAATCATTAGCTCAAAGGAGGCTACCTGAGAAGAGCATATGGTGAGAAAAGCAGGGTGCAGAAAATGTGAGAAGAGAGTAAAACCCTGTAGAACACCAACTTCTAAGGAACAGGCAGAGGAGAAGCAAAAATACACATGTAGGAGATAGTCATAGAATAGTCAGAGAGGAGGGGGAAACCTGGGAGAGAATAATACCATGGGAACCGTGGATATACAATTTTAGAAAGGATTGGGTCTCTATCATTCTCAAATGGGACAGAAGGGACTAGTAGTATAAGAATAGACAATTGACAGTTTTGACACTGTGAGGATTGTTGGTTGCCATTTCCAGAGCAGTTTTTGCAGAGTGCAGGCAAGTGTGGGGTGGGTAGGAGGTGAAAACCAGCTTTTCGTGGTTGGGAGAAAATGGGAATGGAAAGCGAGGATGTGGAGATAGTTAGAATAGAATATTTTTCAGACACAGTTGAACGGAAAGCAAGCACAGAGTTAGAGATAGGGACCAAGCAAGGATAGAAGAAATCTGGGTATGTTTATTAGCCAGGGGCAGGAGCCTAGAGGATGCAAGGGGACTAAAGGGTTGGAAAAAAAAATTATGGTACTAATGAAGCTAAGAGAAAAGTAATGTGAACCAAGATTCCATGTTATTGTGTTTTTCAGTGTAGGCAGTTTGTTTTGGCAGATGTTAAGAGGGCAAAACAGAAATACATCCAGAGAGATGGGAAAGGAGATGGGGCAGGGCTCCCCTTCTCCAAGTGAGGATCCTGCAGCTAGACCAGCAGAGTGGGAGCACTAGACCGCAGCTGCTTTGAGCCCCTTTGGAGAACAAGCTCCCAAACAAGAGGGCAACATGGGGGAAGGGAGCGACTCCCCAGAAGGGGCACTGGCTGTGCCCCATCCTGGGCTGCTTCGTTCCTGCCCAGCACACACTTTGACAGCTCAGGTGAGAGGGTGTTAGGCGACTGTGAGTTGGATACCAGTAAGTAACTGTGAAGTATGCATATGTAAAGTGTATTGTCTAATTAACTTTTAAATTGGTTTATTAGGTCATTGATCTCTGCCCCAAGTCTGTGTCTCTGATCTGTTATTGTGATGGCATTTCCTTTCCTTTTCCTTTTTTCTTACCTATAGTGTTTTTCAAACAACAATGCTATGGCTATAATGATGGCAGGAACAAATTGAAATCCCCAAATAGTTCATTATAAACTATTTTTAAACTACTTTCAACCATTTGGATCTGCCTAATATTTTAGTGAGATTCAAAATACAGTGTCATTGATTGACTTATGTTTTATCTCTCTTTCCTGTCCAGCTTACCCCCAGGAAAAAATACTAATGAGAAAAAAATTTTTTCCAACATTTCCTCCAGCGAAAAGATTTAACGAAACACTCTCCACCTCTCCAAACTCCAACCAAGTGATTGAAGTGGCCTACACAGTAGGAAAATTAGAGTTTTTATGATCAGGAGCTTTCTGCAACTGAAAAAGTTGTAACCACTTCCTTCTGGTGTTGGAGGTTCCAGACTCACCATGTCAGCAGAGTGTGAGAGCAGAGGCGGGACTCGGGAAGACACAGCATGGGACATTTATATAGGATGATTTAGGAAATGTAACCATATGCCATCTGGCCACAAAATAATTTACAGTCTCAACACAAATTCCTGATATTGCACCTTGGATTCCTTGAGACGGGAAGTCAGATATAACAGTTAATTATTTTGTGAAGTGTTTGTCATTAACAGCCTCACTCAGCTATGCATATTGCAATCAAAGCTCTAAGGATATCTGTAGACCTCTCTTTTGCTGTTCAAGCAGAGAAAAAGAACTCTGTAGCTCAACCTGACATCCTGAATGTTTCACATCTACTTCATTTGGTGCTTCTGAATTGAAAAATTGATGACAAATAATATATGCAGTCTCCACTGGAAAATAGTTATGGAGTTCCTCTTTTTTATACATGGATGATTCAGAGTTAAAATTTTAAACTGGGGGGAGATAAAAACCTCAAGTAGTATTGGAGCAGAGCAAAACTGCCGAGCGCAGGAGAGGCAAATAATAAAGCCTTGAAAGTATTCTGCAATGTTGTGAAGAGGAGGGATTAAAAATAGGTTCTCGTATCAGACAAAGAGACTGGAATCAGGCAGTGAGGTTTGACTCTAGGTTCAGGCGCTTGCTAGCTCTGTGACAATGGATAAATGGTACAGGTCTAGAAGTCCCCGTCTACCCATCTGCAAATGGGTGGCTGTGAGTTTTCAATGAAATGGGAAGCGATAAGCATGGTGCTTGTTCCATGGGAGATGCTTAATCAGTCTCGTAATTAGAGAGATCTTTAAGGGCTACATGAAACTGAATTAGAGAGATCTTTAAGGGCTACATGAAACTGAAAGTGGGCCTGCTGAATAGACCGAAAATTGTGTTATGTTAGAACAGGCTGGAAGGACTGAAGGGAATGTGGGTGTGCTGAGTGGGGGGAGCTAATCACTGGCAGCCCTAGCTAGGAGCAAGCCGGCTCGCCTCTCTTTAACAAGCGATGCACCTGTTCAGTTTAGCTCAGGGAGTAAGAACAATGGCTACACGGAAAGTTTAAAAAATTACACATATTCTGCGACTGCCTAACTTCCCCCCCACACCCCAACTTAAATATCATTGAATGGGGCTGGGGTAGGGTCCTGACATCTGTACATTCAACGTGATCCTCAGTGGGTATGATTCCTTAGTTTACAAACCACTGGGTTAGGGAATGAGGCCTAGAAGGACAAAGCGAGTTTAGAGAATCTGTATGTGGCAATGATTTAAAAATATCTAGGGGGGTCTTGAAGCTCTCTGAAAATCTGAAATAAAGGCTACGGACCCTTTTTAAAAATGTAGTCCGTACCCACTCATGAAAATTTGAATATATTTCAAAGTGTTCACTTACCTCTGAAGCTCAGCCATACCAGGCTAAAGAAAACCCACTGTAAGTAATTATTTATAGAAACAGAACTCTTTGTGGCACAGATAACAACTAGTCAAATAAAAGGATTCTTTCCACTGGTTCCCAGTGGGTTGTGACAGCAAGAGCTAGCTCTTCATCAGAAACAGGTGTCCTTGCTATTCTAGTGTAAAACCGTTGCTGGGAAACAACTTCATTTGTCCCAGCTTCCCTTACATCTAGGTGTGGCCATGCCAGTGGTCTTGCCAATGAAATAGGAGCAGATCTGGCATGTGTCACTTGCAGGAAGAGAGGGTCAAGCAGGAGACATACCTTCTCTGTGCCCTTTTCTTCTCACCTGCCGGTTGGATGAACACCCCTGGGGTAGCCTTGGAAATCGTGTTGGAAATAGGAGAGCAGTAAATTGGGTGGAGGTTGGGTCTTCAAACACTGTTCACAGGAATGCCGGTAGCTGATCAGGACCATCCATTTTGTTTTTATATGCAGGAGAGATGAATTTCTGTGTTAAGCTGCTAAGATTTCAGGGTTTCTGGTTTGTGGTGTAGCTAGGGTTATCTTAACTAACCACTGTAAGGCTTTGGAACTACTGTAGAGGGTGTGGCCATAGACCACTACTTGAGAAGTAAGTAGCAAGAGTCTAGCCTTCTGGCTTAGGTCCATAGGTTTAGTTTCCCCTCTTGTGGGCAGTGGATTTCATAGATGGTATACTGTGAAGTAAGCAGTGAATGAAGCCAATGGTGGAGCTAGGTCAGTTACTTATTCCTCTGACTCTCCTCTAGTGTAAGCTGTGCGTTCAACTCACTGTGTTTCCTTCTGGCAGGTTTGGAACACTAAATACTAGCCTCAGGCCTAATTGCGAGGGAGGGGGAGACCCCTTTTTGCTTCTATTATCAGCACACTGTCTATGCTTCAGCTTTCCCATTTAGAAAACGGGGGCCATTCTCTTTCTTCTTGTTTCCTGGGTATGTGTTTTAGGGGTTGCAAGAAAGGCTTAGTGCCCTGTGGCAGAGACTTCTAGATGTTCCCCAAATTCCTGTTCTCCTTTTCTTCATGAGCAAACAGTGAGCCTCATTTCCCAGCCTCTCCTGCAGTTCAGGATAGCTATGTGACTGGGTTCTTTAGCTCATAGAATGTGAGTAGAAGTGACATACGCCACATTTTCCTGGGCTTGAAAAATCTTCCAAGTGTGATCTTCCATGCCGTTGTTCCCTTTTTGGCTGGTTGGGAGGGAGATGGCCATGAGAGCCTTGGAGGCTACATATTGAAGGTGGCAAAGCCTCTTGTCACTTTAGGTACCTGATTGACTGTGAGGACAACCCCACTGATCTGGTCACCGCCCAGCAAGAATAAAGTCTATTGAGTTTGAAACAATATGCATTGTGGCAGCTAATATTACTCTAACCAATATAACCAGTAACTAAACTTTGGACCATATGCTTCTCCTAAAGATCCTTTAAAAGTTTATACATAAATAAAGATAAATATATGTATATGTGTATATACGTAATGGATATATATTTTATATATATGATATTGATGCAGATACAATCATGCACAAACACATGTGAAAGGAAAACATTGATGATATTTTAGTTGGAATGACTGGAATACAATAGTAAGACCAGTCAGTACATACTCTAGAGACCTGATTTGGAGGGCAAGATATTTGACATTGGGGAAATCCCTTAACTTATCTTAGATAGGATCCCATTTTTAATGGGGAGTAGGGATGGCTTTGAAGCAGAAGTGGCTTTCATATTTTTCTTTTTTTTAGCAGTTCAAATTAAAATTTGCGGGGATTAACTTCAGAATTGCTTCTTTTGAAGGAGGGTGGAGGTCTGACTCCCATCAGATTAGATGAAGGATGGCTCTGTAGAAGCTTCCCAGAGGACCACTCACAGCATGTTCTGGAATATCTTCAGTTGCATGAGCTATAAAGTTTCTTTTGGATATAACATACTCTCATCCTCCTGGAAAAACACAAGTTTCTCCATTTTTTGTTTCCAGCTGTGTTTAGTTGACAAATAACACTTCGTTTTGCTCCCACTTTCCTTTTTGATTAATAGTAACCTAACTAGACTGAACTGATGGGAACCCACTGATATTTTATCTTCTTTTCCAAGGGACCTGCATTTGAAAACAAGTTCCCAGGGGTTTGATCAAATTGCGGTTAGGATCTGTGTCAACACATTTGTAATTGCTTTTGTAGAAGAATCTTGGTATCTGCTGTTAATAATAGAAATATTGTTACTATCATTGAGCTTTGAGTTGAATTTTATTCCTAATTCTGAGTATATGCAGTGTACTGTGTGTATGTGTTAAATGACTAATATTTATAGCAATGATCAATGACGAGGGTCCTCTTTTAGCTCTACGGTGAGATATATCCATTTGTTAGCTTATGGTTTTAAGCCTTATTCTAAAATATTATTAAATGAAAATGGTGACTGATTTTATCAGTCAGTGTCCCAGCAGGAAAGAGATAGGGTACTTAAATGGAGTAATAAATAAGGGTGGGGTTTTTGGAGCAAGGCAGAGCGCAGTAAATACCTGAGAGCTAGTAACAGTGGGGTGCCATCACTAACCATAGGGCGGAAGAGGCAGAAGGAAGGCTAGTTACCGGAACGTGGAGACAGAAAGGCAGAGGGGTGCCTGAAAGGAGCTGTGCCTGGTGGTGCAGGAAGGGAACAGGGATAAGTCAGTCAATTTCGCTGTGCTCCTTCCCTTCCATCTGCAGGAAATTCCCAGTTATCCACCTCCAGTGGAAGCCAGAGGGCAAAGGTGTCCATTTACATAATCCATAGGTATCAGCCTACGGGGCCAAAAGTGTTGAAGGATAGAGGCTTGATTGGGAAGGGCAAACAAAATATCCAGCCCAGTGGCCATGGGTCTTTGTTATGAAATTTCAGAGCATTTATAAAAATTAGAGTAATTAGTTCTCATGGTTAAAGATCTCATCATTTGTTTAAAGATGCTGTATCCTATGTAAGACCATTCTTAATGATACAAATATAATAGCTCTAGTTATTCTTTGTCCAGTATGATAGCAAACAGTCACACGTAGCTACTTAAATTAAGCTTAGTTGAAATTAAATAGAATTGTAAATTCAGTTCCACTAGCCACATTTCAAGTACTGGTTGGCTCCTCCTAGCTAGGGACTATTGGATTGGACACCACAGATGCAGGACATTATCACCATCGCAGAAAGTTTTGTTGGCTAGCTTTCCTCTAGTTATTTCATTGTTAAATTGCCCAATTTCACTTTGACTCAAAGTGAAAGTAAAATGACTTTGGTGATTATTCATTTTTCCTGAAATTCTAGATCCCTAAAGTATTATATCAGTATCAGAAATTGTAGCATCTTATTGTGAATGAGTTGGAATTATTTGGGTGCATGCAAAAAGAAAAAAAATCAGCTCTGGCCAACTCAATCAAAAATGGAATATATTGGAAGGATTTGGTGGAACCCTAGAAGTGGAGTGGGAAGTGAGGGGAGGCTGAAGAACCAGGAAAGCAGAAAAAACAGGAGTTAAGGGCATGAGGGCTCAGAGACGGTCTCCTAACATGCTGAATGAAGCCCTAGCCCCTTTTTTATTGCTCACCGAGAGGGTCTAGTTGACCACCAGATGCCTGCACCTTGACTGGCAGAAAGTGGGCACCTTGATCTGTGGGTCCATTAAGGTTGCACACAATGAAGAAAGGGCCATTCTCCAAAGGAAATCTGGTTTGCTAGTACCAAGAAAAGGGGAGGACCCCCAGAGCTGTTCAGTATAGTTCGTTTGGCTACTTAGCATCCATGTGTATCCTTCCTGTATATATAGCATGCATTCTAAATGGGGGTGCTATTACTTTCAAGGGGGCAAAATTGGTCTTGGGGGAAGGGATATTAGATATTTGTGGTAGGCTTTTGCCCCCCCCAGATGTGCATGTTCTGATCCCCAGAATATGTGACTGTGTTACCTCACCTGGTAAAAAGGGACTTTGCGGATGTGACTAAGTTAAGGATTTTGAGATGGGAAGATGATCCTGCATTATCTGAGTGGGTCCAGTGTAATCACGGGGTCCTTCGAAGAGGGAGGCAGGAGGCTCAGAGTCCATAATGTGATGATGCAGGCAAGAGATTGGAGGAAATTACGCTGCTGGCTTTGAAGCTGGAGGAAGGAGCCAGGAGCCAAGGAATGCAGGTAGCCTCTAGAATCTGGAAAAAGACAAGGAAATGGATTCTTCCCTAGAGCTTTCAGAAGGAACAGAGACCTGCCAACATGTTGATTTTTAACCCTGTAGAACTGATTTTGGACTTGTGAGCTCCAGAACTGTAAGAGAAAAAAAATTGTACTTTGCGCTGTTACAGTGTAATAGTTTGTGCAGGAATAGGAACCAAATACAGCATTCCCATGGTTTGGGGTTCTCCAAAGCTCAACCCTACATCACAAAATCTTATTTCTTACTATTTAATTTCTCTCATTAGGGAGAATTTAAATTAAATTAAATTTTTCCCCTTGGGAGTGATACTAATAAAAGGTTGAGGAACACTAATAATAGAGTTTCAAAAATGCTTCTACCTCTTACGTTATTTATGACCTAAACGATATTCACTCGTTTCCCTGAGGGAGACAGCCTGAAGTTGTGGCCAGTTCCTGCATTTCAGCTGGTGTGTGAGATATGTGGGTGGTGTTTTGTTCCTTGCGGTTTCCCTGTGATCCGTCCATCCTGATATTACCCACATTACCGACTAAGTGACAAGGTTAATCACCATCACTAAACGCTATTTTACAGTATTGGTGGAGGCCACCGGCAAAGAGAAGGGCAATTACTCAAAGAAAAATGACTCAGCAATGAAGAGAATATGAGTGAGGTTTAGAGTTTTTAGTTCTTGCACTTAGGATTTCTTCTGCACAACCCATTTACGGTTCCTTGCGTGTGGTAGGGGTTGTTTGCCTGGTGATATGTTCCAGATCTACCTTCTAAATGTCTGAAACCCTGGCCATTGATTCTTCATGGCCATTGGTTCTTTCTGTTACCAGCTTTTTTTTTTTTTTAAAGATTTTATTTATTTATTTGCGAGAGAGAGAATGAGAGACAGAGAGCATGAGAGGGAGGAGGGTCAGAGGGAGAAGCAGACTCCCCGCCGAGCAGGGAGCCCGATGTGGGACTCGATCCCGGGACTCCAGGATCATGACCTGAACCGAAGGCAGTCGCTTAACCAACTGAGCCACCCAGGTGCCCATGTTACCAGCTTTATCAAGGTATAAACAAAAACAGGTATAACCAAAAAAATGGCACCTGCTTAATGTGTGTGAGTTCGGACATATGCATACACCTTGAAACCATCATTACTATCAAGGTCATAAACATCCACCATGACTTCAAAAGTTACCTTGTGTCCTCCCTCCCCTTGCCTTTTTTTTTTTTTTTTTGTGGTCGGGAGGTTTAATGTAAGATCTACCCTCTTAATAAACTTGTAAGTGCACCATACCTGGTGTTGACTATAGGCACGGTGTTGTACAGTAGATCACTAGAACTTATTCATCTTGCATAACTGAAACTCTATGGCTGTTGAACAACAACTTCCCATTTCCCCCTCTCCCTTCTCCTGGCAACCACCATTCAGTTCTCTGTTTTCATGAATTTGCCTATTTTAGATACCTCTTAGAAGTGGAATCATACAGTATTTGTCCTTCTGAAATTGGCTTATTTCATGTAGTATAGTGTCCTTCAAGTTCATCTGTATTGTTGCAAATGATAGGATTTCCTTCTTTTCTTTTCTTTTTTTTTTTAATTTAAAGATTTTATTTATTTATTTGACAGAGAGAGCAAGCATAAGCAGGGGGAGCGGCAGGCAGAGGGAGAGAGAGCGGACTCGACTCCCTGCTGAGCAAGGAGCTGAATGCAGGACTCGATCCCAGGACCCTGGGGTCATGACCCAAGCTGAAGGCAGACGCTTAACCTACTGAGCCACCCAGATGCCCCCATTTCCTTCTTTTCGAAGGTTGAATAATATTCCATTTAGGTATATACAGGTATCCCCCACTTTTTGGAAGTTTACAACACTTTTTGAAAGACCTACATTAGTGTTTGCTTTCACGAATGGAAAGAAATCCAAAAAGAATTTTCACTTTTAGGAAAAAAGGTGAAAATGGTGTTCAGTGTTTGTTTTGCAGTGAGTCATTATAAAGGCAGCACACATCCTGAGCCGCAAGAGTGGCCCCACCGAGTTCCTTCCCCAAGAACTCAGCAGCTCAGCATCAAGCGCCCAAGCTCTGAACTGTGTCTGTGAGCATCTGTGATTTATCTCGATTTATTTTGTGTATCCGTTAGCAAAATATGTCCTCAAGTATCAGAAAAGCCTAGGAGAGGTTATTTTGGTGGTCGGGCAATGCTAAAAATTTCCCCATATGAATTAATGGTAATTGCTTCCTTGATTTATGAAAGGTTTCATAGGAATGTTCTACTTATAATGAGGGAAACCTGTGGCACATTTTTTTTATTCATTCGTCAATGGACATTTGATTTGTTTCCGTATCCTCATTATTGTGCATAATGCTGCAGTGAACATGGAGGTGAAGATACCGCTTCAAGATCTTGATTTCAGTTTACCCGGAAGTGGGATTACGGGATCATATGGTTCCGTTTGAGAAACATCCATCCTGTTTTCCATAGCAACTTTACCACATTACATTCCCACCAATAGTGTACAAGAGTTTCAGTTTCTCCACATCCTTGACAATACTTGTCTTTTTGTTGTTGTTGATAATAGCCATCCTAACGGATGTGAGGTGATATTGTGGTTTTTACTTGCATTTCCCCAATTCTTAGTGATGGTGAGCACCTTTTCTATACCTGGTAGCTATTCATATGCCTTCCTAGGAGAAATGTTTATCCAAGTCCATTGCCCACTTAAAAAATCAAGTTATGGGGCGCCTGGGTGGCTCAGTCGTTAAGTCGTCTGCCTTCGGCTCAGGTCATGATCCCAGGGTCCTGGGATCGAGCCCCACATCGGGCTCCCTGCTCAGCTGAAAGCCTGCTTCTCCCTCTCCCACTCCCCCTGCTTGTGTTCCTTCTTTCGCTGTGTCTCTCTCTGTCAAATAAATAAATAAAATCTTAAAAAAAAAAAAATCAAGTTATTCGTTTTTGTCACTAAGCAGGATTGTGAAAGAATGTGCTCCAGGGAATTACCTGGACCATTCTCCCTGAACCCATTTCATAGTAGTAACTATTTTAGGATCTTGGTCAACAAGGTCTTTTGCCTACTTTCACAATGGTGTGAGGATCCCAGCATGATCAAGAGCTTCTATTTCAGTGGGTTGTTCTTGGTGCTCTGTGGTAGAAATTCTTCCCTTGTATAGGAATTTGCTCCTTTGTGTGGTAAAAACCTCTAAACAACTCCGATATTTGGGGCTAGGAGACAAAATACTTTGTGGGTGGATCATTATGTGTGATTGGGAGGAAACTGAACAGAGTTTGACTTTTAAAAGGCAATGACATTTTTTAAGCACAGGAGTGATATGATCAGCTTTGTATTTAGAAAATAGGGCTGCATTTAATTTACTGTCTGAATTATTCTTTAATTAGTTGATGATCAATACACCTCAAAGTAAGTTTTGCTGGATTTTTGCCAGGTCCCTGGGGCTGCTACCAACCTGAATCACCATAAATTAAAATTTGCTCTTGAGGATTTTTTTAGATCACATAGGTAGTGTGAACTCAGATTGCAAATGTGGGTAGGGATGGCTTATGGTTAGGAATTACTAGGGTAAATATGTGTATTTTTTCCCTCTAAGAGAGTTCAGTTGGCATAGGTGAGTTTCTTTTCTGTTCCATTGTATGCAGTGGGGTTTATGTCTCACTCACCCTTTCATGGTGGGGGTGGCAGGAACCATCTCTTAGATTAGTCAGCCTTGAGAGGCCCTGGGCTTTATCTCACATCCCCTGCTTTGTAAGTAGGTGTCATAGTGGAAGCTCAAGATCTCGCAACTTCAGTAAAAATCTTAGGGTCAAAATTAGGCCTTGGTATTCTTTTATCTCCTAGAGTTTCTGGGTTACTTTGTTTTTGAGGCTTGACACCTTTATTACTTTTGTGTTAGCTCAGTGATGCATTTGAAAAAATACTTAAAAAATTTACCTGAAATTTTATTTTATTCAAAAGGTTGTTTGGGGTATCTACTCTGTCATACTGTCAAATGGAGAAGTCTTTATGCCTTTATTTCTAAGGCAAAGAAACATAGAGTCGGGGTGCCTGGGTGGCTCAGTCGCTGGGCATCTGCCTTTGGCTCAGATCATGATCCCAGGGTCCTGGGATGGAGCCCCTCACTGGGCTCCCTGCTCAGCGGGAAACCTGCTTCTCCCTCTTCCACTCCCCCTGCTTGTGTTCCCTCTCTCACTGTCTCTCTGTCAAAAAATAAATAAAATCTTTAAAAAAAAAAAAGAAACAAGAAACATAGACTCAAAGTTATCATGCTTTCCTAAGATCACACAGCCCTTTTGACAACCAGATATCTTCTGTTGGAAACTAATTATAAGACAAGGCCAAAGTCAGCCTTTCTGACAATGCCTGGCACCTTGCCTTTACCTCTGTACTTAAAAGAGATCAATGTTTGAATCAAATGTAATTTGACTATATGAAATAGAACCTATTAAAAATATGCCGTGACAGAAGGCGGATTTGGTAGATCTTACAGAACTGAAAGGTAGGATGTGCAGTCTGACCTTGGGAAGGGTTGGCATTGGATGTGAAAAATCATACAAGTCCAAGACAGTCACTCTCCCTGGCTCTCTTGTCCTCAGGGTCTCCAACTCTCTGGTTCTCTTGTGTCTGCTTCATTCTCTCACTTTTTTGTTGTTGTTGTTAACTCTCTTTACATCATTTTAAATTAGGTGAAAAAATGACCATTCCAGTATTTTAAAATTTATCTCATAGCTTAAATATTCAACAGGGACTGACTGGGGTCTCTTAGTTCGAATGCCAATAACATGATTGACGTGAGCCATGTAATTGGCTTGGCTTAGGCTTTTTCTTGCAGTCAGCTTTGGCCAGAGTGGCACATTGGGATATGACAGCAGACTTTATGAAAATGTGGTATGGATATCTATCTATCTATCTATATCTATCTCTATTTATCTATATATGGTATATATCTGTTTTATATATATATGTGGTATACATATATATACATATAATACTTATATAAATATAATTATATAATGTATATTATCTATCTATATATTCCTGTATATATATATGTCTTTACCAGGCCATGAATTACTGTGGAATATTGGGGCACACCAACAACTTGGGTGCTTAAAATAATGCGATGGTTTCTTGTATCTTTTGTTAATCAAAAGTAAGACAAAAAAATCTTTGTGTTCATATTAACCTTTGCTCATGTAATATGCTTAGAAGAGCGACATTTATTTCTTTTCAAGGTCATTATGAAAGAGTCACTAAATGTGATTTAATGCTTTGTTCCAACCAGTGAATGCCAAATATTAAGTTGCAAAAAAAAAATGACCTTTTTGAGCCTGACTCCTTGTAGAGGATAGTCACCAAAAAAGAAGCCAGCTTATAGGTGTATTTAATGAATGGGATGATCCATCATGAATAGGACAAGACCTACTTGAAATTGCTACTGATTATAAGCCTATTTCAGATGTTTTATTCAACTAAGACTCTATAGATCTCTTCTTTCCTTGGTTTATTTTATTTCTTGCAATCATCATATCTGAAATTCAGGTCCTTTTAAATACTGGGTAGAGGAAAAGAAGATAAATGCAGTGTGTGTCTGTGTGTGTGTGTCTCTGTGTGTGTGTGTGTGTGTAGGAGGGGTAGTTATTTTGAACAATTAAGAGAAATATCTTCTAAGGATTAGAAAACTAGATTTGCAGGAGATGATTTGAGCATATATTTTTTGTATTTTTTAAACACTGTTTTTTTATTTTTTTAATTATTTAAGAGAGAGAAAGAGAAAAAACACGAGTGGGGGAGGGGCAGAGGGAGAGTGAGAGAGAGAATCCCAAGCAGACTCTGTGCTTGGCACAGAGCCTGATGCAGGGCTCAATCTCACAACCCTGAGATCATGACCTGAGCCGAAATTGAGACTTGAATGTTTAGCCAACTGAACCATCCAGGTGTCCCTTAAACATTGATTTTTTTTTTTTTTTAAGATTTTACTTATTTATTTGGCAGAAAGAGAGAGCACAAGCAGGGGGAGTGGCAGGCAGAGGGAGAGGGAGAAGCAGGCTCCCCGAGGAGCAAGGAGCCCGATGTGGGGCTCCATTCCAGGACTCCGGGATCATGACCTGACCTGAAGGCAGAAGCCCAACCGACTAAGCCACTCAGGTGCCCCAAACATTGATTTTTTAAAGAACACAAAAATAACTGCATATTTGGAAGCTCTTTAGAGATCCAGAACAATTCCTAGAGAAGCACTATGGGAGTTACTGAAAATCTAAGGACAATAATAAATCTAAACATGGTTTCAGAAGGGAAAACAAAAATTAGGATGGATCATTCTCTTTCTATCCTCAAAGGGAATGGTAAGAGCAGTATAGGGAATCGGAAAAGAAAGAAATGGAACAATCTAAATATGTTGAAATTTTTGTTGAGAAGATATTTTTTCTACCCCTTTAATAATGCCCAAGGTATCAGTACTTACAATTTTGTATTTGTTGAGCAAATCAGTTGTGGATTCTCTAGTCCTTGAACCACATGGTGATAACCATCAAAATATACAATAACTCATTTGAATTCAGCTACAGATGAGTTTCTTCCATATAACGTTTTTTGGATGTTTTGTGGTATTATGTAATATGACTCCATTAAAATAAGCTTACAATAATTTTCATCCTGAGAAACAGTTCTTTCACTTTTTCCCCAAATATAGTTCTAGGAGATAATTAATGAGTGTCTTTTTGAGAATTTACAGACTCTTATAAAGAAATGTGAGGGGCGCTTGGGTGGCTCAGTCAGTTAAGTGTCTGCCTTCAGCTCTAGTCGTGATCTCAGTGTCCTGGGATTGAGCCCTGCGTCAGGCTTCCTGCTCAGCGGGGAGTCTGCTTTTCCTCTCCCTCTCTCCCTGCCCCTGCTCCTGCTCTCTCTTTCTCACTCTCATGGACATGCTCTCTTTCTCTCTAATAAATAAATAAAATCTTAAAAAAAATTTTTTATTGTTATGTTAATCCCCATACATTACATCATTAGTTTTAGATGTAGTGTTCCATGATTCATTTTTTGTGCATAACACCCAGTGCTCCATGCAGAATGTGCCCTCCTCAATACCCATCACCAGGCTAACCCATCCTCCCACCCCCTCCCCTCTAGAACCCTCAGTTTGTTTTTCAGAGTCCATCGTCTCTCATGGTTCGTCTACCCCTCCGATCTCCCCCCCTTCATTCTTCCCCTTCTGCTATCTTCTTCTTCTTTTTTTTTCCTTAACATAAATAAAATCTTTAAAAAAAAATGTGATATTGTGATGAGCACCAGGTGATAAATAGAATTGTTAAATCACTATTTTTACACCTGAAACTAACATAACACTGTATTTTTTTTTTTTATTAGTTTCAGGGGTAGAATTCAGTGATTCATCAGGTGCCTATAACACCCAGTGCTCATTACATCAAGTGCCCTCCTTAATGCCCATCACCCAATTACCCCATCCCCTCTCCCACCCAGTCCAGCAACCCTCAGTTTGTTTCCTAGTTCGGCATCTCTTATGGTTTGTCTCCCTCTCAATTTTCATCTTACTTTATTTTCCTTCCCTTCCCCTGTGCTCATCTGTTTTGTTTTGTTTCTTAAATTCCATATATGAGTGAAATCATACAGTATTTATTTTTCTCTGACTGACTTATTTGGCTCAGCATAATATCCTCTAGTTTCATCCATATCTTGCAAATGAATGGCAAGATGTCATTTTTTGATGGCTGTGTAATATTCCATTGTATATATATATCATGTCTTTCAAAAAAATTTTTTATTAACATATAATGTATTACATCGTCTTTATCCATTCATCTGTTGATGGACATCTGGGCTCTTTCCATCATTTGGCCATTGTGGACATTGCTGCTATAAACACTGGGGTGCAGGTGCCCCTTTGAATCACTATGTTTGTATTCTTTGGATAAATACCTAGTAGTGCAATTGCTGGATCGTATGGTAGCTCTATTTTCAACTTTTTGAGGAACCTCCATCCTGTTTTCCAGAGTGGCTGCACCAGCTTGCATTCCCACCAACAGTGTAGGAGGGTTCCCCTTTCTCCGCATCCTCGCCAACATCTGTTATTCCTGAGTGGTTAATTTTAACCATTCTGACTGGTGTGAGGTAGTATCTCATTGAGGTTTTGATTTGTATTTCTGTGATACTGAGTGATGTTGAATATTTTTTCATGTTATAACACTGTATGTTAACTAATTGGAATTAAATAAAAACTTAAGAAAAAGAATCTGATAGAAATGTACTTTCTAAGAAGTCAGGGACTGTAATAGTCATTAACATAGACACCATTCTTAACTAATACAGGGTCTGTTACAGTGTATATACTCAATTATTATTTGTTGGATGAGTGGACAAGGTACATGTTCTATTGGTTCCAAAGAAATAAATGACATGATATACTGTCTTGGGCTTTTAATTTTATTTTGCAGGTTATAATCAGGTGAATAAAATAAAAATAAATGTGATATCTAATTGATTTGTAATTCAGGCTTGGAAATCTAGGAGTTTCTGGATCATAAAATGATGGTTAAGGTTGAATCTACATTATCTACATTAACTGCTAGTTTGTCCCTGAAAACTTGTCCAGGGCTCACTGACATAAAAGAGAGCAGGAATTATGAACTGCAGCCTTCCTGGACACGTAATTTATCTCTTTTTGTATAGCATTTACCTTGAATAGTAATGAGTATATTAAAAATGTCATAAATAATAAGTCTATATATAAGCCTGTCTTATTTTGGAGTCTTAAAATTAAAAATCTTAGGGGAGAACGGATGCAATAATGGAGTGAATTGGACTATGAAGTAACATTTTTTAGGAAAATTAAAATAAAATTTTAATAAAGATGGAGACCTCTTCCTATTTTCTCATATAATTAGAACTGGAGAAAATGTTAACTGACAATTTGTGCTATTTTATTCTTGATAATCTGCTAAGTTGAATCTCTAAAGTGTGGGGATAATATCCTCTTTGAATTCCCAAGGTCTAACATAAAGTCTGGAAAGGGAAGTGTAACTAATAATAGTAAATTCTCTGTTAATTAGATAACCCCACCGTATTTGGCTGAGAAGTCACCCATTAAGACCTTTGTGAACAGTTTGTGGGTGAAAGTACTTTATAGTACTCTTTCAGAAATCCACCTCAGACATCTTCCTTTTTACTAATAAGATGTTACAGTACAATGTTGCTTTAAAAAAATGTTTGGGCCATTTGAATGGCAGAGTGTCACCAAAAATATTATATAAAAATTCCATTTTCCACAGGGGCAAAAGGACATAGTGCTAAAGACAGAGGCTTAAATTTCAGTTTTGAACTGACTGTGTCTCAAAACATGAGGCAATATATCCTTGGTTGACTAACGCAATGTGTAAGATGAAATACCTTTTATAGAATCCATCTGGAAAGTATAAGCCAATGACAGGCAATCAGTTGTTTTTGAAGATGAGATAAGGACATAGTTAAAAGCCTTAATGTTGATGAGAAATGGGCTTGCTGGTGCTTTAGGGGACTGGATGCGTTGTTTGTAGGAGACAAGCTTTAAGTTTTCAGGAAAACTGTAAGTGCAATAAGATGTCACTGAAACATTTTAGGGAATGTTAAATCTTTGGTTAGAGCAATAAGCTCAATGATCACTTTCTCGGGCTCATCTGCCCGCCCCTCCAGATTAAGTGATACTGTTTTGTACGTCCTCAGGACTCTCTTTTATGCTTTAACTCCTATGTGTGCCACTGAGCTCTCTGTATCCAGCTTTGAACGTTCCCTCAACCTTGACAATCATGTATACACATTCCTGGTAGGTATCTTCACTTGGATATCATACATAGCCTGAAATTGATATTATGATCTCCTCCCCCCTCCCCCGCCCCCCACAGTGTTAGCCAGGAATATCTCTTCTAGTAGTTCAGTCACTGGTACTATCACCATTCATCCAGTTGCTCAAGACAGAAAACTGGGTGTTAACATAGACAGGGCTGCCACTTGCCCATGTAGTGAAAACGAGAAGTTGACTTTTCTCCATGCACACACAAACGCTACTTGATAAGCAAAGATCAGGTTGGACTTCAGTTCCTGCCTTCCCCCTCAGTTCAGGGCACGACACGCATAACTGTGTGGGACAGTCCTCTTTCTAGGTACTTCTACTTTCTTACCCATATATCTGATCAATTTTGAACACTCCAATATCTTGTAATCTGCAACTCCTTTTTCTTAATTCTTTTAAATCTTTAATACAGGAAAAAAGTATGTATGTTACTGTATGTGTGCTTCCTCTAATAATAGAACACCAGTGAACCCAATGCCTTCCCAAGAGCCAGAACATTAATGGGATGTTGCCCTGTCCTTTTTGATCCTGACTGGCTCTGCCCTGTTCATGCTCCCAGTATATATCACTTAAACTGTTGCACACATCAAGCCATAAACCACATCACCACACCTTTAATCATTTCACTGCCCTGCTTGAAACTCTTCTCTAGATTTCCATTCCTTAGAGAAGAGCCTCGAAGTTGCTCGCCGTGGCACAGAAGGCTGTCTGAGTTCTGTCTCCCGTGAGGCAAAAGCTCCATCTTTGGCCAGTTCACAGTTGAGGCAGAACTAATGGTGGTTATTCGGACAGCTCACTCCACGGTTCGCTCTGTATGAGGCACTCTTCTGCCACGCTTGTTCAGTCCTTTCACGTTGTACTGAAATTACCTCTTTATGTCTGTCTCCCTTATTAGACTACTAGCTCTTTGAAGACCGCAAATCTGTCTTATGTATTTTTGTTTCTAATCCACTTTCCAGTTTCTGGATCATAGCAGGGTTTCAGATGCCTGAATCACAATGGTGAGGAAAGTGGTTTATCTTAATATCATTGTGGGTGATGCCAAATCTTCATTCAAAATTTTTGTTTTAGAACAGTGGGTCATATAGACATTTGTTCTGGATGCCTTTCAATGTATATTCAATAATTTTTTTTTTTTTTTTTTGGCCATCATGTAAACACAGCCTCTGAGTCACCTTGGGGAAATTTCTTAATGTGAATCAGGGAATTTGACAGTTAAAACAGTGAGATGATAATGTTGATTTTTCTTCCCCCCTCCAATGTAATTAAGTGACTGAACCCAAAGGACTTACTTGGCATCATATAAACTCAGCTTACGTGAATGTTGTCCCAGGGCCCTGTTGGGTGAGGTTTTAGAAGTTTCATTAGCACCCATGAATCTTCTCTTTTGCTCCCCCTTTTTCATCTCTGGCATCTCCTCCCTCCCCAATTCCTAATATCCCACAGTTGCTGTTCAGGGTCAGCTGAGGCTCCCATTAGGAATGTGTTCCCAGAGCAGTTTCCTTTGTTACAGTTTCCTATCCACACTCTCTGATTTTTAAACCTTCTCTTTTTCCAGGGCCAACAGTTTTTACTGGCCGTCAGGAGGGATGCAAACTCATGAAAATAATTCAATTAGGATATGAATAACTGTTATTTAGCTTGATCTGTGGACCATCTCAAGTGTATCTAAATTCTAAAAGAGGATACCTTTTACCCCACAGAAATGAAGGTTGAATGATGTGTTGTGCTTAGTGGGTGGTATATTTTGATATTTTTCAAATCATACCAAATAATGCACATGTCTGTTCTTTTTCCCACAAATTAGCCCTGCTTGGATGTGAAGATATTCAAATTGACCCTTTCATGAAAGAAGTGATAAGCTTTATAAGTATTGTTTAGTGGCAAAGTCAAACATGTACAAAAGCATTTCAGAATCAACTTGGGTAATTATTATCTGTGGATGTCAGCCCTAAGAGAAAATTCTCAGCCTCTTTATGTGTCTTTGAACTTACAAGAAGCAGGTTTAGTTTTTGACTTCTCTTTCTACTTCCACAAAAATCCCATACTGTGAGAAAGCCTGGTTAGTAATGTAGTCTCTTCTCTTTCCTCTAGTCCTCATGCATACCATGATGGTAAGGGATGTTTGAAACTTTAGTGTATTTTTCAAAGTGACAAACATTTTTTTGGAAATTCACTGTTTGTGGGGCAATGTGCAGTGAATAAGACATAAGTCCTGTCCTCTTGTAGCTTATTAGAGGTCCTCCTGCCCAGATAGAAGGCCAGATGTGACAAATATTATATATAAGGAGTACAAATAGCCTCCCTAAGTTCCCAGGAGAAGATTAATTCTATATGGCAAAGACTGAAAAGATTTTGCAAAGGGATGGCATCTGAAGAATAGCTATAATCTTAAAATGTAGAGATATGGGATAGGGTACTTCAGATAAAGTGAGCCAAAATGCAAAGTCAGGAAGGCAGGGGAGGCCTGGGGTGGAGTTGGAGAGTCTGAGTGGGAGAGAGGTTAGAGACCTCGTCTCCTACTTTAGGTTTTGACTGAGACAGACTCTCAGCACACAGCTCTTTGTTATTCTTGGAGAAGTGACTCAGGCTTGCTCCTTTTTGCTGCCTAACATATTTACTGTTCAATTGTTTTCATTTTCAATTGGTTTGATTTTGGGGAATAATAAAAACTCCTTTTGCTATCAACTAACAGAAGAACTTAGGGAATCATTCCACATGTTGATATTTCAATGTTACATCTTAAAGCCTCATACTGTCCAAGGAGTTTTAAATTTTCTACAGTTGTAGATTGTATCAGATATGCTATTGAGTTGTAACAGGTGTCATTATTGAGTTCCAACTACAAACTGGAGGCCATTTTTGGTGCTGTGACTGAGACGAAGTCTCCGCCCTCATGGAGCTTGCCTTCTAGCCAGGGAGATAGACATTAAACAAGTAAACAAACAGATAACTCATGGAGTGATAAATGCTCTGGGTTTTTGCTACGGCAACAGAGAATGATGAATTCACAGTGCCTTAAAGAAAGAAAATTTATTTCATGCTCTTAGATCAGGGGTTACTATCGTGACTTTGTTCCACGCTATGAGTGGGTTCTGGTTTGTTCCATGTATCTGTCATTTCGGGACCCAAGTTGAAGGGGCAGTGGCTGCCTCTGACAAGCTCTTCTCATGGGGGTTGGGGGCAGTGGGGATTAGGAACACAAGAGGGCTGCTGAGACTTATGCTCCCTAAAGCTCATTGTCACTTTCAACTGCATGTCAGTGGCCAAAGGAAGTCATATGACTAAGTGTCATGTCAATGGACTGGCAAAGTACATATCTTTCACAGGGGATACCATGGCCAAGAGTGACTCTTTGCTGAAAATAATTGAATCTAAAAAATAAAGTGAGTGTCCTAAGAAGCAAAGCCCAGATTAAAAAAAAAATAATAAAGTGAGTGAGTAAGATTTTTGAGAATAATGTGTATCATAAAGAAAGTAAAATCAGGGGCATCTGGATATCTCAATCAGTTAAGCTCCGACTTCGGTTTAGGTCGTGATCTCTGAGTCCTGGGATTGAGCCCCGTGTAGGGCTCTGCACTCTCCTTCTGCCCCTCCCCCCGCTTGTGCTCTCTCTGTCTTTCTGTCTCTCTCTCAAACAGATAAATAAAATCCTAAAAAAAAAAAAATAAGACAATCAGGTAATAGGATATATTATCTGGAGATAGAGCAAGAAGCTCCTTTAGATAAAGTGATCAGACAAGAGGTGACTTTAGATGGAAACTGAACAATGATCAGAGAAAGTCATGGGTAGAGTTGGAAAAAAGGCAGCCCTGACATAGGTAACAATAGGTGCAAAGGCCCTGTGGCGGAATGAGCCTGGCTACTCAAAAGGTGGAAGATGGCCGAGGTAGCTGAGGCATGGTGATTATAGAGGAACTCAGCATGGTGGACAGGAGCCAGATCATATAGGCGCTTATAGGCCAGGTAAGAAGTTTGGGTTTCATTCTTGGTGCAATGGGAAAGCATTAGACTTTCAAGGCAAAGTAGTGACATCATATAATCTATGTTTAAAACAGTTTCTCTTGCTGTTCTGTGGATTAAGGACTATGGGAGTGAGAGCAGGAAGGCTGGAAGCAGGAAGATGAATTAGGAGACTAGGGGGGAAGTCCAGAGGAGAGATGATGGCAGCTGGGAATAGGGAAATGGGAAGGAAAAGGGGAGAAATCTAATAAGGGACATATTTGGAAGTATAATTGGAGTAGGATTTGTTAACTTTTCTCTTAGAAGAGATAGTGTGCTTTTCAACAGTCTGAATAAACACACGCTGTGGTGGAGGGGAAGAGCATGGGACTTGGAGTCAGAAGATTTTTTTTTTTTTTTTTAATCTGGGCTTTGCTTCTTAGGACATGTTTGACCCAGTGCAGCTTAACTATTCTGAACCTTAGTGTCCGTAACTCCAATAAACAAACAGATGAATGAATGATTGAATAAATAATGGGTAAGGGAATGACCAAAGTCATACAATTTTCAGAATATTAAATGTGAAAGAAATGAATGTAAAATGCCAGTGGTCCTCATGGGTCAGGCTTATATTTCTTTGCCTTCATGTGGTCATTTGTTGGCATTCGAAAAAAAAGTTCTAGGTTTAGGCAGTTCCTAAGTCATGCATCCTGGCAGATGATACAGTGGTGGCAGTTCTGGCTTATAAATTCACTTAAACCCTTACACAAAATATCAGTGTTGTTTCTCCCAACCTCCAAGTGAGTGCAGTTCCTGGGAAATGCAGGAACTGCTGAAGCTTGAAGTTTTTCTAAGCATGGATTTATGATATATGTTCTTGCGAGTCACCCTCTCACGGGCTGACCTATATGCTGCTGCCAGGGATAAGGGATGGTGCACCATAAGCCTTATCAGTTAATATAGCAGTTTTGCCTGTAATGGAGTGATTAAGCCATTGTTTGGTGAAAACACCTTAACATCGAATTGAGCTGTCAGGGATTTGCAGGTAATGTAGCAATTTTTCAGACAGGGTTCTAGCATTTTCTGATAACATCGCTGTTTTAGATGTAATTAATACTACTTCTATTTGGTGTTTCTGAGGCGTGAACTTCAGCTACTTCATAAGTCCAGGATTGGGGAGAGAGGTGACACTTTCCCAAGTATCTGAATCTGATTTTCTCTGATTCTCCCCCCCCCTTTTTGAGCTGGTCTTTTTGACCTATGACTGCTAGTCCTTATGATAAAAAGCACAAGCTATACCCCAAGCAAACTTAGAACTATTTCCAGTGCTGTTTCTACTAAAGATTCAGCTAATTACAGTTATGTATACACCATTGCAGCTTTGACGGTCTATATTTAATTGAGGCACCTTAACATTAATATTCAGTTTCTCTATGCATGTGCCAGTCAAGTTCCAGAAGAAAAAAAATATAAATTCGTTGGTTCAAGGGCCACTCCTGGAGGGTGAACAGCATTAAGGAAACAAGGATGTCAAGGCACCTAGAAACTAGCAACAAAGGAAGCCAATCGAGCCCCTGGGCTTAAAGGGAAATTGCATTACTTGAACCTAGTGAAAGTTGGAGCTTCGGAGAAGAGATCAACTAATATTAATTGTAGTCCTAGAAGAATATAATTGGCAGAAATGTGGTCCAAAACAGAGAGTGTGAAGGGAAGAAATATACCGATTTCTCTTTCCTCCCGACCTCTGGTTTCCTTCTGGTGATACCCATCGGCCAAGCCCTCTTTACGCCAGGCCACAAAGGAGCTAAGATGATGTGGGCATCGACACAGGCTTCCAGTGACAGAGCAGGGAGGAGAAGAATTAAGAATGAATTTAAGGAACTAAATGAAGAATAACTGCACAATTTATAAATCTCAGCTACACTGTTGTACTCTGGAATATGCTCCCAATTCTCTGAAGGGTTTTTAAATTTCTCTAATCAATGATTGAAGTTATCTTGTGGGTTCTCCAAGTTTGGAAATCACTGGGTCATGAGAAACAGCTCATGCCATTTTGGTTTTACTACAGACTATGCTTAACAGGGGATTGGGAATTTTGAACTCTGGTTCCACCACAAAATAAGCATGTGACTGAGCTAAGTCACACAGTGACCCCGTGAACTTCTGTTTCCTCATCTGTAATATGAGGAAGATTCTTTATTTTATTTTATTTTTTTAACTTGTGAGGATCATTGTAACCACTGCTGAGTCACAGATCACTTCTGGAGTATGTATTTGGGAAAGGCAAATACAAAGCCAAAAATTTATGTGGTAATTAAAGCCAGGTATATGTGATTTTAATTTTAATGATATTTGGGATTATCCCTACTATCACACTTAAAACAGCAAGGTTAGTTGAAAGTTGACATAAACACAGATGTCTTTTGGGCGGTCTGCTATAGCTTTGATGATATGAATTAACGTACATATTTGTTGTAACCAATGAAGAAATGAAGCATGAGAGATTGTTGGGATTCTGACACTGCAGAAATGGCTGTTTCTGTGCTTCCTGTACAACATATGTTTGCAAATAAACATCTGTGGTGAAGCCATTAACTGCTTTCTATGAGGTCTCTGCTCTAAACTCAGTACAACCAGAGTTGAGTCTTTGTCTCTTGCTCTTCATGGGGCAAGGATTTATCTTCCTCCTGGCTGTTTTCCCCCCTTTGTATGTTCCTTTCCATATTCAACTTCCTTCTTCCTCTTTCAAATTCTGTATTTTTGTCTGATTCTCACGTTTTTGTCCTAAGAGCAGGCATAATTTGGCATGTTGGAGAGGCAGAGGGGTTACGGTGAAAGAAAACAAGGGGGATCAAAGCGTTTGCTGATCAAGAAAGCTCAAAGTTACAGGAGTTGCCTATTAAGAGAGAAATTGACTTTAAGGTAAAAAAAAAAGGCATGTCTGGTAAATGTCCTTGTTTTCACAGTTGTGGGGAATACAGTGTATATTAACCACATGATATCATGAGTCAGGGTTAGATGACCTTCCTTCCACTCCCCACAAACCACTTCTCCTGTAACATCTCAGTAGATGGCACCAAAATGTACAATATACAATCATAGGGGTCACTTTCCCTAAACCATCACACCCAGTCACCCAGTGCCTTTGGCAGAATTCTGTTGATTGCATTTCCTAAATATCTTCTGGTGTATACTTCATTCATTGGCTTGTTTATTCATTCCACAAGTATTTGTCAGGCACTGTGCTAGATTCTGGAGATACAGAGGTCAAAAATCTATACGGTCTTTTTTTTTTAAAGATTTTATTTATTTGACAGAGACACAACGAGAGAGGGAACACAAGCAGGGGGAATGGAAGTGGGAGAAGCAGGCTTCCCGCAGAGTAGGGAGCTCGATGCAGGGCTCAATCCCAGGACCCCAGGACTATGACCTGAGCCAAAGGCAGACACTTAACGACTGAGCCACCCAGGCACCCCCCAAAATCTTTATGGTCTTAACCTCACAGTGCTGTTAATGTAGTGAGACTACATTATAAAAGGGACCCTGGAGAGGTCTTTTGCCACTTTTTCCCTATGAGAACACCGCAAAAAAATGGCTATCTGTGAACCAGGGGGTGGGTTTTCACCAGACACTGAATCTGTTAGCACTTTAATCTTAGACTTCCCATTCTCCAGAACTGTGAGAAGTAAATATCTGTTATGTATAGTCCCCTTCCCCCAATCCATGGTATTCTATTATGGCAGCATGAATGAGCTAAGACAAGAAGGGTCAGGAAGTAGGAGACATAGGCAGGGTTAGGAATTGGTGTTTTATTTTCATTGCAGTGAGAAGTCATTGAAAACTAAAGAGTAACATGGTCAGCCTCACATTTTGAGAAGATACCTTTGGTTGTTTGGTAGAGAGTGGTTTGGAGGGTATCAGGAATGGGGGCAGAGAAAACCATTTCAGAGCTAACACATTGTCAAAGTGAGAGATGATAATGCCTTGTAATAATGTTGGTAGCAAGAAAGAAGGAACTAAATAAATATTGCCATGGAGGACTCTGTGCTGTGCTACCCAGAGGCCCCTTTTAAGACTGAGGCACTTTCTCCCAGTTGCTAGGAATGTTGACTGCTAACAATTTAGAGCTTTGTCTATCTCCAGGACTTGTCCTTTGCCCAACAGAAGTGCCTCATTTAAGGTCATGCCTTTGGGTTGGCTGACATGCAGTAACTGGTCAATGAGGAAGAAGAATGAGGCTCTTGCCTTGAGTCAGGACAACTTGGGAAGACCATTCTGGTTCCACAGGGCCCTGTAGGATCAGCTGAGGCCTCTGTTGCAGCTACATGGCAGTTCAACCTTTGCCTCTGCCTATCCTGCTTCCCTCTTCCCTTAGAAATATTGTTCCTGTGTCATCCCCAGGAGACTTCTAGTGTGCAAATCTCTCAGAGTCTGTTTCCAATATGAACCAAGACAAAGATTAATTTTGAAGATAGAATTAATGGGATTTGTGAACAGAGTAGAGTGGATATGGAGGGGGGAATAAGGAAAACAGAAGGATCTATTATGTCTCCAAGGTGTCTGACTTCCATTTCCAGGAGAATGATTATGCCTTTTACTGGACGTGAAAAGACTGAAGATCATTACTAGGGCTTTGAATATGCTTTGCTTCAGAAGACTCCAAGATCTGCCTGCGCAAGTAGGAAATGTGAAACACGTAGAATGTCTTCTTCTTCAGATTTTCACTGCCACCTCTCCTATCTTGGCTATCCTCTGTCACCTGGAGTTCTTCAACAGCTCTTGACTTATCTTTCTGGTTATAAAGTCATGTTTGTCTTAAATCCTTTTTACATTATTTAGTTAAAGCAACATCATGAAACTTCACAATTTAAGGTTCATATGCAAATGCTTTCATGGTTTCCCATTGTCCTGAAGACACAGTTAATATCCCTTAATCCAGTTTATAAGATCTGCCACTTGGACAGGTTCTAGGTTGTTGGCCTCATCTCTTTTCTCTCCCCTCTTTCATGGGTATCACTCTGAGCTTTTTTCATGCCTTGAATGCGACTTGTTTTGTCTTATCTTGGGATTTTTGCACATGATGTTTCCTCTGACTAAGACATTCTTATCACTTCCCACTCTCCTTTCAAAGGGCCAGCTCCTAATCATGTCAGGACCAAGTTTAACTGTTAGCTTCTCAGGAAGGACTCTATCCTGGAAGACCCCTTGTGACATATTTTCAGAGATCACTATGCTTTGCTTATCATAATCCTCATTCGATTTGTGTTTTGACAGGTCTCTGGCAACTTATTTCAACATTAAGGGAAATAAAAGTGTGGTTTTAAACTCACATAAAATTCTGTTTGATTATTCCATAGAGCCCCATCCCTTCTCTTAGTCTCCTTTTATCATCAAATCAAAAAGCACTTAAAACTACTGCCAACCCCTATCTGAGACCTTGGAGTATACGTTTCTATTAAAATTGGCTTCTAGGTCAGATAAAACTTAATGAACTTGTCTCTTTACAACTCACCCGGCCATACACATATTAGAACCAGGAACCCTAATCGAAGATTTCTCTTCTTGCCCAACTAAGGAATCCTAGGAAGAAGGGGAGTTTCTAGCACCTGCCTGCTTTGCTTTCCTTTGCTGAGCTTGGCTCTGCATGAAAATATTCTGGCTACAAGTTCCCGGAATCTGTCCCTAATTGCATTTTTAAAGGCATACCACCTCTTTCTGGTTATAATGCATTATATCAATTTATTTTTTTACCACTGATTAGAAATTTCTTCATCGGAGGCTATCCTATTCAGACATTTAATCTCTGAAATGCTGAGAGTGTAGGAATGAGGGCAGAGCACCGGGGATTTCTGGCTATTGGGGTTTGCACTTGAGCGGGGATTTCAATCTCAAATCCTTCATGGATTTCTTAAAAATCTCCAGGGCCCTCTCTGGAGGAAACTTATGGGTGACTAAGGGCTTAACATTCAGTCCTGACTTCAAGCATTGAAAATGCCATGGCTGCCTGTTGGCGGTATTAAATCATGCCCTTGATGTTTACTTCCTGGGTGGCAGTATTCAGTAGTCATAGTTGTCAGAGATCATATCTAGATCTGCTTTGGAGATCCAGAGGACAATATTATCTTGGACTTCTTTGGCTGAGAGGTAGATTAGCCACCAACTCTTGGGTTGCACAAATTGATTGGCCACAAGCAAAGTTAGCAACCTGGTTGGCCGTATTCACACACAGAGACTTTGTTCATGACCCCAGATCTCATCCACAGGATGAATCCTTATAGACTGTGGTCCAGTTAGTGCTTTTTCTTCAAAGGTGACATCAGGAAGCTTGTAGCAGAAGTTTGTAAAACTGTCAGAAGTTCTTGCCATTAAAAGCTAAAATGCAGAATAAGATGGACAGAGACAGATTTTATGGACAGTCTGTAGAATTCATTGGGTTCTCAGGGAGCACTAGGGCTGATGGCAGCCCAGTTAGATGGTCTTCCCCTGTAGAGGTGAGATCCTGTGGGCAGGGCCAATGTCTGAGTTATCACTGCTGTATACCCATTACTTAGCAGGGTGTCTGCCTAAAGAAGTCACTCAATAAACATTCGTGCTGCCAGTGGTGGATGTCTGACCTACAGATTTCAATAGGATGCATCTCCATTCATGTTTCATTTGGTTGGGCCTGCTTTTGCAATTGGGTGGTTTGTCTCAGCTGTTCCTCCTTCTTACTCTCTTGAAGTTCTGCCCTTTCTAGTCAGCTCTGTGGATCTTCAGGGAAAGGTTATCAGTTTAGATCACTGTGGCTGTGGTGCTTGCTCTCTTAGAGGTCTGGACTGAAGTCTATGAGGAATGCTGTTTATTCTCTTTCCCTACACGTTATTGTAGCTATTGTCTTAATCAGCTCAGGCTGCCATAACATACCATAGATTAGGTGGCTTAAACAACAGAAATTTACTTCCTTACAGTTCTGCAGGCTGGAAAGTCCAACATTAAGTTTCTAGCAGGGTTCAGTTTCTGGTGAATGTTCTCTTTCTGGCTTGTGGACAGCCACCTTCTTGCTGTCCACACACACACACACAGAGGGCTTTTAATTTTTTTAATAAGGCTGCAGTTCCACCCTTATCTCCTCATTTAACCCTAATTGCTTTTTGAGGATCATGACTCCAGTTATGGTAATATTGGGAATTAGGGCTTCAGCATATCAAAGTTGGGGGAACACAATTCATTCCCCATAGCAGCTATTTTAAATGTCTACCTTCTGCAAAGATTGTCATCTCACGAAGGCAAGGGTACCACCATTGGCTATATGTTGCAGAGTCCTGACATACAGGAAGAACAAAGAAAACCTTGAATTCCTGAAGGGACTGGACATTTCTAGCAAATGAACTGAATAACCTTGGGGAAAATCCTTTACCATTCTAGGCCTAAATTTTCCCTTCAGAAAAATGAAAGGTTGAATTCAGATCTTTAGAATTTGATCTGAACCTTGTAATGTATAATTTTCCTTGCCTGAGGGAAATCATTTTAGCTTGCTTGGTAGAGCTCTTTATGCTCTTGTAAGGACTTTATCATTAATCAACAAGGATCTACTAAATGATGTGTAAGGTGTTGTGTGGGATACCAAAGAAGAATTTAGAAAAAGACATTTAACATCTCACTTCCTACATCTTCCTCATTTTTGCCTTAGGGGTTCATGTGGAATAGTGGTAGTCTTTGTTTTGGGTGCTGCTATGCTAAAGTAGCATAATAATATTAATTTCATCAACCCTGAATAATGGGAAATTTCTGATATCTGTGGTATAACCATATTTGAAAAAAATCACTTTTGTTCTTCACAGTGTCAGGTATGTCTCTTCAACAGTTTTTTCTTATGAATATTTATTTTCAGATGAGGTCGGGCATGTTCAGAGTGGTATGACTATAGACTGAATATTTATTTCCAATATAAAGTTCCACTTTGTATCTTTTTATTACGAGTTTGTTGCTTTAAGGCATTCCTAACTGTTGTGGTTACTTTATATTATTTGTTTGGTGGTCTTATGTGTTTATATAACTTATTCCTCTGAATGGGCTCTGAGTGGGTGAGTCCAAGACACACAGATTCAATATGACCTTCCCTCCACCTCTGGATTTAGCATGGTCTTAAACCCAACAATTAATCTCAAAGTGCAGTGCACTTCCAAATTTGATTAGCTGACTGTTATTTTTGGATAAATAGAACTCATTCTTTTTATCTCTGCCAACTGCAGTGCACAAGATGATTTTGCTAATAAGGACATACCCTCCCAAAGATTGTGCAGAGGACTGGAAACATGTGGTAAACCCCAGTATTATTAATGGCATCTCATTCCCTTCATGGAGGTACTGGGATGAATAGAATGACTTTTGAAATGACCTGTGAAACATATGCTATTCTATAAGCTCAAGATAAGGCAAAAAAAAGTATGTATACAGATTTATTAAAATTTGTCTCTTCAAGATACTACACTATATTTATGCATTTATTATGAATCCCTTCATGCGTATCTGTTTTTTTCAGTGGCTGCTCAATATTTGATTTTGAAATTATTCTCCTTTCCTTTCCCTACTTGAAAAATTTCCATTTTGTACATGGATGCTTTTTTTCTTAAGGCTGTTTTTGTTCTATCTTTGTTTAACTTAGTGATTATATCTGTATATAAATTGTCTCAAGATGAATATTCTGGATCACACCCTAACAGGAACAAACTCTTCTTGTGAGTAGGTATGAAGAAAGTCTGTGTTCTTTTGGATTTATAATGCAAACTTTTTGATACGCTCTTACAGTTCAACAGCAGTTATGTTGGTATGGGATATGAGGACTATGGTAGGAAGAAGCTGAGTGCATTTAAGAGCAGGTAGGAAGGATGTGAATAAAACAGAATTAGCAATGGGATGAGTTTTGCTATGCACACCATTAGTGAACCTCAGTGGAACCCGGGAACTCAGGTGTTGAACCCAGGTGTGTGGGGCTTCTTTGGACTGGAAAATACATTCTGCTGTATGGGCTTCATTAGCATCACAGTCTTGAGCTCCTGTCATAACACCCAAACATGCTCTGAGTACTGCCGTGGGCCTCTGAGCTCCTGCCATGTGTGGATCACTGATCAGAGCCAAGCTTTCATTGCCTTTGAATTCCTACTCATCAGTTCAGCTTGGGAAGGGAGGTGATGTGCAGAGGCAAGGACTGTAAACAGTGTTTGGAGGAAGTGGGGGATCAAAAGTCCTGTCATCCTTTGTCTTCACAGAGCATGAATGACAAGGGCAGGCTCCGCGTGGGGTTACCTGAATTTCCCCATCCATGAATAAGCTGGCAGGCACTCCCAGGGATGCATGGTACTTCTTCTGCAGAGCCTTCCCTGTCACTCTGTGCTGTCAGCAATGATACCAATTAGTGTCAGTTTTAATAATGGCTCTTGAGACCCAAAGGGGACCACTGTTTTGGCTACTGAACTTGGAATTTGCTTTTTTAATCAAATGATAAGGAAATTGATCATTCTTCTTGGGTCTGCAAATGTGGATGGAGAGTGAGTGAGTCATTTGACTACCATAAATAACATTTTCATCTAGGCACGGTTAATACTTATTCTTTGGGGTAGTGTTCTGGGTGTGTAGATATCTGTTGTCTGATTCTGTATATGGGATAAGAATGCCCTCAAGTGCATTGTCTTTTTTTTTTTTTTTGCACAAATGATGGCACAAACCCTGTCTACATTTTCCAGGAGTGGTGCTGGATTGTGCTGAGCCATTAACTCTCCTTTTACAAAAATTACTTGCATTTTTAAATTGTCTTGGCAGAGTCTACATGCTGTTTGTAGCCATTGGAAGAGAAGTTTAGGGTTTGCGTTGGTGAACTGAGGCTGCTTAGAATGTGATTCTAAATCACTCAGCTGATGTGTTCTTACTATAGTCTAATCTCTTTAGTGAGTAGGAGCTTGCCCTGGACGTGTTTCTTTCATGTTTACCTTCCTTTAATTGTCCTTCTCTTTAAGGAAGGAACTGAACTGTCCAAGTGGCAAAAATGAGGAGCATTATCTCTACCCAACACAAATTTCATGTCAGTGCTGATAGTCCGGTAGCTCAGAGATGGTTACAATTATAGCCTAACACAGAAAAACCCTTTCGTAAGCAGAGGTTTAATACTGGGGATGAGAACTAGTTCAAGCAATGAAACTACTTCACCCTTGCGAGTCAACCTAGTATAGAAATCTGCCTGAACATGAAAAGAACCAGCAATTTTTCTTCTAAGATAAAAAAGAATTTAGGTGGTTATTTTCTGGAGAAAGGGGAGCTACCATATTCTTACCTGCCAAATTCAGGGTGATCCTTCACTACACATTTCTCTCTGTTTGTAGTAAATACTATCAACAACACAGTCTGCTCTTTCATTGTAGAAAAAGAATGGATGGTTTTTGAAGTCTATTTAAAGCCTGAGCCCATCCAGACTTAAAAAGGAGTCAGGTAACATTTCCATTTTGTCATATGATGTATTATTCTCCCTTTTAGGATGGTGGCAGCTTTTAAAAGACCTCGTTGGACTGTCTTGGCATGACACACTTTCCCTATTATACTGCTTTCTGTGGTGAGCTTAACATGGTTCTCAGGGTTCTGCTGAGCAGTGGAATTTGGGTCTCAGGATGGAAATTTAAGTCATGAACTAAAACATTTTAAGAAATCCACCCTACCAAAGTTCTCCTTAAATATAAAAATAAAGTAAGCATTTACCAGCAATTCGAAGCAAATTCCAAATCTACATTAAGGAACCATATACCATTATAGAGGACGTGGAGAGAACATAATGAATTCTGATTTTCAGGTTAACCTAAAAATGATCTGAGGAACTTCATATGTTATTCACAGCTATGTCTTAAGCATTCTCTATATCAATGTGACAGTAGTAGTATTTATTTCCCATAGCACTTAAGGGTTAACTCTCATAGGACTCCCATTTAAGGCACATAGGAACCAACAGTGTGTATTGCTGATAACTGTGAGGGCTCTTGCCTATGTGTCAGGGAGCGACGAGGGGGGATTTGGGAGAGGCAGGGCAGGAAGGAGTGAGAATGATGATGAAGAGGAGAGATTGGTATCAATTTCCCACCTGGTTCCAGGGGCTAAAATTTTGAGCTCCCAGAGAGGGGTTGAAGAAGCTCTGAGAACAGGCTAGATTTTCTGAATTTCTGGGTACAGGCAGAATTGTCTTGGGGACAGATATTAAAGAGTGGCATGGCAGTGAGTGAAGAAGATCCTCAATATTCCGATACTTTGAGGAGTTAAAGCTCTGGGATGTCTGCAGGCAGCACCCTCAGCATCTGGGAAGGTTTGTGGGTGGCACGCAGGCTGGGTATTGGCATATGTGTTCTGCTGCCCTTAGACACCGCTGAGGCTTCTTGGAGTAGCTGCTGGCCGTGCATGTGGACCACGTAGGGCGGCCCACGTCAGGAAGACCGTCCAGGTGCAAGAAGATGGCTGTGGAGGCAGACCGCTCTTGAAAGCGGCTAAGACCTCCTCTTTGGGTCCCCCCCCCCAAAATGAGCAGAGTAATTAAGCCATTGTGTGGGGTAAAAATCATGCCATCATACTTTGCACACACACGGGAAACGCGACCTTGTTTTGTGGTCAGAAGCTGATGAAAAGGTAGACTTTACTTTGCGGTCAGAGGCTGCATTGGGACTATGTGAAGTAATGTATGTAATATGCTTGTTCTGGCTTCTCACTCAAGATGGCTAATTGAGCACCTGTATTAACTTCCTTTCCCTCTCAAGATCCCAATAAACTATTAAAGACGAAGAAATGGAATATTCTTGGTGGTGAAGAGGGTGGAGTAACAGCTGACAGGGTATTTCAGTTCTTATCTGGAAGATGAAGCAGATAGGAGCATGCTGGTACATGCAGCCCGGTTGGGACCAGAGGCCAGAATAAGTCTGGCAAAACCCCTCAGAAGGCACCAGACTTGTCGTGGGCCAGTATAGGAGGGTGAGAATGGGAAAGTGTGTTAACAGGCATGAGGGAATTAAAAGTGTGCCTGCTGAAACAAAAATACTTTGGTTTCCACACCTCCCTTCCTTTTGCCTTTTCCTGTTCTCTGGCAGGCAGAATGTGGACAACTCAATATTTAAACTTTGACAAGAAAATCCAGAAGATTCTTCTACACAGAAATTAAATAAACTGCCTGGGAACAGTTAGGGCTGCTATTCTGACATTTGGGATTCTCTTTCTGCCTACAAGCTGTTTCCTTACCCTTTACTTTAAAGTAAAGTCTGGGGGCACCTGGGTGGCCTAGTCGGCTGAGCGTCTGCCTTCGGCTCAGGTCATGATCTCAGGATCCTGGGATCAAGCCCCACATCGGGCTCCCTGCTCAGCGGGGAGACTGCTTCTCCCTCTCCCCCTGCTTGTGCTCTCTCTCGCTCACTGTCACTCTCTCTCAAAAAATAAGTAAATAAAAATCTTAAGAAAAAAGATAAAGTGAAGTCTATCAGGTCATAAGTCTTGTCCACATACACAGCTCCCCATCAAACTTCTTATTTAGAAGAGACCTAGTAGGAAAAAAGACGCATGTATATAATAGCAGAAAAAAATCTCAAAGAAAAAAGAGCTAATTCAGAGGACAAAATATAGCTTAAAAGAAATACAAACAATAAATTCCAAACTTCTAATTTGTATACTTAGAAAGAATAAGATACAAGATACAAGGACTGATAAAACCAGGTCAACATCTCATGAGACAAAGACAAAGAACTCTTAAAAATTAGAAATATTCATGCAAAATGAACAAGAACATGGTAAACTGGTCAGAAATTCATCAGGCAGTAAAGTAGAAAATCTCCCAGAGTAGAAAGAGAAGGAGAAAGAATGTATGAGAGAGGGAGGAAA
The DNA here is from genome assembly GCF_011800145.1 of Mirounga leonina. Classification (NCBI taxonomy): domain Eukaryota; kingdom Metazoa; phylum Chordata; class Mammalia; order Carnivora; family Phocidae; genus Mirounga; species Mirounga leonina. Next base: position 51,268,343 of record NW_023270451.1, read on the forward strand.
GTATCTGTATTAAGATCAGCATAACATCCATCTAATAAGAATTTCAAATAGAGAAAAGAAGACAAAAATGAGGAAATTATATGGGGCGCCTGGGTGGCTCAGTTGGTTAAGCATCCGACTCTTGATTTCAGCTCAAGTCATGATCTCAGGGTTGTGAGATCGAGCCTGCATAGAGCCCTGTGTTGGCGGGGAGCCTGCTGGAGATTCTCTCTCTCTCCCTCTCCCTTTGCCCCCTCCCGTGCTCACACTTGCTCTTGCTCTCTCTCTCTTTAAAATGAATAAATAAATCTTTAAAGAAATGAGGACCTTATCAAACCAATAGTAAGAAAAATGTTTTTAGATTGAAAAGAGCCACCAAGTATAAAGTATAGTGAATGAAAATATACACATACATGCATGTATGCACATGCACACACACCTTTATGGTGATTATTGTATCATTTCATTTTAGAACATCAAAGATAAAAGTACACATCCTACAAACAGAAAAGAGGAAAAAAAAACCCAACAACAATTCTCATTCCTTTTTCTCATTCCAAAAGGAACGAGAATCAGGTTGGCATCAAACTTTTCGTTGACAATCCTCAATACTAGAAAAGCATGGAGTAATATCTTTAAACCTCTGATGGAAATTATTTTGAATCTAGACTTCCATACCCACTCAGATATGATGGTAATTACCCTTCTGATATGCAAAGGTGCAGAAAATTAACCTCCATTATATTTTTTTAAGGAAGTTACTTGAGGATTTTTTTCAAGTACTACAAATTTGAAAACCAATAAAAGGGAAGATGAGAGACTCAAAAAATGTAGAATTAACTCCAAAACCCATTGGAAACATATTCAGGATATCAGCTATACAGCAGGCCTAGAATCAAGTATCAGGAAGAATCTGCTGAAGAAGAATGGAGTAGAATCCAAGCAGTAGATTAAGAATTTCAAGAGTAAAATAAGTGACTGGAAGACATTAGTGATATAGTAGAGAAGACGGATTACTTTTCTCAACATGAGAAAATAAAGGCAAATTTGAATTCAAGAAAAAAATGCCAGCAAGCACACACATGCACACGGAAAGCTCTGTAGCAAAGCCATAATCCAAATATGAAACAAGTAAACAAATTGGCAGCTTTTGAGAAATTAGTGGGGTGTAAGAGAAGCGATATGACCTGGATACTAGGATAGCAAATACAGAATCCTTAGACTCTTCTTGGCTTTCAGTAAATGATATGTAGAAAGCCATAATAATAGAAGTGCTATTAGTACATTTTCAATTTCAATAATCAGTTTATCGACAAAGCATAGTAAACTTTAATAAACAGAATAGAATGTAAATATTATCAACCTTAACAATATAAAGGTGAAGATATAGCTGACAGATAAGGTGCCAATAGCCTTATCCTACAGAGTGGAGAGTACAGAAATATTGCCACGAATTCGTGGAAAAAGAATAGTATATTTCTTTTTTTTTTTTAAAGATTTTATTTATTTGACAGAGAGAGAGATCACAAGTAGGCAGACAGGCAGAGAGAGAGGGAGAAGCAGGCTCCATGCTGAGCACGGAGTCCGATGTGGGGCTTGATCCCAGGACCCTGGGATCATGACCTGAGCCGAAGGCAGACACTTAACCAACTGAGCCATCCAGGTGCCCCGAGAATATTGTATTTCTATATATTATTTAAAATTACATAGGAGTCTGATAGACACATGAAAAAGTGCTCAACATTGCTCGGCATCAGGGAAATCCAAATCAAAACCTCAATGAGATACCACCTCACACCAGTCAGAATGGCTAAAATTAACAAGTCAGGAAACGACAGATGTTGGCAGGGATGTGGAGAAAGGGGAACCCTCCTACACTGTTGGTGGGAATGCAAGCTGGTGCGGCCACTCTGGAAAACAGTATGGAGGTTCCTCAAAAAGTTGAAAATAGAGCTACCCTATGATCCAGCAATTGCACTACTGGGTATTTACCCCAAAGATACAAATGTAGGGATCTGAAGGGGTATGTGCACCTCGATGTTTATAGCAGCAATGTCCACAATAGCCAAACTGTGGAAAGAGCCAAGATGTCCATCGACAGATGAATGGATAAAGAAGATGTGGTGTATATATACAATGGAATATTATGCAGCCATCAAAAGGAATGAGATCTTGCCATTTGCAGTGGTGTGGATGGAACTGGAGGGTGTTATGCTGAGCGAAATAAGTCAATCAGAGAAAGACATGTATCATATGACCTCACTGATATGAGGAATTCTTAATCTCAGGAAACAAACTGAGGATTGCTGGAGTTGGGGATGGGGTAGGAGGGATGGGGTGGCTGGGTGATAGACACTGGGGAGGGTATGTGCTATGGTGAGCGCTGTGAATTGTGCAAGACTGTTGAATCACAGATCTGTACCTCTGAAACAAATAATACAATATATGTTAAAAAAAAAAAAAGGAAGATAGCAGGAGGGGAAGAATGAAGGGGGGGGAATCGGAGGGGGACAAGAACCATGAGAGATGATGGACTCTGAAAAACAAACTGAGGGTTCTAGAGGGGAGGGGGTGGGAGGATGGGTTAGCCTGGTGATGGGTATTAAAGAGGTCACGTTCTGCATGGAGCACTGGGTGTTATACACAAACAATGAATCATGGAACACTACATCAAAAACTAATGATGTAATGTATGGTGATTAACATAACAATAAAAAATTTAAAAAAATTTCATAGGTGTCCAGTAGAAATGAATAGTCAATTTATACTAAAAATTTATAATGCCCATCAAAAATTTGGGGAGGCTAGAGAGAGGAAGTAGAAATAATGTTAAGCTAAATCTTTATATTTCATACCAGAGTCAGATTTGACAGATCAGGAGATTTTAGCTTTTTTTTTTAAGCTTTTATTATTTATTTGACAGAGAGAGACACAGTGAGAGAGGGAACACAAGCAGGGGGAGCGGGAGTAGGAAGGGAGAAGCAGGCTTCCGGCTGAGCAGGGAGCCCAAAGCAGGGCTCGATCCCAGGACCCTGGGATCATGACCTGAGCCGAAGGCAGAGGCATAATGACTGAGCCACCCAGGTGCCTCTTAGCGTATGTTTTTAAGCATTAAAGAACTAACTACTAGAAGAACTACAACAGAAAGTTAAAAGTAGTCACCTTTTGAAAGCCAGACTTCAGTTTGGAAAAGTGGCTTGGGGACCATTACTTTTCATTTAACACCCTTATTATAGAATATAATTTGTTAAAACAAGTGCATGTATTACCTTACAGTATTTTTAGGAAAGAAAACATCTGAAATCTGGAATAAATATTCCCTTTCCACATATTTGTCATAGAAGTCTCTGAACAAGTAGTTCCTCTAAGTCACTCAGAGAGACTCCCTTGACTATGAGTTTTAGTTCTGTGTCTCCAATTTTAATGTGCATTTAAACTCCTAGGGGATCTTATTAAAATGCAGATTCTGATTCAGGAGAGCTGAGGTGGGGCCTTGGTTTTTCTGCATTTCTAACAAGCTCCCACGTGACACTGATTCTGCTCATCTGGGAACCACATTTGAACAGAAAGAATATCCCTGGATATCTTCATTTTTCTGCTGCTTTGCATGTATGGTGACTTTTTTTTCCCCCTGCCGGGCACCCTCCCAGGCATGACAACTTTTGATTTTGATTTGATTGCCGGACTTAATGAATGTTACCTGTTGGATGCTGTATATTTTTGTATTCTTATAAGTATTCTTGAGCTTTGTTCTAGGATGCAGCTAAGTTAACTTGGAAACAATTTGATCCTTTTGAGGCATTGGTGGGTCCAGAATAATCTTTGGTCTAGGGATAATTTTATCCCACTACAGAGGCAATATTCTTCTACTCTCTGTCGGTTATGAGTTTTACATTCTGGTTCTTGGGAACACAAACTATCCCTTGTCCTGTGCTACACTGCCTGATATTTGAAAGTCTTAAAAGCATTGTTTTCATTTATTATTTTCAGTGTTGTAGTTATTTTAAGCATGAGGATAAATTTGGCTCATTACCCTATCTAGGCCAGATGCAGAAATCCTTGAATATTATTTTCTATCCCAGTTGTTTTTGCTTATTTAGCTTAGTGTCAAGAACTGTGAAGGGCCTGAGATTTTACCCTGCTTGCAAACTAACCAGTTAGTTTTGTTGCAGTTTTAGAATGCTGGCAGAAGACATGAGATTCCTGGATCAGAGACAAAGGATTTATTACTCCTGGCACAGCAAAGAAGCTTGAGCTCCATATTCTCAATGGTCCCCCTTCTCCCCCAAGTCCTGTGGAGTGATGTAGACTGCCTGAGTTAAATGGTGTGCATAGAGTGGGTCTGTGTCACAGCTGAGGAATCCTGAGCCTCATTCTTATCAAGAAGATGCTAGCCAGTTTGCCAAAATTTATTCCTAAGGGAGATTTTTTTTTTTCATTCTTGTCACGAAAAAAATCTGCCATCTTCCCCAGAAGGGAGACCCTATCTTTATCTTTCAAGACTGTTTGCCGTAGGTAGTATAGACAATAGCTGTCACAGACATGTTGAAACTCCTCAACATTGAGCTTTGCTAATTGATCTAGCTGTAGGCTTTTGGTACTATGATTATCCCAACTGTTTTTAATCAGGTATTGAGAGATGCAGAATACCTATGCAGGATGACTTAAATAAGGTCCAGTCTCAGTTTGACAATGAAGAGTATTTAGAACACACTCACATTGATTATTGAGCATTTACTTAATTTCAATAAATAGGATTCCTTACTAGCATGAGAAAGCGCTCAAGCAACTCACTTTACCAAGAAAGGTAGCTTTCTCCATTTTTAGAGTTGGTATATAATCTCAGCTTTAACATGGGCATGTATTCATAATGTAGATTCAATGCCAACTTATTGAACTTCTTCAATAAGGTATAATAATGTTGACTATGTGAAATGATGGTTTCCAATGTAAATTTTATAAATATCTCACCAGCAAACTGATAATTTGCTAAACTGGAAAGGTAAAGCAGTGAAGGATAAGACTGTTAAGGTACAGTCAGGATCTTGTCTTTGGAGAATTTCTTGGGCTTTGATAATACTTCACTATGACATTGTCTGAAAGAAGCAATTCTAATTATGTGAAACAGAGAGTAGATATGCCACAGTCAGACTTGATTAAAGAAACAGAGCGATAATATTGACTTTATTATTTGGCAAAATCCCATAGGAAACTGGAACTATTAGGTAAAACTATCTTGACAATGTCATAAGCAAGTCAATAAAATCCACTCAAAGGATTAGTTGGCTCACATAACAATTTAAACATACCACATTCTCTAAGGAGGTAGGTTTTATCAGGTATTTTTAAGATAGGCTCATGACAGATATGGAGACATTTTGCCTTTGGTGTGTCTTCATGTTAGAGCAGAACTGGGAAGGGCTAGTGTTTGTAAATGACTTCAAGGGTAAGTTTGTATTTATCTGAACTGTGAATGGATCTAAAGGTTTTTGTGGATGACATGGGAGAAAGGGGCTCTTCCCTTATGTACTTAGAATAAGAAGATGCTTCAGGAAGCCTGCGAATTTGTGTAAAATTTGATGTGTATGGATGCATTGCATTTTGGGGGAAGAGATTCAGTAACTTTCATCGGGTTCTTGAAGGATCAATCAGGATTAAGAACAGTGTTTCAAAGCCCAAATTAACCAAGATATAACTTGGAGACATTTAGATAGGTGTTGCGCACTTTAAAAATTATTTTGAATAAAAATTGTACATTCAAATGTTAGAGTTGATAGACTGAGTCAGGGGACAAAGGAAAAATCAGGATTAAAAGAGAGAGAGAGGTGAGGGTAATTAAAAAAAGAAAAACAACAACTGTAAATGACCTGCGAACAAAAAATCTTGTTTGTACATTTGGGGGGTAAACTAATTATTTGGCAACTAGCAGAGAGGCCAGGCTGGAGATTTTTTATTTGAGCTGGCCAACTAGGGTATCAAAGAAAACAATTTTGGTTGTCAGTTCCTCATAAAACCTTGAGAGTTCCACTGTGGTGTACACATGACAGACTTTCTCTCTTCACAGAGCATCCATCAGCACCTCCCCACAGTTAGGCTAGTTCAGCCTCATTTCCCTCAGAATTTCTCACAGGTCAAGTTGAACAACTCTACGGAATCCTTCCTCAGTGATGAGCCCTGATCTTTGCCAAACTATTAAATTAAATTGGTACTTTTTTTTTTTTTTTGCTTATCTCAGGATGGGGATTACTTTATTACTTCAAAAGTATGAATAAAGCTTTTGAGACACATTTCAAATTACTTTAGCTTAGAAACAGTTGAGCTATCATTTCCTCAAACTGTATTTTATATAAGAAACATAATTCAAGACATGTGGTTCAAATATTGGTTACTACACAAAGCAATTTCATATTATTAGGGAAAATTGCCAAGGATGGTTAAAGGCTATTTAGTGATTAATTGACCTATCAGAATCCTTTTTCTCAACATTCAGGAACCACATATTGGCCTAATAATGCAGAGGAAGTTGATCCTGGACAATCATTATTTCTCCAGTCTTTTATTTTTATTTTTTAAATTTTTTTGATTATTTCTCCAATCTTTTAAAACATTGTTGTCAAAACCCAGTTAGAGAGAGGAAGCATATAAAACTATATGGAATTCTCTTTTTAATTAGCAGTAGCCTGGTTTATACTTTGGGATTCCTTTCTAATATCCTGCTTCCGGACCTTGGAAGATGCTCTTCTGTCTGTCTGGAATACTCTTTCCTAAGATATTTACATTCATGTTGTTGCTCCAAAGTCTTCCTCCTAAAGATGTTTTCTCTGGTCACCTTGGAAAATATCAATCTATATCAACTAATATTTAATAATATGTAAAATATTACCTACATTTTTCTCTTCATACTCCTTTATTTTTCTTCAGAGCATTTACCCCTTATATTCCATATCTACTATTTTTGTCTGTATTCTTCATTAGAATGGAAGGAAACTCTATGAAGGCAGCTTCATTATTGAATCTCTTGCTTCTAGAATGGTGTCTAGAACACTGAAACTTCCTATTGAGTATCTATTGAAAAAATGAATATACAGACCTTCCTCTGAATATTTTGGAATGGTTTCTTTAGATGGATTATATAGTTGTCCTGTATAAAAACTGATGGCAGCTTCTTTGACTATATTGAATAGAATATACTGCCTTGTTCTAGGAGTAGTTTCTAAGAAGTTAGACTACACACATAGCAATTATCAGAAGGAATAGCTAAACATCAATAGCATAATCTGAGTTGTCGTATTTACCACATATTTATAAAATATAATTGGTCATTTCTTAACTTTCTTGTTTAAACTTTCAGTATTTAAATCATCTTTTTCCTGTTATCTTGCATAGAGATATGACATCCTGAGCTATCACTAGTACAGGTTATTAAAGATCAAAGATCTAAATTATCCATTTGTTATTTTACTCCACATAATTTTAAGATCAAGATAAGATCCATACAAAGAGTAATTGAAATAATAAAGGAGAAATTAGAATCCATACAAAATATGAGGAAAAGTATGACGTGAGTGGCTGAAAATGAAAGTTACTGCAATTGTCCATTATTTGTATTTTTTTTTCAAAGACTCCATTTATTCATTTGAGAGAGAGAATGAGATAAAGAGAGAGAGCATGAGAGGGGGGAGGGTCAGAGAGAGAGGCAGACTCCCTGCTGAGCAGGGAGCCCGACGTGGGACTTGATCCCGGGACTCCAGGATCATGACCTGAGCCGAAGGCAGTCGCTTAACCAACTGAGCCACCCAGGCGCCCCTATTTGTATTCTTTGATTCTAGAAACTCAACAGTTAAATTTAGGATTTAAGGAGCTTAATCAACTCAATTCAGGTGCTTAAAAGGAATATTCCACCTGCATCCTTCAGGTGATCTGTTTCGCTTTTTTTCTTAAATATCACATTTTGCAATCAGTGATAATCTTTCAATTACTTCAGGATTTATTTGAAATGCATAGGACCCAGATTCAATTAAACAAAAAGCTATGAGCTTCATTTTCACAAGAGTTGTATATGTAATTCTTTATTGCATACTTTAATATTCATGGTGACAAATTATAGACTAACTCATGATCATCTCAATGTAGAAAATGAACCATTATCCTTATAATATAGAATGAAAATCATTTTAGAGCTATTTTTTAATCTACAAATCTCAGTTTTGAACAGAGATTTTTTTATCATCAACCTTTGTCCTTCTTTTTGATAAAATGGAGCAAAAGTTGAAAAAAAATGAGGAAACAGTTAAAAATGACTTAGTTGTGCTGATCCAATGGTCGTAGCCTCCTATCAAGGTTTGCTGCTGAACTTTTCCCATTACCTGTCATCAAGAAGAAGAGAAGTATGGTCCCTATAAATTATGTCGCAGAGCAATTGCAGTAGAAAAGTGGCAGCGATTATTTTATCAAATTACTTTTTATCTACACGACTGCTCTCTTTGCTGCCATGGTATTGTAAATGAGGTGGTAATGTTTGAAAAGGGGAGTTGTTACTTAGTTTCTAATCTCTGCTTCTATTACTGACAAAATAATTTTGTCTTTTAAGTAAATCCCATAAGACCTCATTGAGTACTTTGTCCTCTGGCCTACAGCATTTGTTTGGTGCTAACACATTCTCATGATAAAAATAAATTTAAAGGAATATTTAATTTCATTAGTATTATGGGACTATGAATTGGTCAAGAAGTATTATTAACTTGGAGAATGGCTAATTTAACATAGAGTACCTAAATCTCTTGTTATTCCAACTTCCAACCAAACCTTCTTCATTGACCTAAAATAGACTTCCAGCCTAGAAATCTGTATGTTTCAGTGTTTTTCATAAATGTTATTTGGTTATGGATGGGAGTTTGAGTTTGGCGGGAAAAAAACTGAAGACTTGTTCAGGGTCTAGGATATATTGGATGTTTTATCCTGTTATGTGCTCACAGTTCATTACCTTATAGATACTCAGTAGCTATAGGTGTTATTACACTCATTTTAAACAAACTTTCATCAGATTATACAGCATTAAAGAGGCAGACTCAAGACTTGTTAGACTCTAAAGCTGTGTTTTTTTATACTACCCGTATTATTCACACACATTCTGTGTACAAGGAACTATGGGAAAGGCACGGATAATTATGCTTATTTAGTATGAAGAGAGGAGAGGAGGTTTGAATTTGTCTTTAAGAAGTATAATGCTTATGGGGCAAGATGAAATGTGGACATAGTCCTGAAACTGAAGTTTAGGAACTCAAGTCCTGATTTTAGACACTAACTATTTGGGTGAACAAATAATTTTAACTAAAAAGAGATCTAATTTCCAGCTCCATAAAACAAGAAGTTGGTTTATGTATTTCAAGTTCTCTTCCATGCCTGAATTCCTTTGATTCTGTAATGTTGAAGGATTATTATTGCCTTAACTATCTTGATTTAGATGAAGAGATAACATGTCTCAGAATGAATTTATGAAAGGTACAAAGAAATTCTTGTTTACTTAAAGTCAGGGTTATAAATGGAGGCCATGGAAACACCTTCTTTAGGATTTTTAAAAATTTGAAGTGCACACTTTATTGGAGTGCCTTGAGAGTGGAAAAATCATATATCAATAACTTGTCATTCATTCATCAAATACACTTCTGAGTCCTTTCTCTGTGCAAAGCACTATGGAAATAAGTGTAAGATACAACTACCACATTCAAAGAGACTTCAATCTAGTGGGGGAGATAGATATGCAAACACAAATAGAATATATATAATAATGGATCTAGTCCTATTGTGGTCAAAGGAATAATTTAGAAACCCAACAGTAATTTTGAATAGCTCTCTCCCTGTTTGCTCAAACCACATGAAAGTCATTATATAATCTAAAGCAATACTTTAAATGCTTCCTTTATCTCTCATCCATTTTCTTCACACAAACCCAACACTGCCTTTCTCTTTTTGTGAAGTTGCCCCAAGTCACAACAACGAAGTTGCCCTACCTCAGCCCCTCCCCTCCAGGACTTACCACCAGACCCCCTCGTTTCACTGGCCAAAATGATTAGTTCAGGGACATGCACATGGCCAAAGCTGGGTCAGTCAGAGCCTCCCCACCCCCCAGAAGATTGGGTGTATGGACTCTTTCTTCCTTTGTGTATCACATGCTATGAGGATCGCAGTGTAGAATTGCCAGCATCTATTCCCTCCATTTCCCTAGTTGGATGCAATGAATTTGGCTAAAGAGGGGAGCAGAACTGGAAAATGGGGAGAAAAACCAGCAGCATGCACCTCTTGGTCCACCTGTGTTTGAAGTTGATAAAGCATGGAGTTTTTCAGTTATGTGAACTAAGAAATCCCATCTTTTTTCCCCTTCAGCTCATTTAAGTTGATTTCCTGCCCTTTGAAATGGAAGGAGTCCTGTATAATGCACATCTTTAGCAGCGGTTGTGGGGATATTCACATATTAGTAGTTATTGTCCAATATACTTCCTTCGGGTGAGTCTTTATAGAGGGTGGCAAAATATTAGTTCAGAGCACTTAAATCTCTTCATATCTCTAGACTCTGGAATAGTATTTCTCGTAATTTTCAAAAGTTTCTGGTGGATACCTTTATGGGAAATAGAAAATATAAGAAAGGGTAGTTTGTTTGGGAGTGGACAGGGTTAGTTCTATTGTGGCACATGTGGAGTATTAATTAACAGATAGGTGTGCCTGTGGGACTGGCACGCAAGGGACTGGAAATGGTCTGGAATTCAGAAGTGGGGCTCTGAATTGCAATGAGGAGAGTGAGAGAGACATGCTTAGGAGAGGAGAACATCAGGGTTTTCCCACAGGGTCATGCCCACCACTGACCCTCAGACCAGGTACAAAGGACTTGACAAGTGTTATGCTGTTGGGTCATTTTAAGGAAAACTATTTTCTAGATAATTGCCTTCATACATGATATTTTCTAAAACTGACTTACTTGAGCAGTTATCTGTGGTAGACATTCTCTTTGCTTCCTCTCCATCCTCAAAATGTCTTTACCTGTGTTACAAAAGAAAAGCCTACATTTCCAATCAGGAGTCTCACTCTGGGTCATGACCTTGGGACTTCAAAGCCTTCGGGATAGCAGCAGAGGGACAGTTCAATTATTCTTCTAATTAAGGCACTATAAATTTCCCCTTCTCATGAAGAGGTAGCCTCAATAAAGTTTTACTCTTTGTATTTATAATTTTTACCTTATATATTAACACTTTTATGTTTGTGTTTATCTTTTAAGTTTATATATGCTAATAGATGTAGATTATTTTATCAAGTTTATGCCAATAATTTTAATGAATTCCTAATTCACAGAAAATGTATAGCCTTGTGTTTAAAAGAAATTAAAAATAAATTTCTACATTTGTGGCAGAGATAAGGTGATAAGGTGATAATGAATTACTTTCAAGTGTAAACATGTATATAAAGATAGCATGCTGTAGGAACAAGGGAGAGAAATACAGATTCAAGGAGAGAAACAGAATTTTCCTCAGGTCCTACAAACAAAAATATTTCAACTATTTGAACACTGTGCAAGTGATTGATATGTCTTTGACATTAATGTGAGCACTGCCCCTTTCACAAATGTCTGACCAAAACGAGTGTTTGGATCCGGAGACTCCAGTTGGCTTCTTAGAATCTAATTTAGAGCCCCAAGTTAGACATTTATCCCATTGTGGCTTACCTTGGGGATCTTACCTTGGGGAAAATTCAAGGACCTCAGTGGTCATCTTGTTCAACCAGTATTAGAAACTGACTAATCTTTTAAAATCCCAGAAAAGATAGTTTATTCTTCCTTCTATCTCTTCATCTCTCCTTCCCTCCAGCTCTCTCCCTTCTTTGCACAAACACGAATACACTTATGAAATGAATTTTTGTACTAAAGATTGGTGATGAGTATTGAGGATATGATTGGCGGAGAAAATGACCACATTCCTGACCTCTCTGAGCCTATAGTTCGGCAGGATATGCAACCAATGAAACAAGCATTCTTGTGAAGTACAAGGGCCATAACAGAGGAAGCATAGGATATTGCGTTGAGAACGTGTAAGAAACAGGTACCTTATCTGGTTTAGGTAGGGATGAGGGCTGTCAGTGAATGTTTCTAAAAATGTGTCACCTGAACTCACTCATTAATCTTTCCCTTTGTTCTTTCTTGCCCGGCACTGTTCTAGCAAGACTCCACAGATAAACTCACAGGACTTACATTCTATCTAGAAGGTAGAGGCACAGTGAATAGGCACCTGAGGAAATGAATGGTGTAAGTTTCAGGTAGTGATGAATGCCATGTAGAAAAACAGGATGATTTATTTCTTCATTATGTTAAAATTTAACGAGTGCTGAGTATTTTCTTGGCACTGGTCTAAGAGCTAGGCATACAGAGAGTAAGACACAGTAAATTTTCTCGTGGAGTTTTCATTTATTTCTATTAAGGAAGAGAAACAAGACAAATAAAATGCCTGGTAGGAAGTCACATAGTGATATAAGTTCTGAGATGAAGTAATGAAAGAGAAAGGGAAAGAGTGGGGAGTTCTATTTTCAATAGGGTGATGGTGAGGAAGACATCCCGAGGCAGATGGCTGAGCAGAATTCCGAATGAAGCGAGAGACCAACTCATGCAAATACTAGGAAATGTTTGCCCCAGGTAGAGGAGCCTGCAAGTGAAAAGATCATGAGGTCAGAAGGCTGCATCATGTGTCTGAAGAACAGCAAGAAGACCAGCATGGCTAGAACAGAGGGCAGGGCTGACAGGTAGCAAGTGAGGATGGAGATGAACAGAGGTCAGATGGGGAAGCTTGGCAGACCATGGTGAGGAGGATTTTGTTTTAAATGTGAGTAGAAGCCATTGAAGATTTGAGCATGGGAGTGAGGTGGTCTGGTTTATATTTTAAAATGATCAGTGCGATTTTGTTTTTTGTGTAGTTTATGTGAGCTTGGGGGTGACTTTAGCTTGGTTGGACAGAGAAGGAGATCTGAGCTGGGTACCAAAGTCTCAATCTGTGGACAAAAGGAACTTGCCCAGGCTTCAAGAAATCATCCTATTGTATGTGGAGACATAAGTGAGGGTAGAAGTCTGGGGGTGAGAGAGGCATGTCCTGTTCAAAGATCTAGAAAATATTTGTTTGGGCTGAAGCCCAGAACAAGATTAAGACTGCAAACAAGAAAGCTGGAAATGTAGAATTGTGAAGGAGGAGTTTGGATTTTATCCTGAAGACAATGGATGTTTGGGAGGATTTTAGGTGGGGGATTCAGAGCAGCTGTATATTTTGAATGGTTTGCTCAGACTGTTGGAGAAGGAGCTGCTGGAGGTAGGAGACCAAGGAGGGCATGGCAGTAACCCAGGCAGAGGGATGGTGACCTGGATTATGACCGGAATTTGTCTGCACACCTCTTGGGGCCATCCTCTTCTAATTTGGGACAGCTCTGATTATTGATTAAGTCTTTCTTATACAGAGTCAATCCACCGTCTTGGAATTTCCACCAATTTTTCTTAGTTTCTCCTCTTGTTACCCAGGACAAACTTAATTCCGTTTCTGTATGGCAATCCTTTATATAGTTACAGGCAACCATTAATGTCTCCTTTTTTCATATTTCTATTTTTGTGGGTAAATGTCCCAGATTTCGTTAACTCCTGTGAGTTGGGTGTTCCCACATGACATAGCTTTGTTCCCTCTCAATATTCTGTTTATTTTTATCTTGACCAATTCTCTTTGGTCTGTGACCTGTCAGAGCATGCCAAACCAATTCTGCCTGCATAGTAAAGGAGGCAATTATTTCTCCCCTCTTCTGAATTATTACATTTTACAGATAATAACTGATGTTCCCAAGAACTTTTCTAGTACTTGTACAACACGACTGCACTTGCAGTCAACTAAAATCCTCATTTTCTTTTCCGTTATGATACCATTACACCACATCCCCTTCTTTTTTGCACCTTTGGTTTAATTTCAAATTATTATGTTTGGTCTATTGTTCCACTCACTTGTGATTCTGATTCTGGCACCCACCATATGAACTCTAGCTCCCAGGTTCCTGGTGTCTACAGTAATGCCCGTGACAGAATTATTTTTACAGCTATTTAGTAGCTCCCTACTCTCCTTTAATGTGCCTTTTGTTCGCTGCCAATGAAGGATCTATTCAATAAGCTTCCAGCTTTTTCTGCAACCCTCCATCACCTTCCTGTATACCCCCCCCCAAAAAAAAGCCTGTGTGCTATAAGCTATGTATTCTATGTTCTATGTGTATATATGGCAATTAACTTAATTAGGTAAATGTATCTCTGATATGGTTGTTGCTAGTTAAAATGCATTTTCCCTTAATAAGGTTTATAAGGTTTAATTGTTAATGCTATAAGAATCTCTGATATGAGAAAGCTGACTTTTAAAAAGAAGGGACTTTGGTAAATATTTAAGTTACAGTCACACATTGGTCTGGTCCTGGGTCTCTATGTCTTCTTTCTCAGACTTGGGAGCTGAATTTATACATTTGATAAATATATAAGTGTCTGCTCCATATTAGGAAATGTTCTCAACACTGGTTATTTGTAAATAACAAAGATTCCATCCTTATGGAGTTTACATTCTGGTGGATGAGACAGACTATTAACAGATAAATGTTATATGTCAGGGAATAATACATGCAATGGACAAAAACAAGGGAAGGTAAGGAGGAAAGGGAGTTCTGGAGTCAGGGCTTACTATTTTATATAGAGTAGTCAGGGAAAGCTGTTATATAAAATGACATTTGTACAGAGACCTAAAGGATGTGAAGGAACAAGCTTCACAGATATCACGGAAAGAGTTTTATGTGTAGAAGTAGCAAAATGTGCAAAGCACCTGAGCTTTGGGCATGCTTGGCAAGTTCAAGGCTATTGTAGTTGGAGCTGAACATGGTATGCAAAGGGAAAAATAGGAGATGGGTCAGAGAGGTAGTGAGAGGGGATGAGATGTATGGTCCTATAAGTTTGTGGTTCTCAAACATTAGCCTTTGTCCCCATCATCTGAAGAACTTGTTAAAACAGATTTCTGGGCCCCACTCCCAGAGTTTTTATGTTTCAATAGGTCTGGGGTGGGACCTGAGAATCTACATTTCTAACAAACTTCCAGATGATGTTGTTGCTATGTTGTAGAGCATTGTAGGTCATGTTAAACACTTGGGCTTTTATTGAATGATAGGAGAACCGACAGATTGGAAAGAGTAGAGGAGTGACATTTTAAAAGCATGGTCTGATTCTGTATAACAAATAGATGGAGAGGACCAGGGTGAGGCAGGGTGTCCAAAAAGGAGGCTATTGCAGTCATTGTATAAGAGAAGATGGTAGCTCTGTACAGGGTGCTAGTAATCTATTGTAGAAGTGGAGAAAAAGTAGTTGAATTCTAGGTACAATGTGAAGGAAAACCCACTCTGCATTTTACATACCCTGGAAAATATAGGTAAGTAATGGCATGAAGGGTCTGTCCTTGCTGTATTGTCTCAGGTAGCTGGCCCGTATTTAGTACCCACTGCATGACTCAAGTTGAAACCTTTCATTGAGTACATATTTTTTTTTTTAAAGATTTTATTTATTTGACAGAGATAGACACAGCGAGAGAGGGAACACAAGCAGGGGGAGTGGGAGAGGGAGAAGCAGGCCTCCCCTGGAGCAGGGAGCCCGATGCGGGGCTCGATCCCAGGACCCTGGGATCATGACCCGAGCCGAAGGCAGACACTTAACGACTGAGCCACCCAGGTGCCCCACATTTTACGTGCACTGATATACGTCAGGATAATTGACTCCTGTGATAGGTTGCAAGTATGTATCTTTAAAGTACCAGGCATATGCTCTAGATTTTATTTTGTTTCACCTTTGTTTTATTGAGCTAAAGTATGTCATTTTATGAGACCATTACTGTCAACTTCAAATTTCATTAAATCATTCATATTATAATAGAAGACATTGACAAAGGGGCTGGTTATGCTTTGTGTCTTTTATAGGATTCCTTGGAAATGTCATTATGATTATGTCTTTTTCTTAAATGGGATTTATAAGAACTGCTTAACATTTATAGAGGAGACAACAGCCCCTCCCAGCCAAAACTTACCTCCCAGCTCCAGGCCTATGAATCCTCGTGCTTTTGCCTTACAGAAACTCATTTCTATAATGCACTGTGGTCTCAGACTTCAGTTTTGTATCTGCAAGTCCTGGTGCAACAATGTCAACTGTCTTGAGCCAGTGCATCTCCATACTGAATGATAGCTTTTGCTATCCGAATGGTAACACAGGGTGAGGGTCACTCTACCTGATGGTGCTGCCAACTGAAATGCTTAGTGTGTTTTTAAATCATGAGTTATTAGAGCCAAAGGAACTTTATAAATCATCTTGTCTGTTCTCTCATCTTACAGATGTGGAAAATGAGATGAGAATATCTAAGTAGAAAGTTTTTTCTTTCCCTCCCTCCCTCCCTTCCGCCCTTCCTTCCTTCCCTCCCTCCCTCCCCTTTTTCCCTCCCTCCCCCCTTCCTTCCCTCCCTCCCTCCTTCCTTCTTTCCTTCCTTAATTTCTTTTTTTCTTAACCATCATTAGAGACAAGAAAGTACACATTAAAAAAAAAGCCATTATCTGTGGTGGAATAGTGAATACTTTAACAAGAAATTTTGTCAAAATACAGCAGTCACTCTGTCAAAGCCATAATGTTAAAAATGTAGCTTGTGAAATTCTCTTTGGAGTGATGACATGAGGAGTGGCTGAGAGGTGTCCTTAGAGGTGGATGTAGCTCCATCTTAGCCTGAACAACAGGCATACTGAAGGGAGGAGAAAGCCGTTGTTTCTTGTTGGAGAGCAAATCCTTCTTTTAGCTACTTAGAATTGTTTTTTAAAGACTGTCTTATTAATAACAGTCAATGAAACTCTGAGGGATAAAAGCAAGATTAGCAATCAGTTAATGCAAGGGGGAAAATAGTGTGTAACAACGTGTTCCTCCATTGGGATACTGACCCTTAAACTCACATCATGCCTTAAAGCAGTTCCTACATGCCTTCTTTTTAGTCACTAGTCAAGCACCAATTTCGTTTTCTCAGATATTTCCAAGCTGTGAGAGGTAGCTGTCCAAAAGGAAATCTGTGGGCTGTTCCTAGAACAAGGTGAAAATTGATTGTGAGAGGGAAAACAACGTCTGTTCCCTACAATGGAGTAGGGGGAGGGCAAAGAGATTCTCTGAGGGCTCCTCTAAGATTGAACCAAAGCTTGTCTACAGACCAGGCTTGCTTTCCAAACCAGGATATGATAGCGAGAGAGGTGGGGAAGTACAGCAGTCTTTTCAGTATCTGGGATCTCGATTCCTGTTTTTTTTTTTTTGTTTGTTTTTTTCTTAAAATCTGTATTTCTTAGTTTAAGTCTCTTTCTAGAATACTCCTTTCCACATTTCCACCTGCTTGCTGTCCTTGCAGTGTGGACCTACTGTTGTGTGCTTCATAGGGCTTGTACAGACTTGCTTTACTTTTAGGTGAAGAGAGAGACTTAGAGGCAGACAAAAGGGGAAGACTGAGACAGTTTTCACCATTTGTCCTTGTACCTTGTGGATAGTTCTCTGTGTTTCCATGTGAACATGTGTTTATGGGGAATATTGACTATAAGATAGTGTCTCACTCTATGTGGGAAAACATTTTAGAAGAAAATAAAATTATTTGCCTTTCAGGGTAATCAGGCTCCAGGGAAAGTACAGGTGTGTGAATAGATCACTCTGGAAAATGAACATCTAACCACGTTGGAGAGATGAGGTGCCTCAGGGCTACTCCTGACTGGGTATCCTTATCCCATTGGAGTATTTACTATTCCCAGAACATGCTGTGCAATTTCACCCTCTGTGCGTATTCTCGCTCCTGCCGCACAAAGCCTGTCAACTACCCCACAGTCGCTGGTAGTTGACAAGGACTTTCCTTGAGGGGTCCGTGAAAACTCCTCCTTGAAGTCTGTCCTTTCCCATTTGAAGTGCTATTTCCTTTGTGCTCTGGCAGCAATTTGCTTCTACCTCAACTCGCAGCCCTTATTTCATTTTCCCTTGTGTAATGTTTAGCTGTTTACGTGCATGTCTGCACCACTAGATTATAAGCTTCTTGATTACAGCTACTTATCTTCTATTTCTTCACTATGTGACACCCAATACAGTGATTCCTTATACTGGGCCACTCAGTACATGTTTGCTGAATGAATGAATGTAATGGATCAGTTTTTCCTTCAGATTTATCAGTGGAAAAGCCTGAATGAAACACAGGGGCTGTAGCTTGTCCAAGTTTATGCATCTCGAATGAAAGATGGGAAGCAGATGAAACGGTGAAACTAGTATTTTTTTTTTAACTAGTCTTATTTTGATTCAAATAACATTTTCATATTTTCAGTGCATGTATCCTTTCTGCTTTGGCACATTTAAAAATACATGGTTTGGCTTTGTTTCTATGTGGGTTTTTTGTGTGTGTGTGCATGTGTGTGGTAAGAACACTTAACCCGAGGTGTGCCCTCTCAACATATTTTAAATGTATCCTACAGTAGTGTTAGCTATAGGCCCTGATGTTGTATAGCAGGTCTCTAGAACTTACTCACCTTGCATAACTGAAACTTCATCCCCACTGGAAAACAGTTCTCCAGTTCCCTTTCCCTTCATCCCTGGTAACCACCATTGTACTCCCTGTTTTTATAAGTTTGACAATTTTAGATACCTAATAGATAGGGGATCATGCAGTATTTATTCTTTTATAGTTGGCTTATTCTACTTAGGTTACCATCCTCCGGGTTGAGATTCACCTTGTGGCATATGGCAGGGTTTCTTTCCTTCTTAAGGCTGAATGATAGTTCATCCTATGTACATTTCCTTTTTCCATTCATCCATCAGTGGACATTTAAGTGGCTTCCATATCTTGGCTATTGTGAATAAGGTTGCAGTGGACATGGGACTGCAGATATCCCTTTGAGATCCTGATTTCAATTCTATATGCCCAGGAGTGGGATTGCTGGATCATAAGAAATTTTTAATATTTTAAGGAACCTCAGTGCTGTTTTCCACAACAGCGGCACCAATTTACATTCCCACCAGCGGTGCATGAGGGTTCGCTTTTCTTCACATCTTCACCAACACTTTATTATTATTATTATTATTTTGAATAGCTATCCTATCAGATGTGAGGTGATTTTAAAGAACCCCCAAATCTGTTTACTTTTGTGACTCGGGGACCCTCCTACTCAAACACAAACACAGGCACACATTCCAGTCACCATCATCAAATAAATAGGGTACAGTGAATGAAGACAGTTTCTGCTTTCTCATTTTGGCCTCTGATTGACTGAGGTATCTGGATCAGAGTCCAAATTTAATAGCCCCTGTGCTCTTTGTAGCACTGTGTTATACTTTTTAAATTCATATGTATATAAATGAGTGAGAGATTTTCTATAATCACTTGTTTTGAAATCCTTTGTTCTTTATTAAAGGATCCAATTTCTCCTCCTTCTCCCTCCTGTTCCTCAGAACCCTCCTCCCCTTCCTCCTTGTTCTTCTGCCATTGTTTTTGTCATCTTCCTAATCTCTGTCTTCATCTTTGTCTCTTCTTTCTCTTCCTCCCCCTCCTCCTCATTATTGAGCATTCTGACAACTTGGTGTAGGTTCTTTAGTCCTTTTCCCTGAGGTTGCAAGGTCTGAGCAACTAAAAACTGAAGTTCTCTAGGGAAAAAGGCAGGTTAACCTACAGAGAATTAAGACAGAAGAGATATGGTACCTCAGTACTTCAAAATAAGTAATCCTGAGAACCAAATGCTAAATACTGAAAAGTTGCCAGAGGTATGTCCTAGCGATAGTGTGATGGTTATTTTTATGTGTCAATGTAACTAGGCTATAAAACCCAGTTATTTAATCCAATACTCACATAGGTGTTTTTGCAAAGGTGTTTTATAGATGTGGTTAACATCTGCAAACTTTAGGTAAAGGTGATTACCCTCAAGGATATGTGTGGGCTTCATTCAATCAATTGAAGGCCTTAAGAGCAGAAACTGTGTGTGTGTGTTGGGGGTGGGGCACCTGGGTAGCTCAATTGGTTAGGTGTCTGACTCTTGGTTTTGGCTCAGGTCATGATCTCATGGGTTGTGGTATCAAACCCCACATTGGGCTCTGCTCTCAGCAGGGAGTCTGCTTGGGGGTTCTCTCCCTCTGCCACTCCCCTACTCTCTCTTTCTCTCTCTCTCTAAAATGAATAAATCTTAAAAAAACAAAAACAAAACAAACTCAGTCTGATCACTGAGTCAGCACACACACACACACACAAACACACACAGGAGCAAAAACTGAGGTTTCCCAAAGAGGAAGAAATTATGCCTCAAGACTACAACATTAGCTCCGGTCTGAGTTTCTGGCTTGCTGTCCTGCCCTATGAATTTGGACTTGTCAGGACCTATAATTACATGAGCCAAGTCCTTAAAATAAATCTCTTTCTATATATATCCTATTCGTTTGGTTTCTCTGGAGAATCCTGACTGATACTAATAAGAACACTTATTAACGTAGTAACTGATAAAAACAATGATTCTGGAATCTCCATAAACAAGTCACTTTAATTATGCTTTATTTGGTATTTCATAGACATCAATGGACTGTATCTATAAATGACTAGAAGGGAAGTAGACAGTACCTATGTTGTTCAAGCAGGTGGTGACTACCATCACAGTTCCCTCCTGGCATGCCATAATAGTCTGATAAAGTCTAAATAAGGAGGAACTGTTTTGGAGTAGATTATACTCCTCTTAAGAGTAATATATTATAAATACAATTTTGATATGCTAAGAGAATTCAGTAAGTACAGCCAAATAAAGTATATTTAGAAGAAAATTCTTAATTCGTGGAATATGATGGTCAGAGATTTGATGTTTAGTTGTGACTTAAAGCATACTCTTTTACCATCACAGAAATAATGTTAGCTTCTGGGCACAAACATAAAAATTTATTATATAACATGCCCAAAATATTACTGTGTGAATGCTGTTTTAGAAATTAAGCTTTCTATGTAATTATATTTGTAATGGGGAAACTCAGTGTTCTACTTTGGAATGCCTGGAACATATCTTTTCTAACTGCAGCTGTGGTAGCAGTATCTGGGAAATTAATGTCTTTACTGACCTAGCAGGCAAAGAAAGAAAGAATTTTCCCAGTTCAAGTCACTAATATTGGAGTCTGGGTCAGAGACCTCAGCCTTTTGCTTCTATATTTAAAATTTATTTACATAATCGGTACACAAATACTGATTAATTATAGGGCCCATATTTTATGTCAAACACTTTGCAAGACACTAAAGTTATAAAGATGAAGATGTCTTGAGATTTTCCAGGGAGGGAGAGGGAGGGAGAGGGAGAGATATGATTTGCTTGGTAAAATACACAGTTGATAGTTGTGTGGCAGGGTGAAAGGTGCATCTAGGATGATTCTCTCAGGTCTTTGGTTACCTGGCAGTTGACTGCATCATTATTCTGATAAACTGGAACCTAGAATAAAGGAATAGTTATGAGAGGATGGATGAGGAAATTGGGGCTTTGATTATTAAAGTGTTTATAAAGCAACACAATAGAAATTTACAACAGAGCTAACCATATAGACCTGTAGTTTAGGGGAGCAATCTGAATTAGAAGATAGATTTAGTGGTTATCAGGGAATAAGGGGAAGTTGAGTCTGTTGGCAGGACTGAGATTTCCCAATGAGAAAGCAAATCAGGAGAGAAAGTCTGGGGTGGAGCCAAGACCTGGAGACCACTGCTGTTTAAGATAATATGAGCAGAAAGTTGGCTATTGAATTCCTAGTTTTACAGAGATAGAAGACTTCTGACTAGATGATAAGGTTCATTATATAATCTTAAAAGAGAAATATTGAAGAGGAGTGAAGGTAATACCAGTTGAGCAGGTCAAGAGATTATGAGGTCTCCATTGGTTTTAGTGTCCCTCTGGATAAAAACTGGAAGTAATCTAAGTGATCTAGATGGTAACATCTGCAATGAAGGTGCAATAATTTTGAAGTGACACCATTGGAAAGGGGAGAAGTTAGAATGTCTGATGGTATGGGAATCAAAGGAGAAATGTTTTCTTTTCACACTTGGGTGGGTTGAATTAATTGATTTGGAAGTGCCCCTGGGAAGCCAAGAAGATGCAAATGCCATCTCCTTTCCTTGGTGTATGTGAATCATGAGCACAAGGGCAGCCTCCATTCAGAGGAGGCTTATCCCAAGCGAAGACTTCTGTTTTTATTTAAGCACAAGGATGAGAAGAACACCCTGTAAAGCAACCAAGGAGGTAGAGGAGTATTTGTCATGGGATTGGAAACTCCAGAATTGGAAAGAATTAAGAGGAAGGTCAGCTATTAGATAATGAGAGAGAGATGGACAAAGGAAGGAGTGGTCTGGGTGCAGAACCACATGGAGATGAGCGAACAGGAGAGGAAAGATGACCAGGGAGGTGTAAGATAAAATCACTAACTCACGAGTTAAGGAGAGAATACACATGTACATAAAGACATTCACCATGTCATTCAAAACCCTATATAGAATTGTGCCAAAATATTTTCTATATGAAATAAATAGAGTTCAGAGGAGACCTAGAATATGCTGAGAAGTGGCAGTGGAAAGATCTTGGGATGGAATGGGACATATATCAGTTAGGTTAATTTATATGAAGTGCGGAAAAGTGCAAAGTGTAATGTAATACTATGAGGTGGTGTAGCCAGGGTTGTGATCTAGAAGTTTCCAAAGTCCTTTAACAAACTTGCTACAGCAGTATTTCTTTTTTTTGAAATTTTGAATGCCTGGGCCCCTACTCTCAGTTTACTAAATCACGCTCTCTGATAGTAAGCCCTGAGGACCTCTGATTTTTTATAGCTCTCTTTCTGTAATATATCTTATAACATATATAAAATATGTAATATATATTTCAATATTACATATTTAATTGATTATTGATATCATAGTTTAACTTAGATGGCAATAAACATGTATGTGAATGGCAAAAAAAGAAAAATTACAATGAATAAATCTCATGATTAAGGTTAAGGAATAGTAGATGGTTAGAAAATCATGGAAAGTGCTTAATCTAGTACTTTATTTTGGAGGCAGTGAAATACCACTGAATTATTTTAAGCAAGTTATGATTCTGTGAATGATGTATTTAAGGGAATTATTATGGTTTCTGTAAGCTTCCAGTGACTCAGTTATTCTACTCATGTATTTGGAATTAATATATTTAGAATAACATGATTTTAAATGAAGTTTATTCAAAATTTTGGTAGAAATGAAAACTCTGATCTGTAATCCTTCAAGCATTATGTTTGTCTGATGTTGAAAATCTAACATACATTGTTATTATTTTAATGCACACAGCTATATTTACATAAGAAATTTATTTAAGTGGAAAATCATCAGTTTTTACTGTACTATTGATTTTCAGTTTCTCTAATGAATTAAAAGTTACTGATTTTTAAACTCAGAAATAAAACTTACATACCAGTGCTTTTTATTTACTAAAAAAAAAGATGATCATCTTTAGCTTTGTTCTTTGGACTAATGAATTCTCTGGTGAAAGAGTTAAAAATCCTAATTTGGTGAGTTAAAAACGTCTATTTTTCATTACTCTTGGGCATACGGAGTGACTTATTTTATGATTTGCTGAAGTTGTGTGTGTGTCTTTTTTGATCTTTTCTAAAGCAAAAATTGTGTGCCACCTTTGCAAACTTTTCCTTACATTTGGATCTGTCTCTGAAGTGACTTTTAAGAACTATATAATTCTGATCAAGAATTCTGTTTCTCTCTGAAAAACTCCCTTCTGTATCTGATTTTGGATGACATGATGGTGATTACCTTTGTTCCTACTTAGATATGTTGAGATTGCCTCCAGGCTTTGAAGTTCTGAGATTTAAAGAAAAGATGAGATACAAATATGTATGTGCTGTTTTCATATGGAAATGATATTCTGAATGAGAAATAACCTTTTTGTTGGCCTGCACTGGGTCTTATAGAATAAATTAAGAGGCACTTGGAAGACAGGCTCCAAGCTTTTTCTTATAATTACACTAAGATACACTATCGAGTAAATAAAAACCAAACCTCCTAGGATTTTAAATGATGATTGAAATTTTCATTAAATTTTAGCACTTAAGAATTTGAAGATTTTATTTATTTCTGTGTTTGAAGTGTGTCCATTTCATTCTTGACTTCTAATTTCTTTTGTAAGTATTTTTTTATTTTATCATTTCTGATTATTAAAGCTGCACGCTTTCATGGTAAAAAAAATCAAGTGATATAGAAAGGTATAGTGACAGTTTCTTATAACCTCTCCACTCAGACTTAATCGCTATTAACCTTTTAGTATATATCCTTTCAGACTTTCTCCTGTCTGTATGGAACTGTGTGGGTATAACACAATCTGTGTGCCTCATTCAATGGGTGTTTTTGGTGGCCCTGTTTGGGTTGTCCTGTTTTTCTCTTTGTTGAGCTTTCTCTTTCAACATGCTTTTCTCCACTCTATAAGGGCTTCCCTATCTATCTTTTATTTTGGCTTCTCTGCCTTTGATCTTCTTTCTGTCACACTCTTGCTGTTTTTCACATTCTCTGTATTCATATTCATATGTATGAGTATATGAATATATATGTGTAAACGTGTGTGTATATACATATACTTATATCAAAATAGGACCATTAGACACATGCTGCCTTGTAATTAAAAAAAAAGTACCTTTCTATAGCAATCAACATAGATCCAAAGCTCCATTTTTAATGACTGAGTGATATTCTATAGTATAGTGTGGGAGATTTAATTAATTAATTAATTAATTAATTAATTTTTTAAAAAAGATTTTATTTATTTATTTGAGACAGAGAGAATGAGAGAGAGAGAGCACATGAGAGGGGGGAGGGTCAGAGGGAGAAGCAGACTCCCTGCCGAGCAGGGAGCCCGGTGCGGGACTCAATCCAGGGACTCCAGGATCATGACCTGAGCCGAAGGCAGTCGCTTAACCAACTGAGCCACCCAGGCGCCCAGATTTAATTTATTTTATGCAATCCTTTTAAACAATTTTTTTGGACATTTAGATTGTTTCCATTTTTTGGTTACTGTATTTAGTCCTTTTATTGCACATTTTTATGTATTTGTACAATCATTTCTTAGTAATTGAAATATAAGTTACTGTTAACTATTACTAATAACGCTTATGATTAATATCCTTAATCAGATGTTCTAAATTATATAAACTTAGAAATTCACTATTAAGCTAAGCTCAAGGTAGTTTTGTTTTGTTTTTTTTTTAAGATTTTATTTATTTGACACACAGAGAGAGACAGCGAGAGAGGGAATACAAGCAGGGGGAGTGGGAGAAGGAGAAGCAGGCTCTCCGCCCAGCAGGGAGCCCGATGCGGGGCTCGATCCCAGGACCCTGAGATCATGACCTGAGCCGAAGGCAGATGCTTAACGACTGAGCCACCCAGGTGCCCCAGCCCAAGGTAGTTTTTATGAGGCTTCTTGGGGAAGATCAATTTTCCTTAAATAATAAAATATTACAAGATGTTGCTAGCAACTCTTGGTGGAATGTGGCCTTATATTGTTGTTGGACGTTTCTAACAGTGTATTTGCTGATGGATATATTCTGAGCTCTCTTCTTTATGACCAACAGGCTCAGTGTTTGGGGAAATGCAATTAGGGTTATGGCTGTTGTTTGTGATCCAAAGAGCAGAATCAAGCAGTACAGTCACATAAGGAATGAGACTTACCACCTTGCCCTAAACACTTGGATCAATCATATTCTTTTCTTGCAACACCAGGCCCTCCTTTTAAGTTATGGCTCCCCATTCTTTAGTTCTTTGTCTAAATAAGCTCTGAGCTGCTTGAGATAGGAGCCTTGTTTTCACTGTGTTGTTTTGTAAAATGCCATATGCACATATGACATTTTGTAGATAATAAAAACAGCAATGATTATAGGCTGTTGATAGTCCTCTGTTGATATCCCTACTGGTAACAATACACTAAGATATCACTTGACATTCTATTGAGTTAACAGAAACTGTTGTGTTGATTTTTACTGCTGTTAAGAGCAGGGAGAATATTGATTTTAATCAGAAGAAACAGGGAGAAATTGCTTTGACATGTGTTTTTTACTTGATCTTTGAGAATGTTATGAAAAAATAAAAAGAGTAAATAATAATCTATGCGGGGTTCTTTCAAAAGGGCTGAAAGATTGTTTGAAAGTGTGACCCAAGGGTAGAGATTTAGTTTGGGAAATGAAATATTTAATCAGCCATCTCAAAGTAATTTCTTGCATGACTATTAAAAGCCTTTTATTGGAATATGAAATAATTGTATTTTTAATCAAACTGTGATTGAAATATAAAAAAAAACTTAGTTTAGTTTGTTCATTTTAATATTTATATATTTATTTATTTAGTCAACAAATAATAATCACCTACAATAGGCTGGTGTTGTCCTAATCTCTGGGGGTACACTAGAGAGCAAAGTAAACAAAATCCTTATCTTAATGGAGTTTCCATTCTGGAGGAGAAATATTTGCAATTAAAAAGTGTTGTATAATATGTCAAGTGGCAATAAGTACTATAGAGAGAAAAACAGAGCATGTTGGTAGAAGGTGATAGAAGGTGACAGAGGCAATAGAAGACACCAGTGCATGTGGATTGATAATAGGCATTTTACATATTGTGGTTAGGAAAAGCCACTCTGGAAACCTAAAGAAGCTGCAAGTCAGCCATGTAGGTATTTGTTGAAAGAGTATTCCAGGCAGAAGGAAGAGCAAGGGCAAATGTCCTGAGGCAGGAGTATGTTCAAGAGACTGCAAGGAAGCCTGTGTGGTTGTAAGAATAGCAGATATCACCAAGGAGGGGGCAGATTTAGATCTTATAAAGCCTTGGAGGCCGTTGTATGACTTTGACTCTTAACTCTGAGTGAGATGGGGAGCCAGTAGAGACAAAAGTGACCTGATCTTATTTTCACTGAGGGATAAGTCTGGATGCTGCAAGAATAACTGCAAGGGTGGCCGACTGGAGAAGCACTAGGGTGGGCTAGTTCAAATCCAAGCAGTGGGAGATAATGGTTTGGGTCTGGGTGATAAAATAGAGGATGTGAAAAGTGATTAGATTTTTGCCATATTTTGGAGATAGAGGTGACAATTTCCTGATGGATTCGATGTTGAGTGTGAAGTAAAGCAAGCAAAGATGTCAAGTCTGGACGTTGGAGAGTTTGGTATTTAGTTTTTAGTTCCGAGAGAGGTTGTGGCTGCACAGGTAAATTTGGGAGTCATCAGCATAAAATTGACATTTAATTCCATTAAAGACAGGAAACCAGAAGAGACCATTTCGGGAGTAAGTTTAGATAGAGAAGTTCTGGGAGCTGAAGGTTAGGGCTTGGATCAGCAGTGAAGACTGAGGGGTGAGACAGTGACATACAAGCAGAAACGAGAGAGTGATGTTTCAAAGGCCGAGTGAAATAACCGCTTCTGGAAGGAGGGAGGAATGCCTGGATCAGAAGCTATGGATAGGTCTAGTAAAATAAGGACTGAGTTGGTAGCTGGGAGTTATTGGCCATCTTGTGAGTTATTCAGAGGAATGATAGAGACAGAGTCTTTCTGGAGTGAGAAAAAGAAGATAAAAAATAGAGAGCAGTATAAATAATTATTGAGTTTTGCTATAAAAAGAATGGGATTGTTGGGTGAATGGCCAGACAGCACACATGCCATGCCTGCTGGAGCAGTGTTTGTTTCGGGAAGACTCACAGGGGCAGGACCAATATTTGGGTGGTGCTTGACCCTCACTGCCTGATGCATTTAGGGCAATACATAGAGAGCTAGCAGGGCTGAGTGTCAGATTCCAGAAGAGCTACTTGGACATGAGGCTGTGGGGCTTTAAAGCTGCACCAGCTCCTCTCCTGATGTTATCTGGAACTGTAGTGGTACATTGATTCCAGCCTGATTCCTTCAGTCCCTGCCTTAACAGCTCACAGGGCTGGGGTTCAAATTTCTGGTTGACCAGGACTGATTACAATAAGTACTAACTCCCCAGTTTCCATGGGAGCTCTGTAGGACAGTGAATTCTTTTCTGGGAGCCCAGACTAAAGGAGATTAGTCTTGACAAGGTAAGCCTTATCTCTTACATAGCCAGAGAGGCAGTAGAGGGGTATGGGAGGGTTTTTCCTTAACTTCTTTCCCTCTCCTCTCCCCTCCCACACCCTCCCAACCTTCCCTCCCTTCTTTGCTTCCTTTCCTTTGATGTGCAGTATTGCAGAGTTTTATATGCCCATAGGAATAATCTACTAGAAAGGAAAAACCATTGAGAATGTGGGAGAAATAGTCACTGGAGTGATTTCTGTTGAGAAGATAAGAGGATTAAGATGAGTGGAGAGCTTGGCCTTTTTGGGGAGAATGGATAGCTCATTCCGGTTAAAGGAGAGAAGGCAGTGTTTATAAGCACAGATGTGCTTATGCTATGGTCAGAACTGGTAGACATTCTCTTAGGATTGCATCTAACTCAGTGAAATGGAAACTCACATTGAGAGCAAGGAGACAGAAGCAGGTGTTGGAGTGGATTATAACAATGTGTGATTAACAACTTTATTTTCCCAATGAAAACACATTTTGTTAGTTACATGCCCTGAAAAAATAAACCATTTTGCCTCTCTTGCTGAGGATTGCATTTTGTGGATTTCTGCTGGACAGTCTTGGTTAAATCTGTTTAGCTTTTGGTCAAATGCTTATTTATATGGGGCATGTTCCATATGAAAAAAATCTCATTTTTATGGTGTTTTGTGATTTGAGTCATGTTATTTGATTCTGTAAACTTAACACAGAAAGAAGCAAAATGTACTCGTGCTTATATGGCATGTGTGTAGAAGAATCTGTACTTATTAAGCATACAGATATGTTTAGAATTCAGTAACCTTCATGTGGCTCCTAGCAGGCAAAAGCATGACATTTGAAATTGTATCTTCATTGCCTTGTGAGGGCATAGGATGATTGACACATCCTAACCTATTTATAACTGAGAGATTGAACCAGTTATTCACATAAATTCTTTTTTTTTTTTCACATTTGGAGTTTAGATATTTGGATTAAATTATAGCAAAATAAGTTAGGTCTGCTGTGATTATACTCCCTCGGTGGAGGGGGAGACTGGCTATTCTGGAAAAATGCCTTTATTTTATATGTGTCATTATTATGTATGATTCTTGAAAAAGCAAGAAAAACCTTCTATTTCAAAATAAGTAAAATAATAGATAATAACTGGATTCCATAATCTTTGATTTCCTCAGCTTTAATATGGAGGTTGAGTTAAGGTTTCACTAAATGACTCCTATACACCCTTCAGTTACAAAATCTTATGATATCTCAAAATAGATGTAGCCTTTGAGCCATTTGTTGCTGAGTAGGTTATTAGATGATGCCATATACTAGTTTTCCAACATCTCTGGTTGTTGCCTCTGAGATAGCATTTCCTTCATTCCTTTTGGGATGATTTTGCCTTTTTACTTCAAGTTGTTAAGGTAGCCCAAATAGAAATGGGAGTTATTTCAAACCTCATATCTTAATGGTAGGAGTGTGGAGGCAAAATTTCCACAGAACTTGTTAAAAATGCAAAATTCCAGGACCCATCTTTTAAGCTTCTGAAATAATGGTTTGAAACTAGGCTTAGAAATCTGCATTTTAGGGCGCCTGGGTGGCTCAGTTGGTTAAGCGACTGCCTTCGGCTCAGGTCATGATCCTGGAGTCCCGGGATCGAGTCCCGCATCAGGCTCCCTGCTCGGCGGGGAGTCTGCTTCTCCCTCTGACCCTCCTCCCTCTCGTGCTCTCTGTCTCTCATTCTCTCTCTCTCAAATAAATAAATAAAATCTTAAAAAAAAAAAAAAGAAATCTGCATTTTAGTAAGTACTACTCAGGTAGTTCAGAGGTGAGTGGCCAATAAAACACACTTCGGAACACGGCCCTAGTTAACATGTAGAATTTATGTAGTTTTGCATTTGTGTGATTTAGTGACACTGGAGATGAGGACCAGCTGCCATGATGCTTAGCTAAAAATCAAAAATGATGAAAATTAGCAAAGGGAATAGAAAGTAAAGGGCTATGTGGCAGGCTGACTCTTACCTGATAATTTTCGATGTTGTCATGATGATAGGAAAAAGCTGAACCTGGGAGAAGGTTATAAAA
The DNA here is from genome assembly GCF_011800145.1 of Mirounga leonina. Classification (NCBI taxonomy): domain Eukaryota; kingdom Metazoa; phylum Chordata; class Mammalia; order Carnivora; family Phocidae; genus Mirounga; species Mirounga leonina. Next base: position 51,298,536 of record NW_023270451.1, read on the forward strand.
TATTGTAATCGGAGACAGTGTCTTAACCTAAATTTAATTCAAATGTGCAACCCTTGGAGTGGGTTGGGAGACACTCACACATTGAGTTCCGGAAGTAACACCTCATGTTGTAAAAAAAAAAAAAAAAACCTCAGATATTTTATAAGCCATACCAGCTTTGTCTTCTGTTAGTGACTCTGGTACTACAAAGCAACAGCTCCTGAAAATATGGTCCTTGAATCTGTAACATAATCTACCATTCATCCATCCTTGGACTCTCCGTTGAACCCACAAAGCTGTCATGTTGGAAGTTAGTGGAGGTGAAGAACCTTGCTGAACTGTACTGGTAAATTGTCTTTCACTCTTCCTCCCCCCACCTCGTTTTTTAATTTGGTAGTTTGTTCTTATCTGGACCTTGTGTATGTGTTCTCTAGTCCAGGGAAAAGCCTTGCCCCCTATTTTGCTTTTAAAAATTGTGTTTACATTTTTAAAAATGACAAGCTCCATAAAAGTAAAGAATGATGACAAATGTTTATTTTACAAACTCTTAATATTTTCCTCTGTAATTGACAATATTAGCATTGCAACCAATATTTTAATGAGCTCTTCTCTGTTTCCTTTGCTTCAAGTGTACTTCTCATTTTCTTCCTCGGGGTGAAATCCTACCAGTTCTTTGAAGTTTAATTAAAAGCTTACTTTCTCGGGAAGTGTCCCCTGATCACCACCCTCAGCCTCCCTATCCCCCCAAATGAATTACCTCTTCGTCTGAGTTTTCATAACAATTTGATCATGATACTTATCAACTTGTGAGCTCTATAAGTAGGGTGCTCATATGTCTTAATTTGCTTGGGTCAGCTTTTCTGGCATTAAGTATTAACAGAGCCCTGTTTCATTAGAAGTGTCCTAGTTTGGATAATAGATAATATCTCCATCCCATAGTGAAGGGGCTTTTTATTTCTAGTACTTAGCCTGTTATCCGAGTCTGAATTGAATTTACCATTTAATGGCTATAAGGACTGTTAGAGGTCTCGTGGAAGCCTTTGGTGTTTTATAGGTATTATTATTTATATGATTATTTATAGGTATTAATGTTCAAAGACAGCCGAAGTGGGAACCCATGAAGCCATTAGTTACTCCAAAGAAGGTAGAGATAACCTGGCCCAGACTTTTGAGGAATTGGCTCTACCTAGATCCAGTGGTATCTTACTGCTAATCTAGAGGAATATCCAAAGGACAACGAATGCCCTTGAAGATGCTTTTATTGTTTCATGGCAAAAAAAAAAGAAAAAAATAATGTCCAGGTTGTAAGTTAAAACTAAATGTATTTATTGGATTGTTCTTTATTTTATAATTATGTCTAGTGTTAGACTACTGTTTGTATGTTAGCATTTTCTTCCTTTTCTGAATTGATGGTAATTGAAAAGATCTTCATCTTTACTTATCAAAATAAGAAGTTGGCAACTCCCAAGTCCAAACCTTGGCTAAGGAAATGGGCTGGGGATGGAAGGTGCTATCTGGACTCACAAGGTAAGAATAACTGAAGGGCACAAACCTGTCAGTGTAGAAAGACCTGTCATCCTTCCTGTCCTGTTCTAAAAAATCAGAGGGATACTATCTATTTTGTTCACTGCTTTATCCCCGGGTCTTACATAGCCGAGTATACAGTAAGTATTCAATAATTATTTGTTATATAAATACATTCATGGGCTCCATGAATACATTACTCTACTGAAAACATCTCAAGTGACTCAACTTGGCAAACAGTTGAGTTAGTTGTGCCCTATTGGGTATGCAGCCCTCACTGTGAGTAGGGATCAGTGACCCCTCTAGTTACTGCTTCTTGCCTTTCACCCAATTAAAGTTTTACAAAGGGTTCCATTTTTTGTGTGTGGATTATTGTAATGGTCTCTTTTTTGTTTTTAAATTTTTTTAAACACTGGGGCAAAATACACGTAAGATTTACCACCTTCACCATTTTTAATGGCACAATTCAAGGGCATTCAGTGCATTCACACTGTTGTGCTACCATCCCCACCATCTATCCACAGAACTCTTTTCATCTTGCAAAGCGAAAATTCTATACCCATTAAACAATGGCTTCTTATTCCCTCATCCTCTGGCTCTGGCAAACATCATTTCCACTTTTCGTCTTTGTGAATTTGACTCTTCTAGGTACTTCACATAAGTGGAATCATACAATGTTTGTCTTTTGTGACTAACATATTTCACTTAGCGTAATGTCCTCAAGGTTCATCTATGTTGTAGCAAGTGTCAGAACTTCCTTCTTTTTTAAGGCTGAATAATATACCCTATCCATAAATGGGTATATACCCTCCATATCCTGAAGTGGAATTGCTGGATTATATGGTAATTTTATTTGTAATATTTTGAGGAATCACCATACTATTTTCCATAGCAGCTGCATCATTTTACATTCCTACCAATAGTGCATAAGCATCCTTATTTATCCACATGCTCACCAATAATTACCTTTTTTTTTTTTTTTTTTTTTGGTAGTAGCCATCATAATGAGTGTGATGTAATGATCTCTTACCTGGCTTCTTTGTTGCCAGGATCTCTCTCTTCTGATCCATCCTCTTCACTATAGCTAGAGCATTTTTTCTTTTTAAAGATTTAATTTATTTATTTGACAGAGAGAGAGAGTGAGTGAGCACAAGCAGGGAAAGTGGGAGAGGGAGAAGCAGGCTTCCCACTGAGCAGGGAGCCCGATGTGGGGCTCGATCCTAGGACCCTGAGATTATGACCCGAGCTGAAGGCAGATGCTTAACCGACTGAGCCACCCAGGGGCCCCTATAGCATTTTTTCTTACCTGTAGATTTGACCATGTCAAATCTATTAATGACTCCCAATTTCTCTCGTTTTAAATTTTGGGCTTCTTAACATGCTCACTTCTCAGGTCTCATTTCTATCCACTTTATGCTCTAGCCATAATGACATTTGCTCTTTACATTTGCTGTTTGCTTTCATGTCCCTATGGTGTTATACTAGTGATTTCTTCAGCTTGGAGTGCTTTGTTTCCTAAATTTCGTTTCTTTGTACCCTTTCCCTCATTAAGTTCGCATCTGTCCTGTTACTTTTCCTTGATTTTTTTTTCCCTTGCTTTCATATTGAACAGCTCACTTTTAAAAATTTAGTCTCATGCCAAACAAAAAAAATCCATGACATACTGGGTTTAGTAAGCCGATCATGTTAATTCTTCACACATCTTAATAAATATATTAGTATTAACATTTTGAAAAGTCTGTCCTTATAGCCCAGAAATTCATTTTGAACACCATCTGTATGTAACACATTTTGTGAAAGACTGTGAACCCCGTCTATCTGATCAGCTCCAACTCCTAGGTAAGTAGTGTAGTGAATCATGGTGTTGGCTCTGGAGTTAGAGGAGTGGGTCCAAATCCTGACCTATTGCTCATAAATTGTGTGACCTTGAACCTGTTATTTAACCTCTGTGAGCTCCAGTTTCCTCTTTTGTAAAAAAAGGATGATGATAGTTTTTACCTGGAGATTCCTGTGAGGAGTTATTAGGGTAATGCTTACAGAACTCAAGATTATCGAAGTGTTCTAGCTCTCCTTTTCTCCCCATATCATTAAAAGATGATCAGCGTTTGCTTCTGTAAATTCATTCAAAGTTATCTCATTGTGAGATTGATGAAAACAAAAGGAAAGTGGAATCAATTCAGGACATGCTTTTGTGATTATTCTAATATAAGGTAAGTAATTATAGTCATTTAAACTTAACTTTTCTGAGTCCCTAAAATAATATTTCAGAGCCAAATGGGATGTCAAGTTGACCCTTAGGATGTTTTTTCCTACCTGTTTCAGCCACCGTCTGCAACATTAGTTAACGTAAGTTAACTAATCTAAGTGGAATACAGGCAGACGGTTATGAAGCGAGCCTTCAACCTCTGCCTCTTCCTCTGCAATCCCAATGGCTTCAAAGAAAACCAGATAACACTGAATATTTATTTCAGTCTCCACTAGTCAAGAACACAGGAACAATTGGAGAAATTGGTTTTATCTCTCTGCCTTATTCCTTTCTTAGTCTCTTGTGTCCTGGTTAGATTTTCCCCTCTTCTCTGTTGTGTTCTCAGCAGCCCTTTGTGCTTGGAACTGTCCCTTCCTTAGTCTTTTGTGCTTAACATGAAAGTACTTTTATTTACCCTTTCTTTCTTTATTATTATTAACATATAATGTATTATTTGTTTCAGGGGTACAGGTCTGTGATTCATCAGTCTTGCACAATACACAGCGCTCACCATAGCACATACCCTCCCCAATGTCCATCACCCAGCCACCCCATCCCTCCCACCCCCACCACTCCAGCAACCCTCAGTTTGTTTCCTGAGATTGAGTCTCATGATTTGTCTCCCTCTCTGATTTCATCTTGTTTCATTTTTTCCTCTCTTCCCCTTTGATCCTCTGCCTTGTTTCTCAAATTGCACATATCATTATTTACCCTTTCTATGAAAATCCTTTGTGCGAAGAAACTGAAAGAAGAAAAGACAAAAAATGAAGATATAGGAGGAAGAAAGGGCAAACAATTGAAGAGTTGCTAGAGAGTCTGTACTTCTGTAACTCTGGCATTTAACTCAAGTATTGGCTTTCTTGTTACATGCAAATGGCTCTGTCTGTATTTCTTAGATGGTAACTCCCTTGGGCAGAAACCATACCTCTGCCTTCCCTGGTAATGTGCCAAGTACCGGGTGAACGTTCCATAAGCAGTGATACCATGTTTCCATGTTCAAATTGAAAGATTTGCTGCCATATAAGAGAAACTCAATAAGGATAATACCAAATTTTTTTTAATCAGATCTGTTTTGGTCATAAGCATTGAATAATAATAATAAAAAGATTTACTAAGTAATTTTATTTCCATGTCAATAAAAAAGAAAGCTGGACATGTTTTCTTTTGAAATGATCCTCTTTTGTCTTAAGTTATTAAAACTATAAAGATTTTTCCTAAGTAGTTGTTTAACATATTTATGCATCCAAGACCTTTATCTTACAACTTTATGGACTTCTAACATTTAACCCACGTGAACCTGACATTTAAGATGAAGTAGGTGGTATGGCAGTGATACTTGAAACTCCAGAAGTGTTTTCTGTTTTTCTGGCATCTAGTTTCAAGTTTTTATGATCCCTTCAGAGACATTAGACCTTTTGATCCTAATACAATATTTTTTTATTTAAAAAACTAATTAGGCTATTTGTCAATAATGCTCATTAAATGAAAGGTCATACCTTTTGGCAAAAATGTGAATTATGGATCATGCAAGTAAGTTTACTAGAGAATTCAAATTATAGTTCTAAAGAAGCTCCCGAGTTTGGTTTGGTAAATGAGCTCTTAGTATTGTTAGCTAAAATGAATCAATTATGGCAGAAGAAAGAATGATTTCTTGAACGCAAAAAGACTCAGATCACAGTCCTTTTTCTATTGATTGATTTCTCCGTAATTTCTTTTTTTTTTTAAAGATTTTTTTTTATTTATTTATTTGAGAGAGAATGAGAGACAGAGAGCATGAGAGGGGGGAGGGTCAGAGGGAGAAGCAGACTCCCTGCCGAGCAGGAAGCCAGATGCGGGACTCGATCCCGGGACTCCAGGATCATGACCTGAGCTGAAGGATGTCGCTTAACCAACTGAGCCACCCAGGCGCCCTCTCCGTAATTTCTATGAAACGTTGTTTGTCAAAAGAAACTTTGTTTTTATGTCATCATAGCAAAATCTAATAACAGTTGTTACTTAAAATAGTTAACCTCTCTGGCAGCATAAGAGATTTAATTATATATTTCCATGAGAAATGTAATCCAATTTTATAAAATAAAATTAAAGCAAATAAGTTCACTTCTAGAGTAGCTGCAAAAGAAAGCATCCTCAGTAAAGAATATGGGAACGTTGGGATGGGGTATGAGGTACTTGAGGGACTGAAGACTGCCAAAGATTTCCAATTATTAATTTAAATTAAAAGGATTAAAATATAATGTGTATATAATTTTTATGGGGAGAAAGAAATTCCTTTAAATATAAATTTATTTGTAAGTTGAATTAAAAGGATTAAAATATAATGTATATATAATTTTTATGGGGAGAAAGAGATTCCTTTAAATATAAATTTATTTTTTGCCTGATTTTTTCCCGCCCTTTTAATAGTTAATGTACTGATCTGAATCTCTTATTTTGATCAACACTGGCTTACTCTACAAAGAACTGAAAACCTAGATTTGGAGGTGTTTGGTTAATCTGAGACACACTCAGGACTGGGTCAGTTTTTGAACCATGCCTGGGTAAGGCCAGGATCTGGGCTTTATGGCAGCTAAGTTTGTTCTAATAGCCTATATTGGCTGTAGCTGAAATTTGACTGTAGCAGAGCTAACATGGACTTTCTAAGAAGATATCTGTAAGATTGACAGAGATTCTAGATTAGCAGCAGCTGACAATGACTGAGGAAAGGAGAGGTAATAGTCAAAACTGGCAGAGAACCAGTGGTTAGGGAAGCAGGGAGTCTTGGGTTGGTGAGTCAGAGTGCCTTAATTCAGAAGTATTTCGTACTGTTGGATGTCTCAGAGTAAATGGTTGGGATCTCCAACTCAATGTCAAATCGTTGCTGCATTTAGCAGGTATTTCCCCAACAAACACGCAAACAAACCTCAATATTCCAGAACTGTAGAGTTTATTTTAAGTGGGTTTCAAAACCACACTATACTCTCTTGGAAGGAAATCCAAGGGAACAGCTACAAAAGAAACATTAAGTAACACCACTTCATAGAACAGGACATGAAAAACACTTTGAACTATCATCTATCACGTTGTACAGTTCCCTGTTTCAATCCTGAGAACTGGATTGGCCCAAACTCCTTAAATATTGTAGAACACTGCAAACGTTAATTGCTCAACCTTAAAAAGTTGCTTTTACATTATACAATATTTATAATAGCTGGTGGCTTTAAAATCAGTTATAAAACTGATCTTCCTGACCTTCCAAATACACAACAGGGAAAGGAAAGTATTAGTTCTGATATTTTCTGATGTGGTGAGTGATCTGACTGGTGATGATGACTTATTCTAGATTTTCAGCTGATGGGTCTTTCCACAGGGAACCACAAGGGCTGCCAATTACATTTCAGCTTTTTCTTCTAAGTCATTTTGTAAGATTAGATCTCTCACAGCTGAAATGACAAAATTAATGACAGTGTATAATAATGTTTGGATATAATAAATGATGCCAAATGGAATTTCTGTCATCCGGTCCAGTAGATCTGAGACTGACCATTATTCTCCAGTGAAAACTTTGAAAGTACAAATAAAGTCATAATGAAGTACCTTGCTAAGAAGTAATAAAATCTTGGCTAAAATTTACCTTCCAACTCAGAGTCAATAATATGTTAGCTGAGTCAGAGTGTGAAGCAAAATAAAACTTCTGAGTTCTCTCATTTTGGCTTGGCTACTTGTTTGAAAAGAGCAGTGGGGAGATTAATTCCATTAAGTAATATTGGTAGAACTAATAATATATGGAAGGCACAATAAGGAGCACAAAGAATGAGGCTCAGTACCTTTACTAGATAATTTGCCATTTTAAGGGAGAGATAAAACCTAAAAACAAATGATATTAAATAAGGAAGAATGTGATAAATCAAATCTTTGAGAATAAGATTGGAGACCTGAAGGTCATTACAATGATGGAAAGAGGGCATAGAAAAAAATATACCCCTTTCTAAAGATTTGGATTGTTACTCCTTATAAATCATTTACTAAATATATAATGTCGGTGTCTTGATGCGAAAACTCTATAGGCTCCTTGCATCTATCTACCCTCCCTCTTTAATCCTCCCAAAGTGAAGGGATGCTAATTTAACTGGTTAAATTTCAGAGCATTGATTGGGCAATTCTTGCTAGTAGGCAAGGACACTGCCCTGTCGTGCATTTTTTCCCTCTTGCCCAATGTAGTTGAAGCAGTGAACTGATTAAGGCTGTGCTGTCAGAGAAATCCTGACTGTGTTTTATCATATGCTCCCTTCTTCTTTTTTCCTGAAGAGCTTTGTCTGCTCTGTAGGAGCAGCTCCATATGCCCATCACTTCTCCATTCTCTGGTTTTCCAGCCAGATCTAGGCTTCAACCTTTGACTGAGTTCTTTCTAGATGAACTTGACGTTAGCCTTGGGAGCAAATTCCTCTTGTTCCATCTACTCCCACATTTTGGAATGTGTGTTGAATATGGCTTTCAGTGTACCGTGGTGATAAGATTCCATACTTGGGTCTAGGAGTGATGGGGAAACAGACATTGCATCTTTTCTAATACCTGGTGTGGTTTTCTTTGGTTGAGTGGGGCATATGAATGGAGACTTATGTTTGGAAGCAATGTGCTTCATACCAAGATAAGAGTTTCTACATCGGGAGATGGGAGATGCACCAAAGATGGGGACCTCAAAATATAAATAGAAAGCTATGTGGAGCTAGATGGGGAAGAATAAGAAGCTACACTTTGCAAGGCTATGCCATATCAAGGGCTATTATTCTTGGAAATTATGAAATTTTTAAAGGATAAAGCATTACACAATTGTAAGTTATTAAGTTACTGTAATATAAGAACTTCAAATGGCTTAACCAAGCAATGTGATATAGTAGGAAAATTAGACCTCCAGTTGCAGATACAATTTACTGATGGAGTAGTTTTCCTTAACCCTCAATTCATTTTGTAAAATGAGAGTAATAAACTTTACTTTGTAGAGCTATTGTGAGATTTAAAGTCAGTACAGCACATTAAGCACCTACCGTAGTCCCTGGCACACTGTGGGACCTCAATAAATTGTTGCTGTTGGTAGACATCCTGTGGCACTTGGTAGGTTTCCAATAAATACTAGTTATTCTAAAGTTTTTAATCATTCCATAGCTAGTTATGTGCCTAGTTCTGGTAGCAAATATGCTCTATCAGCAGTAAAAACATTATCTCAATTTTATTATGATATATATTGGAAATCTTAGTGAGGTTTTGATGGTGGGTATATGGCATTATTATGCCAAAGATATTCACGGATAATTAAATCCTGCACCAAATTACAGATGACCCTCCCCTGTGGTCCTAAGAAAGATATATGCACAAGGAATATAACCAAGGAAGCAAAGAAACCCTTTATTACTTGGGCCTGAAGTTCCAGCAGAGAGTTCTTATAACCTGACCTTTTCCTTGCCTCTCAGTCTATCTAGAAGTTTATCAATATTGTTGCTCTTTTAAAATAACTAGCCTTTGTGTTTGTTGATTTTATCTGTTGTTTTTCTATCTTTAATTTTATTGTTTACCAGTCTTTATTATTTTCTACCTTCTGTCAGCTTTGGTTTTAATTTGCTCTTATTTTTCTGTAAAAAAAAAATTCTATTTTTCTTTCTTTCTAATAAAAGCAATTGATGGTGTAAATGTCCCTGTAATCACTGCATTAGCTATGTGCCACATTTTTGATATGTTGTGTTTTCATTTTTCAGTCGGTAAGGAATTTTCTGATTTCCTTTGTGACATTTTTCTTTGATCCACAGATGCATTTAAAATTTTGTGGTTAATTTCTAAATCTTCAGTGGTTTTCCAGATAGCTTTCTGTTCCTGGTTTTTAGCTTCAGTAGTTCACAGCTTAATGTTCTTTTGTTTATATGAGAAAAGGGTATGGGGAAGTAGTCAGAATTTCATCCTGTTTACAGGGGCTGCTGGTCACCATATGCACATGGTATGCTACCAAGGGAGGCGCTCCTAATTTCCTATTCTTCCTCAATCATTTTTGTCTAATTCTAAACCGTAAGTTATCCCAGTTATGCTAACATACCATGCTAGCCTTTAACTTTGTATCTGTTTCTCAGATCTCTTCTTCTCTTCCCTTTACTGCAGTCACTTCTTCCTCCATGCTTTGCCAAAGGTGAAAGGGTGTGTGTGTCCTATTTCCCTGCCAAGATGCTTATCATTCATTGGAATTTAGTTCATTTGGATGCCTGGTAGCTTCAGTTCTCTGACAGGGTGACGAAATACTATGATTATGTAAATCATCCAGCTTCTTTGCTGTTGTTAGAAACAGTGACTTAAGTGATATTTTCTTGTAGTTTTCTGCATCTTTAGTCAAAGTGGAACTTCAATGACTGAGATTTTTGGTACTTCGATATTAAGTAAATGATCCAAGTTTCCATAACTAGGAAGTGGTGTTGAATTCCAAAACTCACTTTCCCTCCATGATATCACATTGAATTATAAGCTCTTTAAAGACCCAGAGTAATGTTAAGTTATATTTATATAGGGTTTTTCCAGTTAAGAACACTTAAGTTTTTACATTTAGTAGCTAATTGAATCTTTGTAGTCTTTTGATTTGCCCATTATTAAGGTCCTTATAGGTGAGAAAAAACACTATTTAATAACTTGAGGTGGTAAGTAAGAAAGATAAAACTCAAACCTGCTTCCAAGCACACAGAACTTCCCCAATTCCAGATCCTGGATGGAAAAAAAAAAAAATAGAAGTTTAGTTCTCAGAAAGGAGAACTAATTAGTGAGAAATAACACTTAATCCAGTTTATTAATTCTAGAGCTACTTTTAGCTATCAATATCATTCCTTTCTTTAGATGAAAGTAAAATGGATGATGCTCTTTGAAACTGTGCTGTTATTTTAGAAAAAAAGATAGATGATTTTGCTTTTCTTGTAATGAGCTAAAACTGCTTCAGAAATAATGTCAACATATCTTTCCTAGCATTTGTCTATCAGTGGGAGACTGTTATTAGAGCACAAATTAGTATTTTATTGATATTATCACTTACACATGCTATTTTTTTTTAAATGATTTTATTTATTTATTTGACAGAGACACAGTGAGAGAGGGAACACAACCAAGGGGGAGTGGGAGAGGGAGAAGCGGGCTTCCCGCTGAGCAGGGAGCCCGATGCGGGGCTCGATCCCAGGACCCTGGGATCATGACCCGAGCCGAAGGCAAACGCTTAACCGACTGAGCCACCCAGGCGCCCCTTACACATGCCATTTTTAATCATGTACAATTATACTGAAAAATTAAAAAGACATGCAAAATTCATCTTAAAGGCAAAGCAAATATTCGTTGTAAACCTACAGATATTTTAGACATTAAGATTTATACAATGTAAAGTTGAGGCAAGTGGATAGTCCACTCATGCCAAACGTATGAGATGACATAAATGTGAACAGGATGTTCTTCCTAGTAGATGTTTTAAGTGAAGTGCATTCTATTCCTAAAAATTCTTCCAAAGCCACATGAAAAGAAATGGTAAAGTTCTGAGTTTATAAGGTAGGAAAATTCTACCCCAAGTGCCCTTATATTTTAGTAAGTTTCAAGTCAAGATCCTAGAAATAATTAGGAATGAGAAGTATGTAGGAAGATTTAAAGAACATCACAAATCCAGCTTGTCTCAAAATATATTCTATATATAGTACCTAGATTACTGCCATTGAATTATGTTCATAGGCCTAGTGCATTTCTTCTACATGGAGCCTGGAAATTTCACCTTTTTTTTTGGAGGAGGGAAAAAAAATCCACATAAACCAGTTCTCATTTGCAAAAAGAATGGCACTGAAAGAATGGAATTATGGTCAGATGAGTTTGTATAGGAGATAGATCAGAAAGGACGTAGAGCTATGACATTTCCTCAGAGAGAGTGATCTTGATAAACATGAATACGCTGGGCGTATGAGAGAAGAGAATGGTAGTGCAATAAAAGATTTCAACTCTGATGGTTGTCCCCAGAGACTTAGTAAAGAACATACTTGCTAACATGGATGCTATCTAGTCCTTGTAAACTCCAAATCAAAGAGTGTACACTCTTTACCAAATGTCCACCTTGTATGAGGCATTATTTTGGGAGCAATGAGATATAAAAATAAGAATGTTTTTTCCTTTAGGGAGTCTATGGTCTATTTGGGGATATATCATTACAAAAAAAACAGAGATGGGCAATAGTAAAGATCAGTATCTGCAAAAGGAACTGAGAATGTCCATTGAGTTTTACAGCCAGGTGCTATTTACAATTCCTGGAATGAGGTAATTGGGACCAAATTCCAGTGAGGAAGTAGGATTTGAAATGGTCCCCGAAGACTGAGAAAGGTTTGGCTGAGTGGAATACAGAAGTGGCATCTTCCAAAGGGAGTTAATCAGAAGAAGCAAAATACAAGAGAAGGAGATAAATTTGTCTAGAGTGTTTCTCGGTGGGGCAAGGTGGAAGATTAGTGAGGAGTTTTAGGACAGGATTAGATTGTGGAGTCTACTGCTCAAGCCCCTCTTACTCTATTCCTTAAATGTAATGTTGCCTTGGTCTCCAACCTCAAACCCATTTTCACTTTGCATAATCTCCCTAAGGACCTCACATCCTCTCCCAAGACTTCAGGTAGGAAGAATATGTGTTGAAAATTTTCAAGGTTGTATCTCTGGCCATTATATTTCTGTATTTCTGTACCTCAAGCTACTATATCCAGTTGCTCATCAGATTTCTCTACTTGACTATCTTCCAACTATTAGAGAGACTATTGGTATTCCAATCTGATATCATAATCTTGCTCAATCCCCTCTCCAAACTCTTTCTCCTTTTCCTGCAGTCTTGTCTTTTGAACTTATTACTCATGTGATGTTGGTCAAGTTGCTTAAGCTCTTTATACCTTGCTTGCTACATTTGAAAAAATAGGGATAAAATTATTGTTATTTTTAGGAGTTTCTGGGAGGATAAAAACAAGTCAAAATGTGTAAAACTATAAGAACAGTGCTTAGCACATAATAAATTCCCCTGAAATATCATTTTTTAGCCACTTAAGCCAGTGTATTTCATTACCTTTCTCCCAATATTGAATTGGTCACAAAGTGCTATCAAATATGTGCTTCTCCATTTCCTTCTCTCAATCCCTGTTGGCATGACCTTAATCCAGACGTGCATTACTTCTCAACTGCATTGTTTTGATAATTGTAATAAACTGATAAATGTTCTCCCTATCTCCAATTTCACTTCTCTCCCTTCTAATTTCAAAAATGCCACCATCCTGACCTTTTGAAACTGCACTGAACAAAATGCTTGGAGGAAAATGAGTTGCATTCATAATGAGACTCAAAGTCCCTTGAATAGTAGCACATCAGGCCCTACGTGATCTGACCCCTGTCTGCCTCCTTGGCGGTCTGTTATGCCGCTTGCCCAGTGACTCCAGATGCTTTAGCTACATCAGGTCTTCCTCTGCCTCTCCATTTTTGCACATGCAGCTCCTTCCACTTTCACAGTCCATTCCTCAATCCCTTTCTTTTCCTATCCAACATTTACTTCTTCTTTTGACCAGGTGATACACTTTGGCTTCCTAAATGTGTTCCTTCCCAGCCCATTTTGGTTTGGATGACGTATCAAGAACACAGCAGGAAACAGGTAACAGAAACTCAAAATGAGTAATTTGAGGAAGGTTTAATATAGGGATTATTTACAAAGGTGTAGATATGATTAAGGAAAACCCATAACGGATAGTGCAGGGTCTTAAAACTGCCACCAGCTGGAAGCCCCTGATGAGGCAAGAGGAGATAGTGCCTTATGGTTTATCCTGGAGAGGACCACCTAACTAGAGATGTGGTCTGTTGTACAACCTGTAGCTATCTGTCAAGGAGGAATCGGGGAATAAATACCCTGTCCTCAGAATTCTTGCACCTTCTGTCCCGTTTTCAATGTCTTCCACTGAACTCAGTGTGAAGCCAGAAGGTAAGGCTGTTGAAATAGCCATCAAGTCTGCTTCCTGAGAGCACCGCAGAGAAGGGTAGAAGGGGAATCTGGAAGGACAATTGAACAACACAGTCCCCAGAACATACCTTTATTACAAGATATATTTTTATAATTATAAGGTATAAGGTACATATATATATATATATATATATATATATATATGTAGTATTGAATACATGTCCGCTTTTGCCATCAATTGAGAAATGTTTGATCATAGGGACTATCTGTATATTTTCTCAGCATTTAGACGGGACCCAGTACATTACTATGTACTTAAATGAAAGAACAAATGAACAAATGAATGAATGGCATGTCAGGGTGAGGTCTGTGCCCTACAAAACATGGGAATCAGTACTGTTTGAAGCTAATGATCTAATTCACCTTATAGAACTCTAAATGTGTGCTGCCATTCAGGCTTTTATGTTAGGACATCATGTCTATTTCTCTATTGTGTGATATGTAAATGAGTGCAAATATGCACATGTGTTGTTTACTTCATAATGTTTAAAAATGATGATGGGTCAGACAAATACCAGACAATTCACAAGCTTTAGATGTATGAGAAAACAATTTCTCTAAGAAAATGATCTCCATTTAGTCATTTATTCACTTGACTTAACCCCATGCTGCTATTAGTTATGCAGGGAAAATAGTGTTTTAATGACTCCTCAGAAAATGTTCACCACAGGAAGAAATACTGTATGACTGCAATAGGCTAAGAGGATATTTATCTCTCTGTGCATTTTGTGGGTCTTAATACTATCACACCTACGTGCTCTAAGAAAGACATTATAGTAGAACAACTGCTAACAAAGGTGTTTATGATTCATACGGAAATTAGGACTTCAGAAAGAACAAAGTCCTTTTAAACACATTAACTGGTCTAAATATAAAATAGAAATTACGTGATCTACCCTTTATATTAAGCAGTATGACTATGATTACAATTAAAGATAACTCAGAAAAGAATATAAAGAGTTAATAATGTAATTCTGTCTCTAATGAAGCATTCTCATTAAAAAAAAAAGTGATGTTAGCTTATTGTGAAATTATGATCAACCAAATTCTGTTGTAACAAGAAAATCATGTTTTTAAGAGTTTGAAGAAGACATAGCCCCCTCTTTTTTTTTTTTTTTTTTTTTAAACAGATGAGGAAACTGATCTTCAAAGAGGTTGTAACTCATGGAAATCACTTTTTAGTTGGTTGCAGGGATAGAACCTGTTTATGGATTCTCAAGCCTAAATTCCTTATACTACATCATGCTGTCTCTCTAATGCTATGCACTAAGGGAATAAGACATCATATAAAGTTAGACAGCCTATCCCCATGGGATTTGATGTGTGGCTGTGATTTCTGGAGAGAGCCCAGGACCTTGTTACAGAATACAGTGATTCATTTAATAAGAGCTTTCATACAGAGTATGGAAGCCTAGATACATTTATAAACCGGAGAACAGAAAATGTCTCTGCTAAGGAAGTTTTGTGGATGAATGGTTACAAGATGCCATAGTTAATTATTTCCCTTCATAATGGCTTATCAAAGGAAAGCAGAAGTGGTGCCTATGTTGTTTTTAGGAAAATAGTTTTGCTTATTTCCTCTCTGTTTTCATAAACAAGGAGAAAATTTCTAGAGTATTTTTTTGTAATGGTAACTTTTTTTTTAAAGATTTTATTTACTTATTTGTCAGAGAGAGAGAGAGACAGAGAGCACAACCAGGGGGAGTGGCAGGCAGAGGGGGAAGCAGACTCCCCGCTGAGCAGGGAGCCCCACGTGGGGCTTGATCCCAGGACCCCGGGACCATGACCTGAGCTGAAGGCAGCTGCTTAGCTGACTGAGCCACCCAGGCGTCCCTGTAATGGTAACTTCTTATAGGAATTCCACATCTTCCCTTTTGGTGATGCACACCAAATCTTACCTCCTTTATGCTTCTGTACTTCAGATTTACTATTAATTTTTTTGCCCTGTTCCCAGCCCCCTCTGTAGTCATTTGTATGGGCTTGAAAGCTGGATGAAAGGAAAAATGAGCTAAGAAACAACTATCCACTTGATTAAATGGAACCCATTTATTCTCACATCATGGATGAAAACTAATCATCTGAAATCTTATCACCATTTGTTTCCACCTACTCTAGGTTCTGGCTGCTGAATGAGGATCTTTAAGGCTTGGAGCTATTTTTTGATGTTTATCCTTGGAAAACTGGTACTAATCTTCGTCATTTATGACAGTTCCTCCATTGGGACTGCTGAGGGCCAATTTGAAGAAAATATCATGTTATCTGAGCCATTTTCCCCACCTGGCAAATATCAGGGATCTTTCCTGAAATAAGGAAGGGGTTCACTTTCTGGGCCTGAACTTCACCTTAAGTTTCAGAGTAAGACGTCTGCCTCCATCTGGATTCTCCTCAAAAGCTTCTCGATCTTCACTTGTCTTTTCCTCCCCATAATTGCTCCTCCACCAGTGTCCCCACTTCAGTAATGTTGAAGATAGGCCCCAATTTGGGTAACTAAAGAAGAAATACAGACATCTGAATTAAACACCTAGAAGCTCATCCTATGGTCTCTCAGGTATGCGGTTAATTATGCCACATAGGAAAAGAGTATACAAACCAGTCCGTCCACCAGCCTTGAGGTTGTGGCTCTACCTAAACTCTCACTGATAGGAGAACTAATCCCCTTAAGGCATCTAGAAAACATATTCTGAAGTGGGTATCGTGACATGTGTGTGAAAAGATGCGTAGAAGGTTCAATGTGAATTCGAGATATGTCTGTATATTTAAAAAAGGACAAAACAGTTGAAGCCTATTCCAGGTCTGGGGTAGTTTAACAGTCTCTTAGAGGGAAGCCCTTGCACTAGGTGAAGGGACACTCAGGTTGCCTTCAGCACTTCTTTGTAAGGTATTCTGTGAAATAACTGGGCTCAGCTTCAGTAAGGTTTGGAATGGTGTTTGGAGAGCTTTCAGAGCTAGGCTTAGATGCCTCTAATGGGTGGAAGTAAACTGCATGTTATAAATCATGCCCATTTATTAGTAGCAGGTGGGATAAATCCTGGAGTAAGTGAGGAGGGAATTAATGAGAGAGTGCTCTATACCTAAAGCATTTGACAAGATATATATAAGAGATATATGTATGATAGATATATAAGATAGAGAACGTGCAAGTGAGCTAGCTGTAAATAAAAGGCCTGGCAAAAAAGAGAGGGTGGCTTGCACTGACGAGGTGTCATGCTCTGAAACTGCAGGAATCTGCCACTAAACACCTTGATTTGAGGACTGAGATTGCTGAACGTTGCAAAAATAGTGGGTTGTGTGTCTGAAGAGATTATAAAAAATGACTGCCTGTAAAAGGCCAATTATTGTTTTTTAAAAGAATTTATCCTGGGCTCCTAGCACCCGTGAGCTGAGTTTGTTCCTCTGAAAACACTGGGACACTGGCGAGGGACTAAAGGAAAACCTATATATAAAAGGAGAGCTTTGTTAATCCTTAAAGACTCCATTCTGACTCTTCTTAGGAGTTAGTCTTATTTCCCAGCTCTCTCATATCTTCACAATTTTCCTCTTCACTGGTCCTTGATCAGCTTGTCAATATATTAAAAAGTCCACCTGGAATTATTACCGCTTCCCTTGATCTCAAGTCCTCCTAGAGCTCAATATCATCACCGTTCTTTGCGGTCGAATTTGAAAGAAAAGTCTCTACTCGATGCTTCAGTCTTTCCTCCGGAATTCTCACACCCATCACTCTACAGAAGCCAGCTTCTAGAGGTCACTCACTGACAGCCTCCAACCTGCCTCACCTAATGGTTTCTTTTCAGCGATTCTCCTCCTCAATCTCTATGGCATTTGCCATGACAAAGCATCCTTTGTCTTGGGAATCACTACGCTCCCGCAATTTCCTCTTAATCTTTGGACCACTCTTCACCAGTCTCTAGGTTCCTTTTCCTTCCAGGAGCTTGTGAATATTAGTATTACCAAAGGATGAGTTCTTGGTTCTTTGCTGTTCTCATGCTTCTATCCATTGCCAGTACCTCAACTGTGCTTGATTTCCACAAACCTCTGTCTCCAGGCCAGACCTCATGTCAGAGCTGCCCGTTACCAGCTTCACCTGGTGGGACGGAAGGCCTCTCAAAGATCACAGAGCTAACTCTGTTTCTCGGTAAACTTGCTCCTTCTCCTCTGCACGTCAGCCCTCTTCTTGGAATTACTTTGTCGTCATCTCCCCAGGAACTTGGACGTCTGTGACTCCTCTTTCTCATATCCCCAGGAACCAATCAGTAAGTCTTGCTGATGGCATGTCAAAACTAACTTTGGGGTTCCTTTTCCCTTCCTTTATTTTTTCTGCTTTTCCCCTCATTTGGGTTTTCTCATGACTGAGTTTCTATCGTCTAGTCAGATAGCCTCCTAATAGTGGTTTTGTCTTCACGCGTCCCAGTGCCTCTCCACACTTCTCCCGGATTACCTTTGATACCTTTCCCTTATCATGTTCTTTCCTTCTTGTTCTTCTTCTTCTTAGAGAGATGGGGTGAGGGGCAGAGGAAGAGAAAGAATCTCAAGCAGACTCTCCCCCCCGCCCCACCCCCAGCGCAGAGCCCAACCCGGGGTTCGATCTCACAACCCTGAGATCATGACCTGAACCGAAATCAAGAGTCAGACGCTTAACTGACTGAGCCACCCAGGCGCCCCATGTCTCTTCCCTTCTTAAAACAACACATGATTGCTCATTATCCAGAGCATTGTGTTAATTAGCACAGTCTTTGTGGCTTTTCCTCATCTGTTCCCCAGACGACCTTTTCAGCCTTGTCTTTTCCACCACCTCTTGCATCTTCTCCTGACCTTCTGACTCTCCAATCACACTGGACTACTTGTTGTCACCCCAGATATGTCATGCCCATCTGAGCCTTGATTATTTTGTAGATGCTTTCCCCTGTTTGGAATTTACTTCTGCTGCTCTTTGCCTCCTAATGAATTTTTTCTTCAAGTCACAGCTCTTATGCTGCTGCTTTGGTGAAGACTTCCCTAACTCCCCATCCAGAGGCGGAATGAAGCCCTATTTGCGTCTCTTCTCCGCACACTTTGAGAAGTAGTGGGGCAATGTGGGGAGGCTTTTGATGTCAGTGCCAATCACAGCTTCTCCACATTCTAGCTAATTTGCTAAGTTATTAATCTCTCTTGGTATGTTCTTTCAGTCATGTCTAAAATGGATCACTGACATGTTCCTCCCAAAGATGCTAATATTTATTGAGAGTTTACAGTGTGCCATTCACTCTTTTAAGCTTTTGACATGAATTAACTCATCTAATTAAGAAGTAGATTTAAAGACCCTCTCACATCATAGCTATGTGTCAGCAGCAAAACACTTTCTACACTATATCAGTGCTCCTGGGTTATGAAGCACTTGCACCAACAGACACTGTGCTTTCTGGAGGTAAGAACTAACTCCTTCATCATCACCTTTTTTGGTACAGCATCAGCATATAACAAGTGCTAAATAATTGCTGCATTTTTGAAATTACAGCAAAGCAGAGTTGACCATTGAACTGATATTGGATTACATGCATCTGGTTATTTTGGTAAATAAATGGGTTTCCATATTCATACATAGGAATGAATATTCTAGCCAAGATTACATATATAAAGGCATTAGCATTTTAAAATGCTAATTTTTGGGGGGCTCCTGGCTGGCTCAGTCAGTGGGGCATGTGACTCTTGATCTCAGGGTTGTGAGTTCAAGCCCTACGTTGGGTGTAGAGATTACTTAAAAATAAAATCTAAAAAAAAAAGGCTAACTTTTGTTTTAAAATAAATATAATAAATTGCACTGTAATAAGGTTTATTTTTAAAAATTTTTTTAAAGATTTATTTATTAGAGAATGAGAGAGAGAGAGAGAGAGAGCGCATGAGAGTGGGGAGGGTCAGAGGGAGAAGCAGACTCCCTGCCGAGCAGGGAGCCCGATGCGGGACTCGATTCAGGGACTCCAGGATCATGACCTGAGCCGAAGGCAGTCGCTTAACCAACTGAGCCACCCAGGTGCCCCAATAAGTTTGTTTAAATAATTTAAAATGCTTTTATCTTCTTGTTGACTCCTTTTTTTTTTTTATAAGGTTATTTTGCTGGAGGATAGAGTGAATAAAATTAGGAGTGGACTGGTTTCTAAGAAAAAAAAAGTCAGGGAAACAAAATTATCACCTAAAAGTCAGGTTAGGTGAGATTTTTCTTATTGTTTAATTTTGGTTTTGTGATTTCAGAAGGGCTACATGGTCAGTATTGACATTTACCATCATAATTTGAATTCGATATTCAAATGGCCAGTATCTAATAAGAACTCAGAATGGCCAACTAGACCTGTTCCCTGGGGTTTTTAGTTAACTCAGAAGAGCAAAACATGGTCCGAATCGAGAACCTTGAGGGTCCCTTTAGAGAGATGATTCTATCCCCCAAGTCTGTTTCATAGTGACCCAACTGTGTTAAGAAGGGTTTGGATGCTCTCTTTTGTCCATAAAGGGAAGGGATGTTGGAGTAATACATATACCCCATTGTCCCTGATTCTGCTTCTTAGAGATTGCTTTGTACCCACCTTACCCCACAGTAGAACAAAACAGAACAGCTCCTTTATGGGGCATTCCAAAGAGACGCTGTGTGCCTGTATGAGTGGGTATAAATATAGGAGGGTGCTAAGGAAACATCATCCTGAAAAGTCAAGTCCTCATTAAGAAGTAGGCATGCAGTAAAGGAAAGAAATTTGGAAAGAGGGAATAAAATGAGGGTGTAGCTTGGGTAGTTTATTATTAAAAAAAAAAGTCTTTGTGACAACAAAATCAAAGGCAAAAGAAAAAAAAATAAACAAATGGGACCACATCAAACTAAAAAGCTTCTGCACAGCAAAGGAAACCATCAACAATATTAAAAGGCAACCTACAGAATGGGAGAAAATATTTATGAATCATGTATGTGATAAGGAGTTAATAAAAAATATATAGGGGTGCCTGGGTGGTTCAGTTGGTTAAGTGTCTGCCTTCCGCTCACATCATGATCCCAGGGTCCTGGGATTGAGCCCTGCATCCAATTCCCTGCTCAGCTCAATGCCCTGAAAGATAGCTCACTGACGTCCCACAGAAAATTCAGCCTTACCGAACAAAACTTAATTCCTTCTCTTTTTTCACTCTCTCCCCCAATCTTAGCTCATCCTCCGTTTTTAAGCTTGGTGAGTGGTATCACTGCTTAGGCTTCTGAGCCAGAAATGCGGGCATTATCTCAGATTTTCCATTCCTCTGTATTCTACATCCTACTTACTGGTCAGCAAGTTTATTCAGTCTCCTTAGTATTTCCAAAACAGGTTACATTTTCCCACTCTGTTCTCACTGCCTTTATTTAGACCCACATCGTTTCTTATCTTGAAAACTGCAGCAGCCTTAGTCATTGGTTTTTGTGGTGTCTGTTTTCTTGCCTGCATATTGCATAGTGGTCCCTTCTTCCTTCCTTTCCTCCTATGTGTATAAAACATATCAGGAACAAAGTCCAAGTTCTCCTTCTGAAATGCTTTCAATGGTTGTATCAACTCTGTGCTCATTGATTTTGTTCTGTGAGGTTTTCTGGAGAAATCGTCATAATCTTCAGACTGCGCTTCGAGGGAAGGTTAGGGCAGCCTGGCTCCGAATGACATCTGGAAGAGTAAGAGTCCAAGAGGTTGTTCTGCCATTTCCTAAAGCAGTAAAAACCACCAGTGCGTCCATAGAGGGTAGACTTGACAGTTCTCCCCAAGCTGTGCACTTTCTTGCTTGATTTGCATTTTGCTTCTCTGCTTGTACTTCTTGGAGACTTAGTTCTAGTATCGACTGATGGCCAGCCTGTCTGGGAGCAGTCAAAGCATCAGGAAAACTCTCGCAAGGACTCTCGCCACTGTCAGCTTTATCATCTCCTTTTCTTTCTTAAAATTTTGTTGTTGTTAGGTAGGAGGAGTAAGATTGAAAGTTTTCTAGATTAGCGAAATGACTGAAAGTTGCTGGATTGCTAAAAATGACTAGTTTGCCAATTTGTGAGATTCTCTGGCCAAGCTGCATAGATCCTGAGTCTAACTATAGCTAACTTGGGATTAAACTAGGTGGGCTTGGTTTTTCCCTCACAGAGTCCAGTAAACAGTCTCCTACATAGTCTTCTGTGACTTTAACAGGTCTCACAGAGACCTCACTCCAGGGGAGAGTGATCATTCTAAAATTTCAATTCAACACTGTCGCTTTTCTACTTTTTAAAAAGATTTATTTATTTATTTCAGAGAGAGAAAGAGGGGAGGGAAGAGGGAGGGGGACAGAGAGAATCCCAAGCAGAATCCCTGCCAAACGCGAGCCTGACATGGGGCTCGATCTCAGGACCCTGAGATCATGACCCTGAGATCATGACCTGAGCGGAAACCAAAAGTTGGTCACTCAACCAACTACGCCATGCAGGCGCCTCAAGAAAAGTGTTTCTTCTTAAAATCCTTCAAAGGGGGGCGCCTGGGTGGCTTAGTCGTTAGGCGTCTGCCTTCGGCTAGGTCATGATCCCAGGGTCTTGGGATCCGGCCCCGCATCGTGCTCCCTGTTCAGTGGGAAAGCCTGCTTCTCCCTCTCCCACTCCCCCTGCTTGTGTTCCCTCTCTCACTGTGTCTTTCTCTGTCAAATAAATAAATAAAATCTTTAAAAAAAAAATCTTTCAAAGGTAGTTGATTACCTTTAGTGTAAAAACGTGTGCTGAATGATTTGCTTTTCACTTACGTGCTATGCTCTCCCCACCACCCCACTGTCGTTTTATCCTTTTCTTCTACTGAAGCTCCACTCTCTCCCCACTGCCATGCATTTCTTCATCTATCTCTGCCTCCTTCACCAATTAAAAGTCAGCACCAACGCCATCTGGTCAGGGAAGGCTTTTCTCATTGTCATTGCTTCCTCCCCCTTCCTGCACAAAATGGGGTAGGTAACTTCTTCCCTGTCTCATAAAAGGATCCAGTGCTTACCTTTGCTTTTGCATTGGTGTGCTTCCTGATTTCATAATCCACCAGCCTGAGAAGTCCCAAGGTCAAGAGTTTCTTACTTATTTGACTTTACTCTCTTAGGTCTAACACAGTGCCTGGGGCTTAGCAGGTGTTGAATATATCTTTGATTAATATTAAGAACCAAGTAAAACTCCATGGGAATGGAGATTTTAATGAAATCTCAAACTTTCTCAAACCATTTCCACAGATAACCCGGTACTTTCTAGTTTATGCATACCCGGTGGAGGATTCTTTGGGTGTTAAAGTTGGCCTAAATATTTCATGTAATGTAGCATATACTTCTGAAGAGAGAAATTGTCCATGTAAGCCTATGGTGTCTAAGCAGGCACAAATAAAGAAAGGATCCTTAACCTGCCTGTAAGTTCTCAGTAAATGCTTTCAGAGGATCTAACTGGATTTAGTTCCTTAGAGATGAGAAGGAAAGTTGATAGGATACTGTAGCTGAAGCTCCGTGGTTCACTTCAAGTGGGGCTGGATCAAGACCATACTTTTGCCCATTATTTTGAACAAATAGGTATTTGCATATGTTACCAGAATAGACATTAACAAGGTTTAGTTAATTTAGTTGTCCTCATTGAAATTATGGAATGGACTCTAGAAAATTTCTGTTCAGGTTCATGTGGCGCTCCAACACACAGGAATATGCAGGAGCGAGAACAATATCCTCCCTCTCTCAAATTGCTATCTCATTCTCACTTTGTCAGCCTTGACTATTAAATGAAAACTTGCTCTTTTAGTTGAAATAAACTACCTTTCCGTCTTTCCTGTTGACCCAAAATGCCAGATTTATTTTCCTATTTTTGGAATGTCTTAGAACGGTGGCCAGGCAAAGGTCTCTCAATGAGTACACAGTAGTCATGAGCTGAATCTGCCACCAGATGTCATTATATTTTCAAATAAATGGCTTTAAGGACCATTTCAGTAAAAGCTAGCTTCCAGTCTTAGGTTTTTGTGTTCCTTTCTGAGGCATCTATCAAGTAATAAAGCTATCATTCATCTTAACACGTTTGCCCTATTTAGATTTTGGAATTTATTTTGCCTTATCCAGCCCGTTGCATTGGGAGCTGGTGCTTACAATGCATGGATGGTACTTTTTGTGATGCAATACTGATCTTGTCTTCACTTAAGAAGATGGGAAAACTATTCAGAAGCACAAAACAATATGTATTTAATAGCCTTTCCATTACAGAAAGCTAATAAAAATTCCAACATGAATAGATTTTGCTTAGGAAATTGCATTTCCATTTCTCTTGGGAAAAATGGGTACTTTATTTTTTATGTTCCTTTGTAAATGACTACTAAGTTGCACAACTTCTGTGCATTCTAGAGTCAGGCAGCAATTTTATCAAATTTTTTTAAAAAGTACTACTAAATTACTGTGATCAATTATAAACTTTCCAATGAACTCCTGATACGGTGCTAGTCATACTTCATCAAAGGGCTGTACATGCATCTGTTTTTCCTCCAAAAAATAAAATAGAATAAAAATAAATGTAAGAAAAGGTAATCAATGAAGCATAGCAATCTCATGCTTGCATATTTTATAATCTATGATCACAGCAGGAATAGTAGTTATCTAGTTGCATATCTAAATAATAGGCTTTCAGAATTCCAAGCTAAATTTAGTGTTATTTGGAACTATGTATATTCTTTGTTTGTTTTTTGAAAAGATATTTTTAATAATTAAAACTTTTTGTAATGAACCAATGCCTAGAGCTGAAAATCTCATTTTCTCTCCAGTGCATATATTCCATCTTTCTGTCCATTTCTGGTATAAACTAGAATTTTCAGATTTGGATATAAAAAAGATCTTCCTTCAATACCATCATCTGTCACATCTATTCCACTTACACACTGTTCCTTTGTATCGAGGATTTTTCTTCTGGAACAGCCAATTCATCCAGCCGGGAAAACCTCCATAATACAAGTACCAAAGCAAGACGACAATGGTTATGTGCGGTCAGTGCCCGGGGATTCTTCACACCCGCTAACAAAGTTGATTACATTTCCAGGGAGTGAACCCTGGGTCTATCCTGGGAACTCCTTGCCCTCTGAGGCTGTTTCTGTGATGCTGAAATGAGTACTTCCTTCCTACTGTGGCCGGGTCAGGAGAGGCACTCGAGTTTTTCACTGTTGAGGGAAAAGTATTTAAGGATGAGAACTTTCACCCATAGTAAGAGAAAAATGGTCGACAGATAAAGGTTTACAAATGAGCAAAGATGATCACAATTACTATATTACACTGACAGGGTGCTGCTGTGTCACTGTCATCGGGAGATGACTGGTGCCAAGAACAGACTGGGGGCTGGATACACCTTTACTGAATCGAATTATAAGAAGGATTTTTTAAAGCATGTGGAAGTTTCTTTGCTACTATCTGAGGTCTGCGTTCCTGTGGATACGAAATTATGCTGCCTTTTGAACAAGACACTATCATACTGACGTAAAGTCAGGGTGATATGCTTGAGTGTCTCCCAGAGTAGTTGAATTTTGATAATGGTTTGCTGGTCATACTCTCTTACCTCAGTCTATCTTGGTCACTTGCATGTATTGCAGACCAGGGGTCTGTGATTTGGGGATACGTTCTACTTCATCCAACAGAGAAAGAAAAAAAAATGGGGCTTCAGAATGAGAGAAGGGCCTGTCATTTGCAGGGGAGTACACCATGACTAAAGGTGCAAATCCTGGTCTAGAAACAGACTGAAGTGAAGCACCCAACACATGGAAATGAAAACCATATCTTTTCCGTCTCCATACAACCTTCTGACCACCATGGTTGTTGGTCATCTCTTGAATATGTGAAGGACAGAGTCCCATGTGGTCATTGCTCGCCCACAATCAGCTGACATCCATTGTAGTTACATGTGGCTGTCTGAACACTTATTTTCCTTATGGACAATCTATGGTTTACTTCTGCACTTCCGCTCCAGAAAGGAGACTTCAAAATATTGTGTCTCATTCAAGACATGACCGTGTCTTAGAGCTGACTCTGGAAAATTAAATGGAAAGGGGTCGGATATATTAAAAAAATAGTAAATTATAAAGGGAGAGACTTCTGTTTAGTAAATTCAAGGACAACCTCAGAAGTACTTTCCCCGATATCTACATATGAGATGCTCTGAAGGCAGATTTCATTTAGACCAGTAGGCAGCACTTGGGGAGTGGTCCTTTATATCAATTCACTTCCAACTAGACAGTTCTGCTATATATGGAAGCAAAGAGTATAACTGAGCTCTGGGGTATACTTATTTGAAACCTGGCTCCTTCCATTACAACTTGGGTGATCTCCACAATTTACTTAATCTCACTGTTACCAACTTTCTTCATCTGCTGTAAACTGGGGGTGATAATATTACCAATCTCTGTGTAATGCTATGAGGTTTAAATACATTAATACATATATTTAGAATAGTCCCTGGCTCATAGTTAAAATAAATATTAGTTATGGTTTATTATTGTTACTACATTGGATTTCTGCCTACTAATTCCTTTGAAAAATGGAAAAATTTTCTTCAGCCAAGAAATTTTGAAACCAAACAATCTGGACTATTAATGTATGAAAATTCTTTTTTCTCCACTCTAAGCATTTTGCCTGGTAAATTGGAAAGGGTTCCACAGTTCAGAGCAATGAAGCACTCAGGTCAGTGCTGGGTGAACCCTGATGAATTGTTCTTTGATGAGTTGTCATTTTCTATTCTTAAAAGAGGCATTAAGAATTTATAATAATGTTCTTGTTGCATTATCATTTGGATGGTGTGTTTATGCTAATTTATACTGCCAATCCTAATTACTAGTGGTTAAATTCATTAAAAAATAATTTTTTTCCAGACTCTTGTTTTATTCACCTTGCTTCCTAGAATATCTCAATTTCCTTTTGGTTCACTTGCCACAAATATCAAATGATTTATTCACCAAACAGTATAAATCAGAGGTGCTTTTACTTATTCACCAGTCATTTGCTCAATGCTTCTTGACGCTTTGTGGGTATCCAAACATTTTTCCATATAACCTTAGAGGTCATCTAGTCCAACAGATTGCATATTATAGAGTTATTTTTGTATGCTCAGTGACAGGTAGTTCTCTGTCTGTTATACAAGGGCTAGATTCTTGCCTGGGAATAGCTCATACTGTAGTTGGTGACACATTATATAGAACTAAGAGTAAAGTTACAAAGCTTTCACATTTTTCAATCTGGTAAGTCAAGCACATAAATATTACTCACTTGTCCAAGACACAATCTAAGTAGCCATTGGGTTGAGAACAGAATTCAGATGCCCTGCTTCTAAAATACAACTTTATCATAATACTGTTTGCTCAGAGCCATTTCTTCCTGTAAAAAAAGTGTGTAAATAATGATTAGCTATTTAGATAGGCTACAAAAAACTTAGTTTAATGAAAAGAATACTTGTTTTTGTGGTCAGAAGTCATGGATAAGAGACCAAGTTTTGTATGAATAAGAAACCTCAATTTTCTTAATCTGTAAATTCAGGATTATAGTGCTTGTTCTGTCCACCATATAAGCTAGGTTTAGCATAAAATGAAATTACTTTTGAGTAATGCTTACTTTGCTCATACTCTTTTGTAGGAGGTAAGATTTCTAAATTTAGGAATACCCCCTTCATTAGTATATCTTCTCCCAATCTTGTGGAAGTTCTTATCATTTTGGAGAAAACAACATTCTTTACCGCAGACATCTTGTAAGACCTCAGTACAAGGTGTTGAAGGAGATGAAATAAGCTTATGTAGCAGGAATGAATCTGCACTCATAAACTTAGTCTTTTAAGGGATATCTCTGGTACACAGTGATAATTGTTCAATTTCTTCTCCTTTTCTCTCAGAAACAGAACACCCCAAGTCTCAACTCATGGCTTCTCAGAATAAAGATCACATTCCCTTGACTACAGGATGTATCCCTGTGAATACATTCCTGCCAGTGGGACATAAGCAGAAGCAGTGTGTGAACCTTTGGGGGAGGAGTATCCTCTCCCCTCAGCTTTCTCTTTTTGCTGTCTGTAATAGGGATATCTGTAAATTTTGACTTCCTCATCTCAACAACACTTGAAACATAAACTGTTTGTATTCTCACTCTGCTAGTGAGGAATTTGAGGCACAGAGGGGCCAGGTACCTTATCAAAGGCACATAATCCTGATGGAGCTGGGATTCCCCCCTCAGGAAGTCTGGCTGATGAGACTGTGCATGAAATTACTGCTTCTCCTGGGGGTAGGGGGGGAGGCAATGGAAGTTTTGTTCTGCCTCTTTCCCGGCTGGGCTAGATGGAATGTGAGTGTAGTCATCCCTTTCATACACGTTAGCAAGCTTCCACATACATTTCCAGGTTTTTGGGTTGGCCTTGGTGGTCCACTGGTCATCTTTCTACCATAGGTATGACTGAAATGTCCATTGTGAGGAGGGTTATTGAGAAGCATGTTGACTGGAGCATAAAAGTCTCTTCATACTTTTAGCCCAAGGAAGGAGAGAAGCCTAGAATACAGATGTTAGATGCAGTAGAATTAACATTTCAGAAGTGATGAAATTGTACCTATTCTGCTCCCAGTTGTCTGGACAATGAGTGTTAATTTTATGATTTTATAATGAGAAAAATTCCTTTTCATCTCTACTCAAGGAAATAGTGAGGTCTACTGTTCCTTTGTCTAGAAAAATTTGTGGGAGGGCTTCATGGATTTTGTTTTCAAAGCTGAACTTCAATGGGATTAAGGCAAGAGGGATTTCTTTCAAGTTAAAGGAGACTATTGGACACTGAATCAGGAGCAGAGAGGACCGTAGATCAGGGAACAAAATGAGAAGTTTATATGGTTTTACAAATTCATTTGGAGGGTGGGAGTTCAGGGAAACGTCTTTGATGGTTTTATATTGCAGATAAAAGATAAAATGATGAGGAAAGTAATTTTTTAACTATAAAAAGACTCAATTTTTCCTGGAGGTTTAAAAGCTGCTGGGCAAAAGAGCATGAATGATGTTCAGTGACAATCAACCACGCAATTGCAAATCCACGTGGTCTTACCTGTATTTTCCATCTTCCTGTGGTCTGAAGGGGACTTTGTACTGAAAAACCAGTTGTACCTCCTCCACCCATCAGATTATAGTACCATTCCCAGTCCCAAGCCTCATAATTCAGCCTGGGCACATTCTTTTCATTTCAAACCTCGTTCTTCCCAAAGTGCTAAGCTTGTGAAAAGAAAGACCAGGTTGCTCTGCCGTGAACGTCTCCTGAAATGAACAAACATGGAGCCTACTCTCTTCCTCAAGGCCAAGGAAGGGGACAAGAATGCAGGCCAAACAATATATCCTAAAATTATCCTGTTCCACACATATCACATGTAGACATATTTTATCTATAGACTGAGAATGGGCAAATGAGAATCCAGCAAAACAATCAGTCTTCAGAATGTCCATCTGCCTCATGATCATTGAGGGCTTGGCTAGTGAGTCTCTCTGCCCTCAGTTGCCCATCAGAGGCCTTTTGCCATGTGGGTCACTTCTAGTTTGTAGGCATTCATGGTCCCAGCTTCTCCTGCTTGCCAGGAAGTCTGCATTCACTTTCCTCTGGGATCCCTGAGCTTAGTCCATCTTTATTGTAATCTTTGTTCCCTGAATTCCAGGAGGCTCACTGCTGGCAAATAACTCACCTTTCATTTTGGGCCAGGGGACAACAATGTCCTTTCAGTTGTTTTCCTCTGGCATTACTATTTCTCTTTCTTTTCTCCCCACAATATCTGGCATCACCTGCTAACCTGTATTCCAAAATTCCCTGACATAAAACTCGACTCACAAAGCATTTTATGAAGCATGTGGTGCTCTATAAATGAGCAGTATTTGTATTAAAACAATTATACTTGCTAAAATCTGATTTTTCTTAAATAGTTGTACTCAATAAAAGCAGCTTTAAATGGAGGAGGATAAAACAAGCAAATGATTTTGAATCTTTTCAAAAGCTTTAGAAATTGATGGCCCTTGTTCTTTTTATACTTCCTACGTTGGAACTACCTGTGACAAATGAAGTTTAAGGTATTTTGTGTGAATGCATTTTTGGCTCTAGTCCCATCAAAGGGTCAGAAAAATCTTTCCATTGGATGGATAGTCCAGAAAACTGCCATAACTGCTGGTCCAACTGACAATTGCCAACTGGTTGTCCACCTGGCATCAGTAGCTTATATGAGACTGAACATGAAATGTTTAAACACTAATACCTCTCAGCCACTGAAACAGTGTGTCTGTGCTGTGGGGAGACCTGTTTTCAGCTGCAATTCCAATCACAAAGTTATGTTTTCTTCCAAAAAGAATGAGCAGAATCAAATCCTCCCAGTATTACAAGGCAACTGGAGAATGCAGAACAGAATCACATGGCCAGCCTGTGTCGTACAGGTGGATCTTGCAGATGTAAGGATACCCTCATGAGCAATGAGGATGTCAGGAACCTTAAGAACCATTAGGTGTGTTGCATTTACTAACAGTGTGCCTGACACATAGTAGATGCTCCAAATATGTTAGCTAAACATGAAAATGAGGGATATTAGAGGGAATGCATCCATTCTGAATGGCATTTGTAAAGACTCAGACCTTGAGGTGAAATGTAAGTAATTACTGATTAGAGATTGAGATTTGCCCACAGTGATAGGCTGGGTATTGGTATCTGATTATATACACACCCCACCCCTTTAAAACTCCTTAAAACTCTTTAATGGCTACCTGTTGCCCTTAGGATAAAGTCCAATTTCCTCAGTGAGCCATATGCCAGAATTTTTGTCCTGTCTTTTTTTTTTTTTTCAAGTTTATTTTGACATACACTTCCCATTCCTCAACCCATCACCATACAAGTTCTGTGCACTAGCCATCAAACAACCTGCTCCCTGAATAGGTAAACAAATTATAGTATATCCATACATTGGAATGCTCCTCAGGAACAAAAAGCAGTGTATTACTGATGCACTCAGCTCAAAACTTTATGTTGATACCCAGACACAAGAATACATACCAATCATTCCATTAAGAAGGAATTCAGGAACAGGCAAGACCAATTTAGAACAGATATTGACTATGGTTGGTAGCAATTGATTGAAAGGTCACAGCAGGGTTTGTTTTAGGGGGCAATGATAGCTCTATATCTTGATAGGGGTGTGAGTTATACAGTTGAATATGTGTGTCAAAATTCACTGAAGTACATTTCAGGCATGTAAATTTTACTGAAGAAGACTTACACGGTTTGCTTTTTATAGATCAGATTATGCCACGTCAGGTCTCAGTACCCTTGTTCATGTCCTCTGCTGAGAAGCCCTATATTCTACTTTTTCTCTAACACCTCTCCACTTGGTAAATGCCTACTGGTTTATGAAACTCAGGTAGAGTCACCCCTCTGTGAAGCCTTTCCTGACATTATTTTGGAGCATTAATGTGGCCAAGTAGCCCTGCATTTGTGCTTTCTTCAAAAGTTCCTTAACTAAAAGGTGTTGGACATTTTTATCCATACCCCAAGTATACATTATCTATAGTTGTTGAATAGTTATCGTTAAATTAACTATACAGTAAGGTGTCTATAAATGCTTTTAGGATGTGGTTTCAGCCATTTACAATAAGTTATTTTCTCAGGAATTTGATTCACCATCCTCTCATTCAGGTGTGAATTCCCTGCTGTGATTCTTCCTCTGTACTTCTTCCCTTCCTGTGCTGTCCTTCTCAGGGTCCTGGGTAGTACAGTGGAAAGGTGGAGTCACATAGACTTGCAGGAGACTGGTTTCCCTCATGGCTTCTATGACCTTAGGAATGTGAGTCAATTTCTCTGAATCTCAGTTTTCTCTTATCTGAAATGGTAATCATATGGCCCAACTCTTGGCATTATCAGGAAGAAATGCAAACATAGTGAATGGCTTCCAGTTTAGGACTTGACCATAGTAGTGCTCCTCCATACGTACCACCCCTGTGTGCCGCCTGTTGACCTAATCAGACTGTTGCTTTTTACTGATGTGGGCCCGGTGGCTTGTTGGGCTTGCTGCCCACCTCCAGCATCGTTTTGGTTGTGCTGTCAGATATGTTCACCAAGGGCAATCACAGCTTTTCCTGTTTTCTGGCTCTTGAGGCAGGTAGGGTTATAGATAGCCTGAGAGGTCTCCAAATATAACTTTGCAAATATATTTTTTAAATATGTTCGTAGCTCTTATAATAGTACTGAGCTTTCCTCTTGAGTCATGTCCTCTCTGTTTATAGGATAAACATGTCTGCTCTCCCAGATACTCACCCAGAGTTGTGCCTCTGTTACTTTTCATGAAGTAGGCACCTACTGTCTTCTTTGAGGATTAAATTTTTCTTGACTACTGAACACCATGAAGCCCTGACACTATGTTCGAATAGAGTAGTCGACAGCCCAGACCAGCCATAGTAAAGGAAAAATCTCTTTCCCATTGACTAATGTCTTATCATTCTCATTGTCATTTGACAAGAATAGTCAAGTTTCCAAGGGTATTGTTGGCAAGCTACATCACCACCATACTTTTCTAAGTAAGTTGGAGGAATGAAGTACCGTGAGGATGGACTCTCCTAGTATCAGAACACAGGATCCTTGCCATAAAGAAGTTGAGATAAGAATATTGTACCACATATCTGATAAAACTTAAATTTTTCCTTTTAATCAACACATATATGTTGTCATCACTATTATTAAATCATCAAGATTAGGCTAGCTTTTGAACTCATAAATAGAATGAAGAGAGGGAACACATTTTCCTGAGGTTAATGACTGACACTAGTGGTCTGGCACATCATTTGTTAAATGAAAGATACAGAAAGAGGGGCGCCTGGGTGGCTCAGTCGTTAAGCGTCTGCCTTCGGCTCGGGTCATGACCCCAGGGTCCTGGGATCGAGTCCCGCATCGGGCTCCCTGCTGGGCGGGGAGCCTGCTTCTCTCCCTCTGCCTCTGCCTCTCTCTCTCTCTCTGACTTTCATGAATAAATAAATAAAAAAAAATTTAAAGAAAGATACAGAAAGAGGAAAATTACGTGTGAAAAGATTAGAGAGTGAAAACCACAGAGAATTACTGTGTTTTGGGTAAGAAAGGCAGAAAGTGAGGGGTCACACACCATGTTGGCTAGATGAAAGGAAAAAAAACTCTTGGGAAGAAGACACGGTATTGGAGTGTCTGGGTGGCTCAGTCGTTAAGTGTCTGCCTTCGGCTCGGGTCATGATCCCAGGGTCCTGGGATCGAGCCCCACATCGGGCTCCCTGCTCAGCGGGAAGCCTGCTTCTCCCTCTCCCATTCCCCCTGCTTGTGTTCCCTCTCTTGCTGTGTCTCTCTCTGTCGAATAAATAAATAAAATCTAAAAAAAAAAAAAAAAAAAAGACACGGTATTCGTTCATAAGTGGAAAGGTGTGGACGGAGCAGCCTTGGGGAGGAATGGGAAGAAGAAGGCAAGAAGAAGCTGGCTGTCTCCAAATGCTGGAGTCGTACATAGGCAAGAGTCTGGAAAGAAGGGAGGTGGATTGTGTGAAATGATTGAACCCATTCCTTTAAGTTAAGCCTTCAAATGCCTTTGTAATAATTCACAGGACACTTCAGGGGAATCATGTAATTGAACTGACAGCACAACAAGAAATAGACCCCCGAAGGCACCATTCGGAAAAAAGTGCTGCTTGTCTGGCCTGCCCATCCCAGATCCAGACACTTGGATCGCAAGGTACAAATATCCACTTCTTATGAGCCTGGGTTTTATAAAAAACAACATTAAGTATGACTAGGTAAGGAGCTGAGCCCAAATATATGAATCATATTTAATGAATATAATACTACTAAATAACTATAAACATTATACTTTACATATATGTATGAAAAATTCCACTAGGATTCCCAGTATTGTTCTACTACTGATGGCGCCTAAGGAATTGGATGCTACGGGTATGTTCTATGCTGGATCTACTGCGGGGTTTTCTTTCTTTGAAAACTTTGTGTGTGTGATGATCCTCTTCTGTGTCACCAGGTTTTTCATCATGTGTTTTCCCTCCTTGAATCAGGATTGATTAATTGCTGGAAATTCTCAATCATTTCATGTACAATTGGTAAAATTCACACTTTAAGTGAAGGTTTTGTTACCAGCTCTCTGTCTGTTCTTAATTTGCTATTTTATGTGTTTAATTGAGGGACCTTGTAATAACAGCAACAGTAATTGGAAACGCTTCTCTATTCTACACATTTAACATATGTATGAACAACTTAGTTGTCACAAAGACTTCATGAGGTAGGAGGTAGTGCCATCCCTACTGTGTTTTGGGGACATGTAGGCACAGAGACGTAGAGTAACTTGCTCAAGGTCTCTGTGCTGGTAATTAGCAAAGGGGTTTGAGCCTGCGCAGCTTGAATCCAGAGCTGGTGTCCTTAACCACTGCCATTTTCATTCTCAATACTTCATTCTTCCTCCTATGTAACTTGGCTATTAGTATTATCGAAATGGTTTCTCCCTCTTCTACATAGCAATCAGAAGATTTACGTGGGTCCTCTTCCATTTTGATGGAAGGTTTGACTTCTAATCAGACCGGTACATGACAGAGCTAACTCTACTATACAGAAGTCTGTTTTTCCCCCTTTTTTCACACTATCAAATGTCTCATAACCTGCCCTTTTTAATAAATATATTTTCATCTTAACCTATGTGCTACTATTTGGTCATCAATATATTTTGCTTTAATATATCTGTAATCTCGAAGAACAGGCCATGATGATGATGATGATGATGGTGCTTTGATGTCGATATTTAAGGTGGGAGATAGAGTGCATAACTGGGTAGGGAGAAAAGTGTAGCTAAGCCTGACTGCTGTCTCATGAGGAATAAAGGAGTGCTGGGAGGGAAGGGCCAGTGAAGTGAATTTTGAGCCCGAGCTTGAAAGAAATAATGGCTTTGTACTGATGGCACCCTACACCATAATCTGTGTGGATGAGAGTCTGAGCAAAGTTTGGAGGCAAAAATGACCAAGATGCAGGAAATCTGCAGCAGTTCCCTTCATTTTTCACCAGATGCAGCAATCTCTATTATTATGGGTTTTTTTTTGGGGGGGGGCGCTTCTCAGATAATTTTAACTTATTTTTAGAAACGTTATCACAGCTTTATCTTTATTGTGACCAGATGCGAGCAGATTCAAAGCAATTGGAATTGTCTGGAACTGTTAGAGTTCGTGTAAAGCAGACACATCAGTCAGAGGTAGACTGCTGTGGATTATAAACACAAGCCAAAACACTTTGCACAAATGACAGAAACAAGAAACCGATAAAAATCTCTATAAGAATACATTGCTAATTTATGTATCTATTAAATATAGTATCATAAAGTTTATTAAGTTGCTTCAAATGCGTATTTCCTATAAAATCACTAACTTGTAAGCTAATGCTATTTATTTTTAGTTATTAATTCACCCTTCTTTATGAGACATAAGAGCCTCATAACGCATTAGAGTTACAAGGACCTGAGAGATAATTGAATATAAGCCTTACATTTTGCAAATGACAAAACAGAGGCTCCGAAGAGATAAAATGATCTTCCTAGGGTCACATAACTGGTTACCATCAGAGCTGAAGCTAGAATTCTGATCTTCTGACACTTAGGTCATGAAGTGCTTATTTTCCTAATATTCTCGGAGGTGGCCTTTATGGCAGGTACTTGGAAAAGCAGCCCTTTAAGAGTCTGCTACTCATTACATCGTACATTATCCACAAACAGTGCGGTACATTATAAATCATAAGAAGACTTTATGAAACTAAATAAAATGTAAACAGGATTGAATTTTTGTTATATGACACATTAGAGAGATTGACATTAGAGGCAAGGATAGAGAATTATGGTGCTATTTTAGGGAGACTTGAATTAAAAAAAAAAAAAAGGAACTTGATAGAGCAGTAAACCAAGGTAGATTCTTCATCAGGGAGTGATGTGATTTTATGATGTTCTAGGAAGATTATTTTATCAGTTATATGGATGTTGGCAAAAAGTCAAGTAGAAACCAAGAGGAGGAAAATGATACCAGAGGCTTTCTGAGGTCAATTTCCAGAACTGACACGAGAGAGTGAAGCTTCCAGGGATGGTGGCAGCTGTGGGCCACTCTTCATTTAGAAACTGCGTCTGTTCAGGCTGCTATAACAAAAGACCCTAGCCTGGGTGGCTTAAACAACACTAATTTATTTCTCCCAGTTCCGGAGGCTGGGAAGTCCAAGATCAAGGCGTCAGCAGATTCTGGGTCTGAGAGCCAGCCACCTGGTTCACCATCATCTTTTCACTGTGTCCTCATACAGCAGAAGGGGTAAGGGAGCTCTCTGGGGTCTCCTATATAAGGGCACTAATCTCATCCATGAGGTCCAGCCCTCATGACCTAATCACCTCCCAAAGGCTCCACCTCCCAATACCAACCATCACATAGGAGATTAGGTGTCAACACAATGGATTTCGACACAGACATTCAGTCTATAGCAAATTAGTGACTGGATAATATCAATAATGGGGAAAAGTGAAAAATTATTTGTCATGGTTCCTAGCCAAGGCTTTGAAATCTATGGAAATTAGAAAATGTAGCCGACTAAGCCTCGACCTTTGTGATTCTGATTTTTGTCCCAAGTGGATTCTTACTCAAAAGGCGATAGTGTATATGAGGTGATAAATAAGAGTGTTTTGGGAGCCAACAGGAAAAAATGACTTTTCAAAAAGAAGATGTAGGGATTCATAAGTTTACCAAAGCAATTTATTCTTCCTTGAAAAGCTGTTTAATAAGTTAAATAAGTAGACCACTGCTAGTTAATCATAAAGCAGTGTATTCCTTATAGGTAACTGAGGTTAAACTCAAACACAACACCCCTAGACTTCCTAATGTAAGCAGATAGAAATAAGTACCTATTAGAAACACAGGATTATTTGCTTTCAAGTGTCTGGTGTTTTTATTTCACCTTTTTTCCTTCTCCTCATTTTTCATTCTCTCTCCCAAGTCCTTTGGTACTCTTTAATTTCCCTTTTAATACACCTTTCTCCATGCTCAGGCTCCTCTTCCAGATGGAGTCCTCTGGCAGGAGAAGTAGAAAGGAACACTAATGGTGCCAAACCTCCTACCTGAGTGCGAAAGTAGTCAGGATTGTTTACCTGGAGAGAAACTGGAGCGCGGTAGGGTTTGTTTGTAAGCACAGAATCTGCCCCTGTGTTTCTCACTGTCTTGCTCCACTTGAGTCATTCTAATCTGAAAGTCCTGCTAAGAAGTATAGAAGATTCATGAAGGGGCTTCTTTCATCTTTTAAAGATTGCCACTTGCTGTTTTGCATTCTCAGAGTATGTGCATCTCAGCCTCTACCTTGTAAACTCCAAACATACAGGCTGAAGATTCACCAATTCACGTCTCCATCTTGGACTTTTTTGAACTCCGGATGTGTATATCCAGCGGCCTGCTCCACGTTGCCACTTGTATATGTAATAAGTGTTTCACTTTTAACATACTCATAACTGAATTTATCAACTTTCCCCCAAAACCTGTCTGCCCCACCCAGCCTTCCTCATCTTAGTTACTTGCAATTCCATTCTTATGGTTTCTCAGGACAAGCAAGCAAACAAACAAACAAAAATCCTTGGAGTCATTATTGACTAGTTTCTTTCACTCACCTCTCACATCTAATTTGTCAGTAGAATCCCATTCACAGTATCTTCAAAATATATCCTGGCTTCCAGCTATGATGGACTGGCTTGGAGCTAACTAATCCTCCTGCTGAGAGTAACTCGAAAATCTGGATAAAATATAGAAAAACGTCTGCTTGAAGGCACTGTATGGTTTCCAAGGCAGCCAGGATTTGAGGAGTCATAATCCCAGAATAAAGAGAATTGCAGAGAAGTGAGATTTACCTTCTAAGCCACTTTTGCCCCTGAGGCAGTGTAGGCCAGGAGTCAGAAAAGCTGAGCAAAAAGCAGTTATGGGAAGTCTGGTGGTACTGGGGAGATAAAAGCTGGACTATGGGGTCTGCCAGGTGGATGGGCCCGGATTCTCAGTTGAAAGCCCTAAATGTCAACATGCAAGGAATAAGGGAAAAACAGATCAGGCCTGACAAAGCTTAAGCCCTGACTGGGTCCTGCTCCTACTCAAAACTGCCTTCTAGAAGCCTAAGAAAGGCCCTTTAGAGAAAGATGACATTACCCTTTTGGTCCTCTACAATTTTTCTATAAACTGCCCTGATTTATTATATATATAACCTTGGGAAAGAGTAGACAATAAAAATATACCCACAGGTGATTCAGATATTGGAATGAATTTATTTATTTATTTATTTATTTATTTATTTATTTATTTATTTATTTATTT
>NW_023270451.1:51336617-51410876 GCF_011800145.1 Mirounga leonina
TTTATTTATTTATTTATTTATTTATTTATTTATTTATTTATTTATTTTAAAGATTTTATTTATTTATTTGACAGAGAGAGACACAGCGAGAGAGGGAACACAAGCAGGGGAAGCAGGAGAGAGAGAAGCAGGCTTCCCGCCAAGCAGGGAGCCCGATGCGGGGCTTGATCCCAGGACCCTGGGATCACGACCTGAGCCGAAGGCAGACGCTTAACGACTGAGCCACCCAGGCGCCCCTCAGATATTGGAATTTAAAATAACTTTAAAAATTGTGTTCAGGAGGGAGTGCCTGGGTGGCTCAGTCATTAAGCATCTGCCTTCGGCTCAGGTCATGATCTCAGGGTCCTGGGATCAAGCCCTGCATCAGGCTCCCTGCTCAGTGGGGAACCTACTTCTCTCTCTCCCTCCACCCCTCCCACCCTTGCTCATGCTCTCTCTCAAATAAATAAATAAAATCTTTTTAAAAATTGTGTTTAAGAAAAATTAATGACAAAATTGAAAACTCTGCTGGAAAGCTAAAATCTATAATAAAGAATAAGTAGAAAATCAAGAACTGAAAATTATCATTATCTGATGGTGGTAATTTTTTAAATGCCTTCTTTATTTGTTTTGATAAATCAGAGGTTTTTCAATTTTATTAGCTCAAAGAACGAACTTTAGGTTTTATTGGTTCTTTATAGAGAAATGGCTTTGTGCGCAAGAGGCAGCTATAGATTAACCTAATAAACCATGCTAGGATTCAGTTTTCACATCCAGAAAATGCAGGTTTTAGATTAAATGAGTATTTATTGAACTTTAGTAAAATATTGATTTTTGAGTTGTAAAGAGAACAACTCTGTGGAGATGTGTCAAAGGCAGGCAGAAATTCAGAACTGAGCTTAGGAGAGAAGTCTGGGTTAGAATCGTAAGCTAGATGGCTCATCTGCAAAGAGGTGGCAGTTGTAGCTAAAAGGGTACTTGGGATCACCAAAAAAGACAGTGAAAAGACAGAAGAGGGAGCATGAAAGGGATAGGAATGCGGATCCGGACATCTGTGCATTTCCAAGTAGCTGTCTTTATCAATCCCAGATTTGATCACCAGCCAAACTCCTAATAGGGCAAAACAAACAAACACCCTTTCCCTGAAAAATAAAACAATTTATGTTTTGCTAAACAATTTTCTTCTTCTTCTTTTTTTTTTTTTTACCTTTTCTAATAGAAGGTATATGTGGATATATGTGTATATGACTGGATGACTTAGCTTCAAAAAAGTAAGGATTTTTGAGCAATGTTAAAGAAAAAATGGCATTTAAAGATAAAGTAAAAAGCTAAGATTATGCACTCCTATTCTCTGGGAATCAGTTAATTTAAGGACAAGGGTATTGAAATGGTCTGAATTGTAGGTGACTCTAAGGGACATGCTGACACCAGGGTATTAGAAAATTTCCATGGCTTTGTGATTTTAAAGCAGGTGTTGGGTTCCTTGGAAGATAAATCAAAACATCTATTAAAGGTATGTATTTATCACAACCGTAATATTTTCAGGTCTTCTGTTTTAGTCATTCACATGTATAGCTTGCCAAAGATTGAATGCTTTTAATTTCTTGAGCATATAGACCATAAATATGATGTGAACCTTATGACATGTTAGTCAATTACCTATAATCTCAAATTGAAAACTGTGCTGATCTTGCATGCTGTGTAAGAAATTTTCATCTCCCTGGTATTATCAAAATCCTGACATGCTTTTAAAAAATTGTTAAAATTAACTACAACACTTGCTTTAGTATACACATTGCCTTATAATTTACAATGAATTTGCCATGCTGAAAGATTGATTTTAGATAGGTCTAACTTGTCTGGCTGGGGAAAAAAAATTGTCATTCTGTTTTATAGAATAAAACAAGACTCCACAAGACACATTCAGTTAAAATGAAGCAAAATCTGCAGTGTTTGAGAATGGTAATGCCTTGTGTTATCTGGATTTATTGATCAAAATAAAATCAGTGTTCCATTTCAAATCTGCCTGCAGCAGCATGCTCTTTTCAACAGCCCCAATTTTTTAAAAAAGCTTCCCACTAAACTCTCTACCCCCCACCTACCTCTTTTCAGCATAAAAAAGTCTTACAGAATTGCATACTAACTGGAAAATTAACAAGTTGTTTCCTATAAAGACAAGGTAGAAATAAGCCAATGAATTAAAAACCCATAGGTAGGGGAGCTTTTGAAAGGTGCTCTTAACACCTGAAATTAGAAGAAGTTTCTATTGAACCCAACAGGTTAGATTTGAATAAAACCTAATCTTGCATTAAAAAGCATAGCCTGAGAGACTGGAAAATACTCCCTCCTATAAAGTCTTAAAACTTTTTCTTTTGTGAGGAATTATGTACATAAAGGATTGATTTTTAACAAAACAAGAGAGAAAAATGTATTGCTGAGAACTACCCCAAAACTTAATGTCTAAAACAACAACTATTTGATTTCATCTCAAAATTATATGGATCTGGAATTCAGACAGAGCTTGGCTGGGTGATTTTTCTGCTCCCCCATTGTCTCGATGGGGGTAACTTAGTGGTACTGGGCTGGCAGGCAAACTGGTCGGCAGTCTCCCAGGTGTTTTCACTTGACATCCCGGTGTGGATGCTTGGAAGACTGGGCTCCCTGAGTCTCCACCTTTTAATGGAAGTAGTTGTAAAAAAAAAAAAAAAAAAAAAAAGCAACAGATTTTAACACAGCAAACACTGCTTCAGTTTTGGGTCTTTCGAGAAGCCAAGATGGGATTAGATAGGCAGGAGAGTTATTGAGGGTAAACATCTGTGAAGGATAGAGAGGGAGCAGAATAGTCAGAGCCTTCACACTGCAATGAAGGTCTGACATCTCTGAAAGGAAAGAGGGAAAGAAGATTGGGTAGTAAAGGACTCAAACTTTAATGGAATCCTGGCAAAGTCTCAGCCCTGAGCAAAAGTTGCCCATTGGAGGAATCCCGTGGCAGGTGAAAATGAGCTGGATCTAATACCGCATTGTGCTAAGCCATTGGCTGGAAGCATACTGAGAAAAATAACTGCTCGGGGGATCCAAAGGGACAACAGATAGTTATTAATCAGCTATGCTTCCCACAGTAGGTTCTGTTGAATACCAATGTAAGACACCTCCAAGGCTGCCATATTTGCCCAGGTAAGCTTTCCATAAGTAAACCTGGGAAGATGAGATACGGTAATAAGTAATTAGGCTTATAAGAATAAGTAAACACCCATGTCTGAGCCATCTCCTTATGAGTAAATGATCAGAGAAGAAACACCGTCTTGATTAGCAGACTTTGAGGGAGTCTGAGGAGTTGTGCTTGCTCCCTCAACCAAAAAAAAAAAAAAAATAGCTATAGTCTGGCAGCAGGCCCTCAAGGCTTTGGCTAGGTTTATCTTCTGGGCCATTTCTGATTTATGATATAACAGTCTTACCTTTTTGTCTTTCAGTGACTGATGGGCCTGAGCAGGGGTATTGAGTGTGGGTTGGAGGCTCTGTTGGGATGCTTGGGGAATAGTGCGGTCAGTCTTCTATGGACATGGAAGGAAAATAATACTGATTGTGAGCTATGTTTTGAGTCATTATGCAAAATCACTAGAGCCAGAACAATTCTATTTGATTTATAAATTATTTATGCCCAGAAGAAATGTGGAAATAAAGTTTCTGGGAGCTGGAATGTTAATTTTCTGCTTTGGCTCTTCAACTGCAACTGTCTAAATGACTTCCAGGACTGAAACTCCTTTTACATTGCTTCTGGAACTTCAAGGGAAGCAGGTCGGCAGTGACTAAGATGGATTATCCTCTGATGTGGTAAGTGGTGACAGAACCTTCTACCTAAGGTCACAATGGGAAGACAGTAAGAATATTTTCTGATCCTTGTCCTGGAATGTAAACTGATTGCTTTCAATTCTTGAGAATATCCAGCTTTGGTGGAGTCATTAGGAGTTGGTGTGCATGATGCTCATCTAGGCAACTTGCTGATTGATTGATTGATTGATTGATTGAAGTAGAGTTGACATACAATGTTATATTAGTTTCAGGTGTACAACAAAATAGTGAATTGATGATTCTATACATTACTCAATGTTTTTATTTAAAAAGCAGATATCAGGGCTCAGCTCTAGAGTTTCTGGCCATAGTAGGTCTGGGATAGGGTTCAAAGCTTCTTTCTGTATTATTAAGAAGCTTCACTGGTAAGTCTGGTGAACACTAAAATTTGAGGGCCATTGCTATCAGACAGAAGTAAAAGA
Organism: Mirounga leonina; assembly: GCF_011800145.1. NCBI lineage: Eukaryota > Metazoa > Chordata > Mammalia > Carnivora > Phocidae > Mirounga > Mirounga leonina. Next base: position 51,340,868 of record NW_023270451.1, read on the forward strand.
AAGGAAGCAGTTATAAGGATAATGCTCAATATCAGGTTTATCCATAATCCCACTATTAATTATAGGCATATGTATTTTCAAACTGTTACTTTCAAGAAATACTTCATACACACTTATGTGTATTGGGATTTATTCTAGGACATAGGGATACAAAAAGAATGAGACACCATCTTTTCCATAGATAGCTCACAATTTGATGAGGGAATAGGTAAACACACATTACATATCAAATATACCATAAATAAAAAATATCTATAGAATAAAAGTGCATAGAGGGAATTGTCAAGTGATAGCCCATCACACACATTGATGTGTGATGGGCTATAAATAATGGCTTTACAGAGGGAGTGATATACAAACTGGGTTTTGAAGGATATATTGGTGTGCGCTAAATGGATTAGGGCAGAAAAAATAATCTAGAAGGAAGTAATGGTTTATACATAGGCACAGGGGTGTACTTGAGTATCTGCAAGTAGTTTAAGTGGAACATAAGATGGAAGGGAAAGAGATGTAAAGGATGAGTCTGGAGAGGTAGGTAGGGAACAGATTATAAAAGGTCTTATATTCCATGCTAAATATTTTAGTTTTTTTTTTTAATATTTTGGTTTTTATCCATTAGGCCAAAAGTGTTTTTTGTTTTTGCTTTGTTTTGTTTTGTTTTGCTCTAGTGGGTCCTGGATCCCTCTGGGATAATCTACCAGAAAGTTTCACATGTTTACGCATGCCAAAAATTTAGCATCTAATTTCAGGGGAGTCATAGTCCAAAGAACCCCTGTTGTAGACAATGCTTAAAGAGAGTCACATCATCAGATTTGTGTTTTAGATTAATTGCTCTGGTTAGTATCAGTTCAGCAGCTGGACTGGGTGAGAGAAGGCCAGACTACAGGCAGGGAGATGAGTTTGGAGGCAGTGGCAATAGAAATGAAATGAGGAATCAAAGATACAAGAGGGGCGCCTACGTGGCTCAGTTGGTTAAGCGACTGCCTTCAGCTCAGGTCATGATCCTGGAGTCCTGGGATCGAGTCCCACGTTGGGCTCCCTGCTCAGCAGGGAGTCTGCTTCTCCCTCTGACCCTCTTCCCTCTCATGCTCTGTCTCTCATTCTCTCTCTCTCTAATAAATAAATAAAATCTTTAAAAAAAAACAAACCAGAATTGGAGATTGTTCCTAAAGAGAAAAGAAGCTGAAGACTTCTCCCAGGTTTCTGACTAAGCTTTTGATTATATGGAAGTGTTATCCGATGCAATAGGAAATATGAGAAGAGTTCTCATGGAAGAAGGAATGCAGATAATGACTTTGGTTTTTCACATGTTAAGTTTGATATGAGAGCTGATGTTTTAGAAACAGTTGCATCTGTGGGTCTCTTGCTCAGAGGAGAGATCTGTGTAGCAGATATAGTTGTTGTCCAACTAAATCTGTAACATTTCACCTCTTTCTTGCTGGTCAAGCTCTGACTGTGTCTTCACCCTCCTCTGTGCAGTTTGGGAAGGTAAGATTAACCTCATTCTCGGTAAGGATTGCCTCTCAGCTTGATCATAGTGAAACCATTCCCCTTGCCAGTGATTTGCTTAGGAAGCGGCTGGTGATTCAGTTCTGGTCAGTGAGAAATAAAGAGATGTCTTCTGGGACCTGCTGGGAGAGTTCCTTAATGCTCATGAGGCCATTGATGTGTGAGAATGTGCAAGCCTGCATCAGGTGCAGCCATCTTTAATCTGTGGAGAGAGCTAGCCATTATGCTGAGGATGGCCTTTTTGCTATTTGTAACCAAAATTATCCTCAATTTGGGATTGAGATTGATCTATCTATTTATCTATTCATCTATCATGGAAAAAATAGCACAACATAAAATTTGCTTAAGTGTAGAGTTCAGCAGTGTTGAGTATAGCCACATTGTTGTGAAACAGATCTCCAGAACTTTTCATCTTGCAAATATGAAACTTCATACTCATTAAAAAATAACTCTCCCTCACTTCATCCCCTACCCCCACCCCCTGCACCCCCAGCTTCTGGCCACCACTGTGGATTTTGTGAATGAAAAAGTTGTAACTAAAGCCAGACAGAGAACAAAACCTTGTCCAGAGAGAATATAAAACTGGAAAGACTGGTACATTAGGAGGAGGTAGAGAAAGAGAGGTCTCCAAAGGAGATGGAGAAAGATGGAGCAGAGGGAGAAAGAGAGCTGGCATGAGGCCCATGAGGGAGAGGCTCTGGGGGATGGATTAATAATCATGTCAGGTGCTGCAGAAAGGTGTATTCAAGGAAGGCCTAAAAATGTCAACAGTATTTTGTAATTGGGAAGTCATGGGTGATGTGGGTAAGGAGTTTCAGTGGGATAAGGTTGGAAGCCAGAGCTGAAGAGGGAAAGGTAATTGAATAGGAGGCTTCACAGCAAGAGAAAAAGCCACACAAATCCCCCTTTCTCAACTCACCCCTTGAACGCCCAGCTAATATTTGCCCTGTTTTCAGCTCTATGATGTAGAGAGCATTGCTGCAGAGACTGGAACAAAGCAGAAGCTCAAGCTTTAGAGGCCCGGTTATCTCCCTGCTGCCCAAATGAGCACGTATCCTCTAGAGCAACTTTGACTGCTGGCTAACTTTGTGAGCTTTGTTTAGTTTTGTGAACCTTGTGGCTGTATATTGTCTTATACTTACACTAGGGGCCGGGAAGAGGTGTTGTTTCTTTGAAAGGGTTGAATTTGCCCAGTGGAGGGATCTAATTTAAACACTGTCCCAGTTTCAGGACTGTGTGCACCTTAGGAGACATAGTCGGTCCTCTCTAGCACAGCTTCCGGCACAGCCTCGTCTGCCTTAAATTTAAAGCAGCCTCATTATTATTATTTGTCCATTTCCCCATAGCAGTTTAGGTGGAAAATATATTAGTATTATGCAGTGACAAAGGTCACTTTAATCTCCATAATTTTTTTTCCCTCTGTATCTACAAAAATGAACATTTTAATGAAAGGTTGCAGTCTGTTTAATTATAACCCCAAGTGGCTGAGCTGCCAGGTTAGTGGTCTAATGCCATTCATCCTCTGAAACTCTATAAATTGAAAGAATTTACAGCAGATTCCTGGATATCCTCAGGGCTAGCTTTAAACGTGACTAGGTTGTAGATTCCCCAGGCTTGGCCAAGATGAATTGTTTTTGTTTTTTTTTTAAAGAGATTAGTGGGTTAAAATGATCTTAAACACCACAGAATAAGTATATTCAAATAAAAAAAATACATATTTCTAAGAAAATTATATTGAAAATAAAATGTGGATTTTGGTGAACATCTCATTTCACCATTTAATTCATATTTGGTGAATGAATCAAGTATCTACTCTGTGCAAGACACTGAGGCAATGTCCATGGGTACCATGTAACAAGCTCAATATGTTTTATAAAATAAAAAAGTTTCTTATTTTTGGAAAGCTAATTTTTTTAATATGATGAGGTGTTTTATGTGGGTATGAAGATATGTATGGTTAAGTGGCTCTACTCTGCTAGAAAATATTTATCTTTCCTCCTCTTATCCCAAATCATTGCTCCTAACATTGCATATGGATATGAGTGATTCTTCTGGTTGTCAATTAAAATTCAGAAGGTAAATTCCGAGACCAAAGTGTTATTAAGATATTAAAATATGCTGCACTACTCAGTAGAAGTCAGGGTATGTGTAGACCCATCTTTGAAATATTGTGTGAAAAAAATCTTTTGGATATGCATATTGGTTCATGGAATGTTTGGTATTTGCAATGAATAAAATAAGTTTTGAAAGCAACTTGAGGCAGTAAATATCAATTAAGCCCACAAGGATAGACATATGTTTATTTGATAAAGAAAATTTTTGGAGAACAAACCATCCTGGGCTTCTGAATATTTGAATGGGAACATTTCAATGTTCTACTAATATATTGGTGCTAAATAAAAAGACAGTGACAGGGAACAAAGCTCTTTGTTTTTATTTTGCTGCTTTGCAGTCAGGGTATTTGCTGGAATCAAATCTAAGATATCTGTTTATTCATTGGCCTGATTCCCAAAATGTCTCAAATGGAAAATTGCTTGTTGCCATTTAGTCCCTGTGGATTCGAACAGATCTGAGGATTTAATTACTTACTTGTTCACTTTATGAAGTGGTCAGCCTGTGAAGCCAGCTCTAAGCTGATAATCACCTGGGAGGAAGAACTGCTGGTTTTTACCCTGATGATTTTAATTATCTTTGGTAGCTCAAGAAATAGTAAGTCTCTTTAAGGTAGTCTTTAACAAGAATTTTTGACAGGAGGGAAGACAGGGAATATATTTCAGTGCTAGAAATGCCAGGATAGAAAAGAGATGCTATTCATAAGTGAATGAACTAATGGAGGGGGAGACTGTAATTGGATGTTCTCTCTTGTTCCTCTTCCTTTAAAGTCCCACAATAACCAATTTATTCTGGAAAGGACTTCCCTGGACTATAGGCATTATTCTCTTCGCTTTTGATGTTGGCAACTTCTTAAAAAAAAGACACAAAAACAAACAGGAAGAATTTCAAATTAAATAGGCCTGCTGGTTGATTTCAGCCTATAGGCCACCAATTTCCACCAATTTCTGCTTCAAATTGTTCCTCAATATATATATACACGAGAGTGGTTTCTTTCTCTTCTAAATTCATGTGACAATTGTCTGTGCTATTCATTCTGAAATTAATCACGAACTGCCTCATGACATCTTTCCTATTATGTCTTGAGCTGTTGTTTAATTTTTTATGGCTCTAAAACTTTTCACTTGCCTTGAGCTTCTAATCAATTGTTAACTTCTTTAGTGCAGAAACTGTGTCTTATATTTCTTTGCATTTCCTCTAGTGCCAGACCCAGTGAAGCCTCAATGAATTAATGTTGGTTTTGTTTTATTTCATAAGATGCATAATATTCCAAATTTATTTTCACCTTTTCTACAAGAGTACTGAAATGACTGAAAAGAAAATGAGATAGAATGAGTTCATATTCATGAAGTCATGTTTATTTCTCTCTGGAAATGCTGCAAAATTTGTAAAAAGACACAAATCCTTGCAAGGAAACTCAGAAACCAGCTCACAGATGGCTCAGATGTGTTGCCGGGGAGAAATACCTCCCGTTCTCTTTTTTCCTGCACTGAAGAGTGAGCAGATAAGGATCAGGGGAGCAGACGAAGAGATGAAGCACCGTATCAGGAGCTTTCCGTACCCATTGCTTTAATTCTCACAGTTCTTTAGGTAGCAATCATTATCCCCATTTTACAGATGAGGAACTGCGAGGAACAGAGGTAACACAGAAGGTCACACAGCTACTACTGGAGGTTGGATTTTGGTTCTGGTCTATTGGATTTGCAAATTCTGGTCTCTTGGATTTGCAAGCAGCTTCCACCTTTCCACCTCCAGGAAGGTGGGTTGTTATAAATGTTCAAGATGAAAGGGCTAAGAGACAAGGTCGGCACAATGCCAAGGTTGTGAAGTAGCTTTAGTTTCTCTTCAGCAGCTCCTTCCTCTCTTCTCTTCAGTTTTCTTCCTTGGCTTCAGTTCCCTCGTGCTTCTCCTGGCTATCTGAATTGGCACTGCTTCTGAGGCAGGCCTTCCTAGGCCAGAGCTCCAACCCTAGAATCTCATCTCGATCTTTACGGGGTTGAATTCTTTTTATTTTTTTTTAAGTTTTTTTTTTTTTTTTTTTTAATTTGACAGAGAGAGCACAAGTAGGCAGAGCGGCAGGCAGAGGGAGAGGGAGAAGCGGGCTCCCTGCTCAGCAGGGGCCTTGATCCAATGACCCTGGGATCATGACCTGAGCCGAAGGTCGTTTAATCAGCTGAGCCACCCAGGTGCCCCCACTGGGTTGGCCATTGATGGATTAATGTTATTCTTCTAGATAGCATTTAGAAGACAACAGGTATTGTTAGGAATTTTGGATATGGTAGGAGACATAAAGGGGAAAGTTCCCAATTAGGAGTTCCTCATTTCCATCCCCAGACAAGTTCTGTGATAGAATTATCTGAAGGGCAATATAAAGGCTTTCTTTATTAGATGCTCATTTATGTTACTTACTCTTTAACAAGCGGGGACTATTTGAAACAATACAAAAAGGGCCTCAAAATTTAGATTTGGTTAGGAAAGGCCTGAAGAAGTCTATTTCACTGACAATGTAAAATTCATCTATAATAGCAGATGATTTGCCTATGCAGTATCTGGCACTGAGCACCTGTAGGGGTATTCTACTACTCCCTTCTAAGGGCATTGTCTCTAACATAAGTGTATGGAAAAGTTCTAACAAAGCAGTATTTTTGAAAGTGTGCTCCTGCATCAGAATCACAAAGGTGCCTTTTAAAAATGCTAGTTTCCAGGGCACCTGGGTGGCTCAGTCGGTTGAGCAGCTGCCTTCGGCTCAGGTCATGATCCCCGGGGTCCTGGGATCGAGCCCCACTTCTGAGCCCCACGTCTGCTTCTTCCTCTCTCTCTGCCTGCCACTCTGCCTACTTGTGCTTTCTCTCTTTGTGTCAAATAAATAAATAAAATCTTAAAAAAAAAAATGCTAGTTTCCAGACCCATTGAATCAGAATTTCTAAGATTCTGTATTTTTTAAAAATGTTACCTTAGATTGGTAAGGAGATCATGGGAAATCTTTTTTTTTTTCTTAAAGATTTTATTTATTTATTAGAGTGAGTACAAGTGGAGACTCTCTATGCTACATAAAACTATCATAAGTGTTTCCTTATCTTCCAACATTTCCCAGGGAATAGCTGAGATTTCGTACAAAGAATGAAAATGTGCACTGCTCCCAACCGCCGTCAACCAACCGTTTTTTGTGTAGATTCTCTTGGTGATCTCATGGCTGCTTTTTAGTGCTGTGCTTAACTTTCTCCAGTGTGGCAGTCGGCGGTGCCACTATTTTAAAGCCCCACTTAAAGGTTGTCTTATGGGGTGCCTGGGTGGCTCATTCGTTAAGTGTCTGCCTTCGGCTCAGGTCATGATCCCAGGGTCCTGGGATCGAGTCCCGCATCGGGCTCCCTGCTCTGCGGGGAGCCTGCTTCTCCCTTTCCCACTCCCCCTGCTTGTGTTCCCTCTCTCGCTGTCTCTCTCTCCATCAAATAAATAAATAAATAAAATCTTTAAAAAAATAAAAATTAAAAAAAAATAAAGGTTGTAGTATATCCTAAGATATTTTTTTCCCTCTTTTTAGGCTCTTTATCTCCTTTCCTAGGTTTTATTTCCATGGAAGGTAGTCCTTTTAGGAAAAGCAATTGTATCTGAGTTAATTTTTTGAGTAAGGATACCACGGTGTTTCTGCTTCTGTATCCTTACGTTGGAGAATGATTGATCCGTGAGTCAGGAAGAGTTTGGTCCTGGCTGTGTGGCTTAGTGAGCTGTGCAGTCTTGCTAATGTAGCTTCATCTTGCTGTGCCGCAAGTTTGCCATCTGTAAAATGAGGAGGCTGGGAGGGCTGATTTCTGATGTCCCTTCCAGCCGTTCCATTGGGAGAGGAGCAGAACTGTCTTGGCAGGTGTTTTCCCTGTGTGGAGCTGTTAATATTCAAAGGAAGCTTTTCTACTTTCACTGTGAAATAATATGCATATTTCTCCTAAAAGAAGACGTAGAAACAAAACATAAAATGGATCATTTGCATTTAAACTACTTAAGTAAGATGGAAATTACTCACTTATTTAAGTGAATCAGCATTTCCACGTGGAATCCAGTGTGTCATTGTACATTTCTTAAGTTAATCACATCAGGAAAATGGCTCCGGAGGTGCGTGGGCCAACATTAGCAAAACAAGGTGGTTTGAAAAAGAAAACAACAATCCCATTAATGTGTATGTGCTTGAATTAGTGTTTCCTTACAAAATGGGCTTAGTCAGCATTTCAGAACAAATCAACTAGGAATTAAGAATGGGCATGCTTTTTATTCTCTACTGATCTCTTCTTACCCCTTGTTCTGTTCTAGAAGAGTGGCCTCAATATTTTTGAATATGCACACCTATCATTAAAAGAAAATGAGCATGCACGCCCCAAAATGTATTTATGTATTTGCATGTTGTATCTACCACCTCTAGTTAATATCTCAGGGAATAATATACAATTACAAGAAGTTCATCATTAGAGAAAGTAGACAGAAACCTTTTGATAATTTTAAATTTGGGGGCTGACATAAGGTCTTGTATGATTAGATCATTGTAATTTTTATTTACAGCATGGTGAAGAACTCCTGTTAAGAGTAGCCATTTAACTCTGCCATTTTAATTTTTTATACCTGCCTGAACTCACTTCATTAGTTTACCTTCAATCTGCATTTCTTTCCAAAGATTTCTTTGAAAGCTCTTTGACTGCCTTGAGATTTAGTTTAGTTGGAAACCTTATAAATATAGTCTTTAAATCTACCTAATTAGGCACGCACCATCTGTAATTCATTGCAATACGATGGAAACCAAGGAATACGATGAAAATGGTGAGCTGGGGAAGTCCTGCCCTTCTCTCAGTCTCTTGTGCAGAATGTGTGTGATATGTGACTCTGACAAATGGACTGAAAGTGGAAACCCAGGTTCATCCAACAGTAACTATGAGTGAAGTTTAATTTCCTTTTTTATTTCCAGACGAGAAAAATGGAAGTTCAATATTTTCTTCCCACATCCCACTTCAAAAATGACTGCTCTGATGCGTAGTAACAGGGACAAGCTGTGTGGCAAATGAGAGGTGACTTTTTGAGTCATTATTAGTAGCAAGGCTGTAACTACCGTCAAGTAGACCCGAGTGTGTTTCCCCCCCCCACTGTTGTGCTCCCCATAATCAGGTGTGCGTCTTCTTAGTAATCATTAAGTTGATATTCATTTAGGTGGGAAGAGCAGAAAGGGAGAACGTGTCGGTCGTGACCATACATTACATCATTAGTTTTTGATGTAGTGTTCTATGATTCATTGTTTGCGTATAACACCCAGTGCTCCATGCAGAATGTGCCCTCTTTAATACCCATCACCAGGCTAACCCATCCCCCCACCCTCTCCCCTCTAGAACCCTCAGTTTGTTTCTCAGAGTCCATAGTCTCTCATGGTTCGTCTCCCAGGGTTTGTGGTCTTCTTAATCAGGAGATATCTTCCCCTGAGACAGAAACTCTACAATCTTTGTCCTTAGCCAGGGCTTTAGAGTTAGTTCAACTGCCGGTTGCCCATTTTCTTATAGGGACTGTATTCCTTTCCACACGGGAAAAGATGGAATACTGTTGAAATAGAATATGTTATAAGGCTTTTCAGTCACGATTAATATAGTTGCCCAACTGCCTGTTTTGACAGTTGAGAGCCATGCATATTTTCCTTCTGTCTTTTTGAGTCTCGGTTCTTCTCTGGGGCATGTTGTGAGATATATAAAACTAAATTTTGCACACTGATGGTGGTTTTGCCCTGAATAAACACGTACAGTCTGCCCACATGTTTTTTGTGTAGATTCTCTTGGTGATCTCATGGCTGCTTTTTCGTGCTGTACTTAACTTTCTCTAGTGTGAAACATTCTGTCTTCAAATGCGTTTGGCACTTGCTAGTAGCTGAGTTAACTGAAAATAGTGCATTTTTCCAGGAGATGATTTGCTTTGATCATGAAAGAACATTTCCTGGGATTGCTCTGAAATAGCTTGAAAAGAAAAATGATTATTGCAAACACAGTTTAATGTCCACCTTTAGATACACACTTCATAAATGACTATTGTGTACCTAAAACATGCCCACGGTACATAAAATCAGGGGAATTTATCTTATTTTTAGAACCTGGAAATCTTTGGAGCTAAATAATATAAAGGAAAAGTGTAAGGGTTTGACATTTTATAACTATCCCATGCTAAAAATGACTACTTACAACCCACTACCCAGTCCTGTCATTTTTGGAGAAGGAGTGGAGGGAAACCTGCCAGGACAAAAACATTCTGCCATGTTATCTGCGAGAGAGCCAAGAAGTGAAGTTATAAACCCCATGCTTCTAATTGGACTCGTTTATTTAAAATTGATTTTTCATTTAAATTATTTAAAGAATACATTCTTCTTGTAAAAATAAATGAAATTAAAAAGTAAAGTTTCCCCACCCTTCCTACAGACCATCTGCTTCCCCAAATCCTGTCCCCAGACTCTCCCCACAGGATCCATTATTAACTATTATTATGAATTTCGTACACATGCTTCCGGGCATTTTTGATTCATATAAAAGTACATGTGAGAAAACACCCCCCCCCCCCCCCCCCCCATGGGCTGGTGCTCTCAGAACCACACACCGTTTGACAGTGGACAATGTAGCTAGCCTTCCTGGGGAACTCTTAGTGAGTGAATTGATGCAAACACAATGGAGGGCACCATCCACATGGAGGTACAGTTCATGCACCTTGTGGAGCAATTACTTTCCCATGTTTATTTAATCTCCCGGAGATTAAATCTCCCTCTCTTGCCTCTGGCCAAGATTTTTCCCAGCTTTCTGATGATTTCATGCAACTGTTGCCCAGTCCTTTCAGATTATGATCATGTTTAGCATGTCCTTCATGATGTCAAAGCACTTCTATTAGTTCTCAGTTGCTGGGTGAGGCTTTCCTTGATTTCTTTTACTGTTCTCTCAAAAGCCCTTTGTGCATCCCGAAGCTTGCATTTTAAGCAGCAGTGTGAACTTTTCCCTTTGTGGTAGGACTAGCACTTACACTTACAAAGTTTAACAAGCGTTATGGATTTAATTTGTTTGCTAGTACATAGATAAATGGCAGAAAGATAGATCATCGTTCAGCAAATAATGAAAGCTGCAGACCTCACTCACTTTATAGCCATAGACCTCATTGATTTTGTATGCACTATGGGGAACTCACTGGTTGGAAGTATATAGCATAGTCTGCTAAAAAGATACCATCATTGTTTGAGAGTATACTCAGATCATGGGAAGAAATATAAATGTATCATTCCAGTTATCTATTATGGCCTGTTCTCTATCTACTGTGGAACAACCCGCACACATTGGCACCAGAGAGCCAAGTTCTGATACTTAAAACCTCTGGGGTCGGGAACTGGACAGAGCAGAATGTCGATCGCTTGTCTCTGCTCCTTGCAGTCTAGGATCTCTGCTGGAAAGACTGGAAGGCGAAGGCTGGTGTCAGCAAGAGGCGTATTCGCTGATCTGTGTAGTAGTTGATGCTGGTTGTTGACTGGGCCTCAGCTGCTTGTTGAGGAGGCTGTCAGCCAGAGCATCGATAGATGGCCTAGTCATAATGAAGACCTGTGGCCTAGGCTTCCTCCGAGCAGAAGCTAGCTTCAGGAGTAAGTATTCCAAGAGGCAGGAAGTGGAAACTGCCCGTTTCTCATGGCCTGAGCCTGGAGACTAGGCGGCGTCATTTTCACCCTATCTATTCGTGGAACAGAGACAGGGAAAGACAGGGAAATAGACCTCATTTCTTTATGGCAGGCAAGTCAAAAACTTGTGGAACTATTTGTTTTTAAAATTCCGTAAGTATGAACAGTGTACAATAATGAGTTTATATATTTTCCCCTACATTAGACACAATTAATATCTCTCGATAGTATTATATCTAACCATCCTGCCTATAAGTAGTACAAAAGCAAGCTTCTCTTTCTCCCCCCACCTCCATACTTGGTATCCTATTGAATTTTGCTGTTTTGCAATTTCCTTTTTTTACCTAACAGCTTTCAATATCAATATTCAGTTTTAATATAAATTTATCTTTCCTTTTCTCTTGCCTATATAGCATTCTATTGTGTGGATGTATGGACTTACTTAATCTCCAAGTAGATTTGTATTTATTTTATATTTAAATAGCACTTACCAGGTGCCAAGCACTGTTCTGAGCACTTTATAAATAGCCACTCATTGAGTTTCTGTAATAAGCTGATGACATGGAGTTTATTATTATCTCTATTCTACAGATAATGAAACATACGAACACAGAGGTTAAGGAACTTGCCTAAAGTCAAACAGCAATGTGTAGTGGGGTCCTGACTTCACCTGAGTCCTTCTGACTTCAGACTTTACTTTTAATCATCATGCTTTGCTGCCTATTGGTAGATATTAATTTTCTTCTCCCTGCCTTAGCTAGAATAAGCCATGCTGCAATGAACAGCCTTTTTTTTTTTTCTTAATACCTATAGAAATTTACTGCATATATAAATACACATATGTTTAAAAAGGACAACCTTTATTTCACACGTGTGCATTTTTCTTGGCAGAGGTGGATTTCCTCTGAATTTAATGAAGCTGAAGCTCCAGGACCCCTCACTTGCATGGCTCTTTAAATGCCAAGAGTTGTGGAGTATTTTTGGTGGAAGGAAAATCAGGATGCAAACAGAAAGCATTTCTAAGTGAGCATTTCTGGTAATTATCCTAAAGACAACTTTTAAAAAAAGAAAAGACCTGGTTCCCAAGATGTCTATAATTTGTTTTAATTTCTTCTCTCATTATAAATATTCACTTTTGTAACTAATTTTGAACTCACACTTCTGTATTCTTTTTCTTAAAGAGGGCCTCCCAGATTGCATAAGCTTCTGGCCTCACAAAGTCTAGCTCTGCCTCTGTTTCTGGGATAAGTTCCTATAAGTGAAGTTGCTAAGTCAAAGGTCTCCCTCTTTTAAATCTTGATAATAATAATGATTGTAATGACCAACACTTATGTAGAGTTTGTGTGTGTGTATATCAGACACAATTCTAATCACTTTGTATATATTAGCTAGTTTATTTCTTACAACATACTATACATATTACTATTATTTCCATTTTCAGTTGAAACTGAGGCACAGCCTTGTCACAATATATAAAGACATATATTTCCACATTGCCTCCTCGAAGGTTTCACCAGTTCTTCTAACAAGTTTAAATGAAAGTGACTGACCATCAACAGATGAATGGATAAAGAAGATGTGGTATACACACACACACACACACACACACAGAGGAGTATTATGCAGCCATCAAAAGGAATGAAATCTTGCCATTTGCAACAATGTGGATGGAACTGGAGGGTATTATGCTGAGCAAAATAAGTCAGAGAAAGACATGTATCATATGACCTCACTGATATGAGGAATTCTTAATCTCAGGAAACAAACTGAGGGTTGCTGGAGTGGAGGGGGGTGGGATGGATGGGATGGCTGGGTGATGGACATTGGGGAGGGTATGTGCTATGGTGAGCGCTGTGAATTGTGCAAGACTGTTGAATCACAGATCTGTACCTCTGAAGCAAATAATACATTATATGTTAAAAAAAAAAAAGAAGAAGAAGAAGATAGCAGGAGGGGAAGAATGAAGGGGAGGAATCAGAAGGAGAGACGAACCATGAGAGACTATGGACTCTGAAAAACAAAGTGAGGGTTCTAGAGGGGAGGGGGGTGGGAGGATGGGTTAGCCTGGTGATGGGTATTAAAGAGGTCACATTCTGCATGGAGCACTGGGTGTTATACGCAAACTATGAATCATGGAACACTACATCAAAAACTAATGATGTAATGTATGGGGATTAACATAACATAATACAAAAATGAAAAAAATAAATGAAAGTGATTGAATATTATTGAATATTTTAATTTTTTAAGAAATATGATGGTTAATGCATTTTTTAAAGATTTATTTATTTATTTCAGAGAGAGAGAGAAAGGATGGGGGCGGGGAGGGCCAGAGGGAGAGAGAATCTCAGGCCGACTCTGCACTGAGCACAGAGCTTGGAGCCCAACGCGGGCCTGGATCCCACATCCGTGAGACCATGACCTGAGGCAAAACCAAGAGTTGGACCCTCATCTGACTGTGCCACCCAGGTGTCCCAGTTAATGCCTTTTAATTTACATTTTCTGTCATGACAGGCATTGAGTCTATGTTTATTGTCTAGCTATACTTTTTTTTTTCCTGTGGATTGTAACTGGTCTGATTTCTAGCTCTCTTTTTCATTCAGAATCCTAGATGCTTGGAGATGTTGGATCCCTGCGAGTCCGGAAGGACTCCAGCAGTATTAAACAGGCCACTGGGTCAGTTCTGCCGTGGCTGATGCCCAGATTTCAGGGAGTGGTTGGCGATGCAGAGACGCTGTGTAAAGATATAATGGCAGTCTTCAAGAGCTGTGGCAAATGAAGGCACTGGGGTAGGCATTTTCTTTGGTATCATCTAGACTCAGTCTGAAAGCTGAAACCCTAGAACAGGTTGAAAATACTGAGAAGAGCTGTGGGACAATATGGCAGCTGTTGGCACGGTGAAACAGCAGTTTTTGTATATTTGGCATTTTTAAGGCCCAAGTTCCTAAATGTCTTGTTCGTTGTGAGACATGAGAAGCTAAAGAGAGCCTAATGAGACTGGGAGATAGGACGAGACCACAGGCCAGGTCCAGAGTGTTTGCTGTGGAGATTTCTCGGCACAACCCAAGTGGCCATTAGCAAATGTGACAGCTGAGAAGGCTCATGGAAATGCAGTCCTTTGCAGAAGGGCAGAAGCGACCGATGCAAACAAGTACACGTATAAAAGGTCATTGGTCAGGGACCTAGTGGACATACCCATCAGTCTGCGGGGACTGAGAGGGGGCCTTGGCCTTGAAGAGAGAACAGTGGCGTAGGAAGGTAGTGTTGCCTTATCATGTGGACGCCCTGCAGTGCCCTGCTCTCAGTCAAGGACCAAATCACTCTGTGCCAAATGCAGCCGATTAAATAGTCATAGAATTTCCCAGGCAGACACAGGCATTTGCAAGCCTCTTGTGCAATGCAGTGCAATTTGTGTAACTACAAAAAGACAGAGGTAGAAGCAACATGACAATGCTGCTTTTTCATGCTGCAACATGAAAAACCATGCTAGTGGTAGCAGAAGAGTAGAAACCGAGGTAGCAACAGTAGCAATGAAGGCAGACGGGTTTCTATGGTCTGAATTGGAGTTTAGTGAATTCAAAAGAAACCTACCACCAGGACAAAGCTGGAAATAGTCACGTAGTCGCGTCAAATCTCCCCCTTTTATTTTTAACAAGAAAAGCTATAATTTATTAATTAAAACACAAATAGACAAATACTGTCAAAATCTGCATTGTAAAACAAATGAAGTAATCAGCAAAGGAGGTGTTTCAGCACTCAAAAGTTGGTAATACCAAAGATAACTTTCTTTACTACTGAGCCTCTATTTTACTTGTGGCTAGAAGATATCAGAAATTTGGCGTTAAATGAGAATATACCCTTGTCATACATAATCCATTAAGCATCTAGTAAAAGTGGGGATGGTTCTCCCATTTTATTATATTAGTTCATAATTCCTTTATTTGTTTACAAAAATTTCCATGCCAAAAAAATCATACAGGTAAAGAAGTAAAAACAGCTAGATTAGGTGGACCCTCTAAAATTTCAGGTTTTTTTTTTATTTCCTGCTTGTGTTGTGGGAGGAGATACAATTATCTTCCAGGCTCACAAAAGTTGCAGTTGTAAAACTGACCTTTGAAAAGAGACTGTTTTGCAGATGTGAATATTGCCATGTAACCTAAAGTTGACGTGGACATTATGAAGCATTTCATCATCATAACAGGTGCAGAGAATTCTGGAATCTCCTAATGGTGTATCATCCGCTATGTCTGTGGCCTGAAAATTAATATTAGGATTAAAACTATTCAAAGTTTCCATTTTCTGGGCTACCCTATGCTTGTTGCCAAAGAAGTAAATACAATATGTGAAATGGAAGAAACCCAAATTTAAAATGATCATCTTAAAATTATTACCATTAAAACTATTTCTCAATGTGAGCTATTTCAACTCTTCTACAATACTACTGAAGAATATTAATATTCTCTCCTTAATATCTTACTAGTGGCCTCCTAAACTCTTAACTATTTATGCAAATTATCCTCTGTACTGCATTTCCCAAAACTGTTCTGTATTTCTTCAAAAGTAGCTGTTTATCTCTAATACAGAGATATGGATTTTATATAATTAAAAGTTTAGTTATTATATATCTATTTGGACTTTAAATGACTTACTATAATTTGACCCATGAAAACGATCTCCACATTTTATTTATTTTTTTTATTTCTTGGTTGAATCTATTCCAATATGGTAAGCAGACAATTCTTTCAGCTTTACTAATATGTATGGCCTTCTCTGAGTAGGTTTAGTTTCCTCAAATTTATGGCGGTAGTTGGCATTAGGAATGGAATAAACAGGTCTGCTTAGCTCTGCAGAAAATAAAGTGTAATTTCATCAACTTTATCTTTAGTTGTCAGCTCTAAATGCAACTCTCATGATACAAGGTTAGTGTAAGGCTGACATTAAATCATCATCTAGGGCCATAGCTGAAATACGTTGAATTATGTATTTAAATGTGCTCATACATTATCTCCACATAGAATAAAACGAAGTAATCAGATTTCCATTTTATTTCTCTGCCAGAACCTACAGTATTATTTTGCACTCACTGGAGGGAATTTGGCAATGTGTTATTCTCCTCAGGCCTATTTTTGCACGATAGCAATTCGACTGAAGTGCAGTGTAAAAGTATTTATTAAAAGCTATTCCCCTCTGGCACTTGGAAATGAAAGACAATAGGAGTGTGCTGTTTTGCTCTCTGGGAAGGGTTCACATTCTGTGAGTTGATGAAAAAGTTCGGTGTATCACACCCTTAAGTAAATACCTGTGCTTGCCCCTAGGGGAAAAAGTAGCAAGAGTTTTCAAAAGTTCTTAAAAAGCTTGAAAGAACAATGCCCAGCACCTTGGAGCAAGAATGAGGACAGTTTAGGTGCCCAGTCTTGACCAGCCCTTTCAGATTTGAGCCCTGACTCTCTCTACCTAAAGGCTCAGTCCATGTCACTGACCCATCATCATTTCCCATTCCTGCCTCTGAGCTTCTAAGATAGTCATGTGTTTTGGATGTGTATTTACAATCTCTGCCCACTTGGCCTTTGGAATCGGAATTTGTTTTGCTGACAGAATGAAAATGCCAAGGATACCTGTTATAAGTCATAAGCATATGTATGTCCACTGAATTGCAGTCTCTCCCCACCCCCCAGGGCATTGTGAATTGTTCCAGCCACTTGATTGGTCTTTGGCTTATGTTTCTCTGGCTAGTTCTTCCCTGAGTCATTGCCAAGTCCTTCCTACAGGAAGAATCCACTGGGTTCCATATCCCCTGACCACTGAAGGTACTCTGGAAATCTGCTCAACTTCGATCAGCATGTGCTATGGTTTTCTGCTGTGGTACTCCTTTTATTAACCTGGTCTGGGGTGCCTGCCTGAACCCAGGTGCATCTGCTCAGCACTGAGATGGTGAACATCAAGTCAAGAGTCATCTTCAGTAGCCAGCCCTATACCCCAGTCAGCAGCTGTGGGCTCCAATACCTAGTTGAGGCCCCTCTATGACAAGCTCAGTGAGTTCTTGATGAATGATTCATGCCTGGTGACGCATCCATTTTGTGATTTAGCATGCTCGATGGACTAGTAATTTCAAGATCTACTGAATGCTCAGTTAAAACCAGTGATTAAAAAAAGAGCTCTCATTTATCATATTTTTATCAGCACCGTGCTCTAACCAACTGAGCTAACCAGCCACTGGTTATTGCTCTCTCTTCTTCTCCCTTCTCTTTTGTCAAAAATTTTTGCTCTGGCAAAACAAAAATTCTGCCAGACAGAGTTAAACAGGTAAGGAAGACTTTGTTGAAGGCTATTGCGATAGGGAAGAGAGACCAGAACTCAGTCTGAACTCAACTTCCCAGAAACAGAGGATGTGAGGATTTTTAAACACTGAGATCAGAGGGAGAACATAGACCATCTGTGTTTGTTAGTTGGTTTTACCCCAAAGGAAAAGTGAATATTCTTGTATCTTTGTGACAGGAGGTAGTTTAAAAACGTGGAGCAAAACAGGCCCACCGTAGGAAGTCTCCTCCCCTTCCCCAGAATCAGGTAGATAGGGGTGCTATCTTCCCTGACCCTCACATTGTACAGAAATGTTCTTTCCTGCATTTAAAACCATCAAGAGACTTTTGGAAAGATTTACATACATCTGAAAGGGGCAGGGAAGGAATTTACAATGAAAAGTTTTCTAGAGTAAATGTCCAAAGAAAAGGAAAGCCAGGAGGAACCTTGTCTAAATTTAAGGCACTCTTGGTGGCTTCCCCCACTCACCCCCTGCCAATCCACTCCCTATTCCCTCCACTTTCTTTTTTCCTTTTCTGTTCTTAGCCCTTGTCTATTACCTCCTTCTTATCCCCAGGGTGTATATTTAACATTTTATAATAGATTTATTTTTTTAACTTTCTCTTATCATTATCTTTTGATTTTTCAAAGTTGTCTGTGGACTACTTAACAGTGCAAAAGAAGTGGTTAAATACATATCCTATGTATCTCCAGCCTACTTGTTCATGATGATAAATTATTTATTTATCTATCTATTTATTTATTTATTTGAGAGAGAGTGAGCTTGAGCAGGAGCAGGAGGGAAGAGGGAGGAGGGACAGAGGGAGAAGGAGAGAGAGAGAATCTTAAGCAAGCTCCACGCTCAGCATGGAGCCCAAAGCAGAGCTTGATCTTATGACCCTGAGATCACGACCTGAGCTGAAACTGAGAGTCAGATCCTTAACTGACTGAGCCACTCAGGTGCTCCTCAGTAAATAATTTTCGTGTCATGTTTTAAGAAAATAGTTACTCCTTTCCATGGACACACTTTATAGATGTGGTTATGTTACAAAACTGTCTTCCCAGAGAAAATCACCAAGACTTGTGGATTGGGTTTAAGAGCCTTGGAGTTCTTACACTGTCTCACTTTGAGAATCATTTCTGTAGGGCAAACATTTTATTTTTCTTAAAGAAAGTTATTTAAAACAGCTAAAATATGCATGTATTCACTTACTTGTTTGCCCCCTCACTCATCCACTCGTTAGACAGGTACTGACCATCTTCTGCTTTTTGTCTGCTTCTCATGCCTTCTACTATAACTTGGTTTTTATCCCAGGGTTCTTTGTTTCTTGTTCTTCTCAAATATCTCTTGTCCTAATGGAGATGTGAATTCCCTGGTTGTGTCACAGTCCTGCAGTGTTGCTGCCTTCCCTTTGTGTATCTGGCACTCCGTTTTTGGGCAGCCCTTTCATCTTTACTCAGGTTCCTCAGAGCTAAGAAGGCTTTCAAATTATGCCCAGTGAAATCCTGTGTATTTTACCTTGTCTGTTTCAGATTGCCCTTTTAATTTTTATTTTGTAGAATACCAGTTCACTTATTTATTTTTGCCCAATTCTGTAAAATTTCTCCATTGCTTATTAGGTAAGAAACTCCTTGCCTTTTTCCCCATGCTTTCAAGTTTGGACTCTATAATATGAGTTATGAATTGTCAAACTTGCCACATTTTTAAATGCTCTTTATAGACCAAACCTATCATCTGTCAAATTAATTTTTGTCACTAATACTCAATCTTCAGAGAAGTTGTTTTCTCAATGTCAATATCATGTTATATGAATATACTATGAATATAATATCCCTCGTATGAAATTATTACTCATTTTATGACTACACTATTCCTTAAATACTCAATAATGAACAGTGGAAAATACGGAAGATGTAGCTGAAGACACCTAATTGTTGAACTAGTTTTATGAATGGCTTTGTGAAATCATTCCAATCCTAATTTTCATTAATAATAGGTGGTGGGAATACCTGAGTGAATAAAGCATTTGCCTTAGTGGAGCTTATTCTCTTTGCATCTTTAGGGGTGGAGTAGACAACCCACTAGTAACAAGTTGTATAGTATCTTGCTCATTCTCTCTGGTAATATTTTGTGTGTGACTCATTTTTAAAATCTTGTCAGAAATCTGAAGTCATGATAAAAATATGAAATAGTTGGAACTTACAGTGAGAAAGAAACTTTGTCTTTTGAAGTCCTCATGAAACTCATCATCCACTGGGTTCGACAAGGATTTTCTAGAAGTTGGGTGTGTTCTGTGACCAGTCAGGATGTTTTATTTCTGACGAATGATTGCATGAATAACTAGTTATTAAGTTAATTCACATTAGAAGTACCTCATGCATTTAATTGGAGAGGTGAAGCCTGAAGGCATTACTTTTTTAAAGTAAAAAGAACGTATTATAAGATAATGTTAATTCTGAGTATAGTTACCAATTGCCTCATGCAGTAGCATATTTATAACTCTTGCCATACTCATTTCTTCTACTTCCTTCTGGATATTTTGACTTCTCTCCTTGAACCCCCTTCAGCCTTCTGATGTTTCATATAATTTCCAAGTTCTGTTGTTATCATTTTTTCCCTTCATTTTCGCTTCTGAGGCTCAGTTCCTGTGTTTTCTTTTGATGTAAAGAATAATAATAGGCTGTTGGTTGAATATTTTTCAAGTTTATTAATATGTATTATGCCTTTTGTTACCTTTTTTTTTTTCTGTTGTTCCTTGAAATTTATTTTTGTAGCTGCCTTCTGGCAGGCATAGAAAGAGACAGCATAGTTACCCAGGCTTTAAAATGAGAACAAGTGGATGGGAGGAAAACAGCAATAAAAATATTTCTAAATTGGACCATTAAATTTTTTTTCACAATTTATTCCTATTACTCTAGAGTATCAAGATGATTCACAGCCATGTTAAAATGGAAAAAAAAAAAAGATTTAAAGATAACCATCCTAAATTAGCAGAAATAACATTAAAAGGAATGCATCTTTATAGCGAGGATTGACTCAGAACATGGAAATATTATTTGAAGGGGATTGTCAAGGAAGAGAGCAGCATCTTCTGAGAACAGGAAGAAATTGAAGGGCTAGTTTGGCCCTAGATGAGGGAAATTTGGGGGGCTCATATGACTCATCAGTTGATGGAGGACCCTTCAAGTATGCTTCGTATTGCTTGAAAATAGTTACTATAAAAAATTAGATAATAAATGAAAAATGTGAGGAAGGCATACACCCAAGACAACATTACTGAGAAAATAGTTCTAACCTCACTGGATAGATATCTGTATGGGTGAACAAGTGATAGAAAGAATAGTACTGTTTACTAGGTTACGCTACTTGGACCTAATGTCTAGTCTATTTTAAGAAACAGTGATGAAAACTTAGGTTTTCTTAACTAAATTGTCTCGTGTTTTCAGATGAAGAAGAGATGTCTGAGGAATATTGTATATTTTGCATTTTTTCTCAACATTCCTTGATTCACTCACTCATCCAGTTGTTCAGTCATCTGTTCAGTCCCTACTATGTGTTAGACACTAGAAGAAATGGTTCATGACTAAGACCTTGACAAAAGAATAGTAAGCCTCAAGAATATGTTCTAGAATGAATTGGGATTTTCTAAAGGCCAGGTATTGATAATGATTCTAGAGGTAAGCTGTTTTGGGAAAACCTAGTCTGTTTAATGAAGGAAATAAGATTAGTGTCCTTCATTTAATCATATGCTGCCTTGATGGTTAGTTATCTTTATAATTTTTATACATTTCGTTCTTCAGTTAAGCTTTAGACTCCTTAAGAATAGGAATCATATTTTAAAACTCCGTGGAAATCAAATACTTAGTATACTTTCAGGGACATACTAAAGGTCAACAATTGTTTGATAAATGAACAAGTCCAAGTTCAGGATGCATTGTTGGTTAGAAAACAAGTTGTGACTTAGTCCTTTTCAGAAGTATAGCGGTTGTTGATTTGCCTTTTACCCACATCCATCAGCGGAATTCTAGGAAATGTAAATGTTTCCTTTATTCTGCAGAAGGATTTGTAACACTGTATTGTAACTGAGGAGTAAGGGCAAAAGCACTGCAATTTAAAAAGAAAAAAAGACTTTAAGCGTTACCTTAATAATTAAATCTGAGTCTTGATTTTATGTCTTTAAATCACAGTAGACAATAGTATAATACAGTTAAATGGGATTAGATTGAAGCATTTAAAACTGTAAACATACCACATTTCCCTAAAGAATCAGGAGGAATAAAACACTAAAAGCAAATGTATATTTTTAAGGATACGAGTATCTTCTGTATTATCTCCAGATTTCACAACTCGCTACCAAAGTATTTTCTCCTAATGTTAATTCAGGGCATAGACAGTAACACTCTAAAAATAATAAGACTAAGATTTTTAAGACAATAATAAAATACTCTCATGTTTGCTCCAGTTCAGAGATATTTTTGCTGATAAAAGGGGTGATTTAACGGGGTGCCTGGGTGGCTCAGTCGTTAAGCGTCTGCCTTCGGCTCAGGTCATGATCCCAGGGTCCTGGGATCGAGCCCTGCATCGGGCTCCCTGCTCCGTGGGAAGCCTGCTTCTCTCTCCCACTCCCCCTGCTTGTGTTCCCTCTCTTGCTGTGTCTCTCTCTGTCAAATAAATAAAATCTTTAAAAAAAAAAAAAAGGGTGATTTACCATAAGATAATTTTCTATCTCTATTAATTTATAGAATAAATGATGTGGCTTTTACAGTTTTTGCAGCATTTCATTTATCAGCCAAGGAAGCTAATGAAAGTTTGCCTAAACTCTCCCATATTTAATGGGCAGATTTAAACTTCTCTCATATTAATACAAATTAGATGACTTTTGTCCTTGCCTGAAGTGACAATATCAATGTCTGAAGCTTACATCTTTCATGACTGTCGGCTCATTAGAATGCAGGACAGCTTTAAAGTTCTCATCTCTAATCCGCCATTCTGGATTACATCCACTGTTAGCACTCCTGTCAGTCACTGCAGGGCCCCCGAGCTACACTTCCCACAACCTATGATAAGCATGGTCTCCATGAGAATCAACAGTAGGAGGTGTAAAAAAAAAAAAAAAAAAAGCTACCTTTTGTGTATCAGAATTTAAAATAAACTTGATAATTGTACCATTGTAGAGTCCTCAACCCACTGCTACTGGACAGATAACCATCTTCCTTAGAATTGAAAGTTTGTGGAAGAAGCACTCTTGCTGTTTCTTGTTTACATACATGTGCAGAGCTAGGAAGTGTGGTTTTTTTTTTGGAGAGAAGTGGTTTTTTGTTGTGATTTCTACTGAGTCTTGGAAATATACTGACCTTATTTCTGGCCCCTCTCGCTGGCCACCAGCCCTCCCCCCTCTCTCTCCTGGCTCTCTCTGTCCTCATGGGCGGGGCAAGTGCCACCCATGGGGTTCTTTCTTTCGATTGTACCACCTTTCTCCAGCCTTCCTCTCTTGATCTCCCTCCAGACTTTTTGCCCTGCATTCTGTTTTCCTCACACTTTGATCCTTTTCATTGATTTTTGTTTCCTACCTTCTTATTTAATTGGAATTTATTAGTAAATTCAGGTTGTTCGTGAAGCTCATTTGGAAAGCCTCAACTGGGGATTACACATTCTCTCACCTCCCTATGTCTCAGAAACGGGGGTCAGTATTTTCCAGACAGTTTTTATTCAAAATATGGGTAGGAATCTACCCCTTCAGACAATCTCTCTTTAACACCCTTCATTAACCCCTAGGTGCTTCTTCTTCAGATGCCTTGAAGAATTTAATACTTGGCTGATAGTTTTCCTCTGGACTTAAGCTGTTCTCTTCCTGTGTGGCTTAAGTGTGTATAGGGAGGACCCGTTAAACACACCAAGCACTCTTCAAATGATGTTCTCTGCCACTTGATTCAGTAGGTCATGCCCAGAGCTACCCCCTGGGCCCCTGTCATCCTCTACTGTGAACCGATTTCAGAAAACAGAATCCTTGAATCCCCACTTCATTTCTTTCTACAGTTTCTGGGTCCTTCCTATATGGCGTTCTGACATCTTTGAGACCTCTAGGTTCTCTTTTGCTGCTCAAAATGAGTTCCATGGATCAGCAGCCATAGCACTGGCCTCACTTGGGAGCTGGTTGGAAGTGTCCTGGCCCCTCCCCAAACCTAATCTGCAATTTAACAAGATCCTCAGGGGCTTCATATGCACATACAAATTTGAAAAGGACTGCTCTAATTCTTTCAGATTTTCCTAACAGTTTTTTAATGAAGTTTTTTTTTTAAGATTTTATTTATTCATTTGACAAAGAGAGGGACAGCGAGAGAGAGAACACAAGCAGGGAGAGTGGGAGAGGGAGAAGCAGGCTTCCCGCTGATCAGGCAACCTGATGCTGGGCTCGATCCCAGGACTCTGAGATCATGACCAGAGCCAAAGGCAGATACTTACTTAGCCGACTCTGCCACCCAGGTGCCCCCTTAACAGGGTTTACTCACCTTGTTTCCTATCTAGCCTGCATGTCTAGGTCACACATTGCAGTTTGTTCCTCACCAGTATGCTTATCTGTCATTGTATCTACTGACCAGTCTCCTCCTTGGCTCAGTCAAACCAGCATCTTTTCCTGCTGCTATGTCTGTGCTGTACTGAGGGCTGCCAGAGGAAATGACCTAACTGGGCTGGGGCCAATGCTTAGTCACGGTTTGTGACCTCTGCTGGATCCCAAGACTGCTTAGTGCTCCGTTCCTGAGCATCGTTCTCCCACTCTCTGAAACCGTGTAGCTCTTCTCTCCAAACTCCTCTCTTTCTCCCTCCCTCCTTTCCTTGCTCCCCCTCCCAACCCCGCTTTGCTTATAAAACTCTTACTTCATATTTAGAGTGAATGGGATTCTTCTCCTGCCACAATCCTAACATCTTACCTATATGCCTACAAACATCTGTATTCATTCTTGAGGACTTTTTTTTTTTTTAATATCTGAGGTTTCACCATCATACTAATTCCAATTAACCATTGCCCTCTCCCCTTTGTGAATAAATATTTTATTGTGGAATAATTTTACATTTATAGAAAAGTTGCAGGATTGTGCTGAGATTTCTCATATACCCCTGTACTGGATTGGAGAGTAACCCAACAGTATGGCCAAATCATGCCTCAGTACATGTGAATGGGGCCTTACTTGGAAATGGGGTCTTTGCAGATACAATTATCATGAGAGGAGATCCTCGTGGATGTAGGTGGGCCCTACATCCAATGACAAGTATCCTTATAAGGGACAGAAAAAGAGGGGCACCTCGGTGGCTCAGTTGTTAAGCCTCTGCCTTCGGCTCAGGTCATGAAGCCAGGGTCCTGGGATCGAGCCCCACATCGGGCTCCCTGCTCAGCGGGAAGCCTGCTTCTCCCTCTCCCACTCCCCCTGCTTGTGTTCCCTCTCTCGCTGTGTCTCTCTCTGTCAAATAAATAAAACCTTAAAAAAAAAAAAAAGAGAGAGAGAAGAGAAAGAGGGAGGAAGCCATGTAAGATTGGACTCTACAAACCAAGAAACACCAAAGATTGCCAGAACCCTCCAGAAATTAGGACAGAGGTATGCAATGGATTCTCCCTCAGAACCTCCAAAAGGAACCGATCCTATTGACACTTTGATTTCAGACTGCTGGCTTTTAGACATCTGAGAGAATATACTTCAGTTGCTTTAAGTTTGCACTAATTTGTCATGGCAGCCTGGGAAGCCAGTACCACTCTCCATGTGGTTTCCTATAATGTTCCATCTTACTTTCCCATCTTCCATTTGTCAAAGCTAAGAAACTGATGCTGGTATAATATTATTAGCTAAACTCTAGTCTCAGTTTAGACTTCTCTAATTTTTGTTTTGTTTTAAGATTATTCATTTATTGGGTGCCTGGGTCGTGGGATCAAGCCCCTATCGAGCTCCCTGCTCAGTGGGGATTCTGCTTCTCCCTCCCTCTGCCTGCTGATCCGCCTGCTTATGTGCATGCTCTCTCTCTCTGTCAAAGAAATAAATAAAATCTTAAAAAAAAAAAGATTTACTCATTTATTTTAGAGGGAGAGAGAGAGACCATGTGTGCATGAGCAGGGGGAGAGGCAAAGGGAGAGAGAATCTCAAGCGGACTCCCCGCTGAGCAAGGAGCCCGACATGGGGATTGATCCCAAGACCCTGAGATCATGATCTGAGCTGAAACCAAGAGTCCGCTGCTCAAATCACTGAGCCACTCAGGCCTCCCAAGACTTCCCTACTTTTTACACTAACATCCTATTTCTATTACAGGCTCCAATCGAACATAACACATTGCATTTAGTTTTCATGTCTCCTTAGCTATCCCTGATAGAGGACAGTTTCTCTTTCTTTGCTTATTTTTTTTTTTTTTATGGCCTTGAGAGTTTTGAGGAGTATCAGTTAATTATTTCCTAGGATGTCTCTCAGTTTGGATTTGTCTAATGTTTTTCTCCAGATTAAGCTAGAGTCATAGATTTTGGGGAGGAATAGCACACAGATGAAGGGCTTTTCTCATCAAATCATATTAGGAGGTACGGGAGATCAATGCATCTCGCCAGTGGTGTTAACCTTGATCACTTGGTTAAGGTCGTGCTTGCTGGATTTCTTTGTTGTCAAGTTATTTTTCCCTTTTCATCTTCTATTGTTCGGACATGAGTAATTAATTCCAGCCTATGCTCAAGGGAAGAGGACTATGTACATATATTATTTGGAATATTTCTGTAAGGAGGATTCATCTGTTCTCCCTCATTTATTTGTGTAGTCAGTCATTTAGTCCTATCAGCGCAGATTCATGACCAGTGCCCACTGAACTTGTAGCTTTTTATGTTCCATTTTGCATTCCAAATAAAATCTCTTCTGTCTCTGCTCTATTTTTCCCTTCCAGCAATAGCATTCCCCCCAATGTCATTCTCTCCTTCATTCTTTCATTTATTCAACATTCATTGAAAACCAGACACTGTCTATGTCTTAAGGATAAGATGATAAATAATTTATGGTTCATTTGCTCCTGAAGTCCACAGACTGGAAAGTTCTGCTATGTGTCATTTACCTTACTAGGTCCCGAGGAGGGAAAGGTATTTTGGCCGCACCCAGGAAAAGACACTATTAGGCTCCTTCCAGTTTATCTGCATTTTACGACCCAACCCATTTCACTGATTTACAGATTTTCTTACACTGCATGCTGTATTGCCAGGGAGATCACATTATTTGCAGTTTCAACTTTTATTCTATGCTGATGTTCCTTAAGTATCATGTCTGCAGCTCAGGACTCTCTTCTGAGTTCCAGACTTGTTTATTCTGCTGACACGTGCAAGAGTCCAATGACACTTCAAATGACACCCAAATATTTTCTTCCTCCTTCAAGTTCAAACATTATTAATGACACCATCACTATTGCCAAAGGTAAAAACTTGGGGTTCATTCTGAGAAACTCCCTACTATCTTCTAAATCCAATTAGGTACCAAGCCTGTAGAACCTATATTCTAGAGATCCCTCAAATAATTCACCATACTTTGTTTTCAGTGTCTCTGCTTCTATACACCCTCTCTCCATTAAACTCCAGTCTACATTCTACAGTCTTCCGGAGTTGGCACACTAAAACATAAGTCAGATCATATTCCTTTCTTATTTAATAAGTATTCTCAGCATGTATTGTCCCCAGGATAAGACCCAAACACACCACATGCTGTAAGATCTGATCTTTATCTTGTCAACGACATGGTCCAACATTCCCGTGATGCAGTTACAATAAGCAAGATACCAGTCTTCAGGTTCATGTGACTTTGCATATGTCCTTCCCTGTTCCTGGATGACTCTCCCCTCATTTTCCATAAACTCCCGCTCTTTCTTTGTGACCACCTCAAATGTTTTCTCCTCTGTGACTCCTTCCCCAAACTCTGCAGAGGTAGTTTGCTATGCCTTCTTAGCATGCAAATACCTATTAGATAGTTTTTTACATTATATTTTGATTGTTTATTTATAAAAATTTCCTTGACCACACTGAGTTCCAAGAAAATAGTGACAGTGTTTTATTTATCTTTGTATATGCATTGCCAAGCACACAGTAGCTGATTTTCAAGGCACATTTGCTCAAAGAATGAAGAAATACAAACTTGCAAGGATCTTATGTCTTAGCTTGCCAGCTAGATGCTAGTGTCAGGGTATCTTCTATTTCATGCTTAAATGCATTATCTAAATTATCTTCATTTCAACTTTGATTTCCTTTTTTGACCAAGGAGAAAGCTGTGGTCCAAGCCTTAGACTATAGAAAAGGGCCTCTGGCAGTTACTTGTTGAGATATTCATGTTAACTATACCATCACTGAATAGTTTACTTCATGACATGCAGCTGTACAAACAGACATAGGCATATTATAAGACCTCCCACTCCCCTTGCCGTGCTACACTCCAGATTCCTGGTGTTGTCTCCCCTTTGCTGGTCAGCCATCCATGTTGTCATGCTCCTTACCTACTTCTCTACACATTTCTTCCGATTTCCCCACTTTCATCTCCTCCACCAGTTCCCTTAGTCTCAAAGCTGAAATTTCCTTAATACACTGTATTTGTAGGAAAGTCATAGACTTTCATCTCTAATGTTTGTATGATACCTTAGAGGTTTTTTTTTTAAAGATTTTTTATTTATTTATCTGAGAGAGAGAATGGGAGACAGAGAGCATGAGAGGGGAAGGGTCAGAGGGAGAAGCAGACTCCCCGCCGAGCAGGGAGCCCGATGCGGGACTCGATCCCGGGACTCCAGGATCATGACCTGAGCCGAAGGCAGTTGCTCAACCAACTGAGCCACCCAGGCGCCCGATACCTTAGAGTTTTAACAACACTTTTCTCTACATTCTCATTTGTTCCTACCTCAGAGGGTTATTATTATCCCCATTTTTCAAATAGCTGAAATTCACAGAACTTATCCTTTCCAGAATATTCCGCAGATAGAATGTGGTAGAGCTGGGCTTAGAATCCTGATTTGATTTAAAATCCTATGTACTTCTCCACTCAGAAACTGGGTCCTAAAGACATAATTTGAACCCTGGAAAAGTGGTATCTAGACTAAAATTACATAGGAATACTTCAGTTATAAGAGCCAATATTTTTTCAGGAGCTAGTTTAAAGTCAAATTTTCTTTCTGTAGAAGATATCATTGCAACCAAAATATTCTGATCAGATGTAGCCTTTATGGGTTTTGATTTTGTGGTTGGTGAATATTCACAAGTGTGATTTATAAAGCATCTAAATATATATGTTCTGTGCTTGTTGCAGGAGAGGAAAATACAAAAGCATTGTCACGCACTTGATTGTCTACTCTGTGGCAGAAAAAAAAATCAACCATGAAATGAAAGTGTTCTTTTTCAATAGAAGTGTCTCTGCAGTCATATTTTTCTTTAGTGCTGTTTTTTTGTTTTGTTTAAAATCAACTTAAGATGTTGAATATAAATATAATAGCTCAGGAAATGATGAAAAATACTCATTTTTTTTTTATCACATCCTGATCACCACTGAAATTAGAGTTTTCAGGAACTACCAAGCCAAGACAAGCCCTGCCTTTTTCTTTCTCAGAGCAACTGATACTATTCCTAGTGGCCAGGTCATGAGTCCCTGAGCAGTTGGAGAGGATATGAGTGAGCACCTTAGCAAAATGGTAGTAACATGCGTGGAGAATCTTTTGATTCCTCAACAGTTTAGCTCACTCACTGAATTTCTTACTCTATTCATTACAGAAAAGGGACTGAATCAACACAATGGTAGTCTGATAGATAATCCTTGGGTTTGGGCCACCAAGTATCCTCAGTATGGAGTCTATATGGCTTGATTTAATCTAAGTAATTTAGAAGTAACTAGCCTCTTCGAATTTGTTTTTAAAGATTTTTATTTATTCGTCTGTCAGAGAGAGAGAGAGAAAGAGAGAGAGCACGACTGAGGGGAGCAGCAAAAGGAGAGGGAGAAGCAGGCTCTCCACTAAGCAAGGAGCCCGGTGTGGGACTTGATCCCAGGACCCTGGGATCAGGACCTGAGCTGAAGGCAGACACTGAACTGACTGAGCCACCCAGGTGTCCCAAGTCTCTTTGAATTTATCGTTTGTTTTGTTTTATTTGTTTTCAGAGGGAGGGAAATTTACATTCTAATCCTCAGAAATATTTTTGTTTGAAAAATGTTTTCCCTTCTAAAACAGGGAATAAACATGGTTTTTTGTTTTTATTAATTTTAAGTTCATTTTGGTATTTTCATGGACTTAAAATGACTCTAGGAATGTCCTTATGTGACACTAGGAGGTCAGAGTTTTGAGTGACTGTTGTCCTCCAGGGTCTGTCTCGTGTAAGTGATCTTCCTGCTTTGGCTACCTGAGCAATCTTCTCTGAAAGCCTACCAAACCATGGTTTTTAGTTGGAGCTGATGCTCTTAATTTTCAGTTTTCCAGGTCTCACTGCAAAATGAGTTCATTTATTTTGTAGAACAGAATTCACCATTGATAGAGCCCATATATTAAAATCTTTTCAGCTTCTAAAAATGGTATTTATAGAACACTAAAAAAGTGAAAGTCCCAAGTATCATTTTAAAATGTTGCCCAGGGCACCTGAGTGGCTCAGTTGGTTAAGTGACTGCCTTCGGCTCAGGTCATGATCCTGGAGTCCCGGGATCGAGTCCCGCATCAGGCTCCCTGCTCAGCAGGGAGTCTGCTTCTCCCTCTGACCCTTCTCCCTCTCATGCTCTCTGTCTTTCATTCTCTCTCTCGCAAATAAATAAAATCTTAAAAAAATTTTTTTTTAAAATTTTGCCCATACATATTGATTTTGCAAGAATAAATCAAAATAGCATTTTTAACAAAACTAATTTTTCAGTCTCCAGTATTCTGAAATGTCAATGAAACAAGAATGATTTAAATGCAAATTTAAACAAGTTAACTGAATAAATGCTACTAAAAACATGATGTGGTATAGTAGAAGGCCCAGCAGTTTTGAATTCAGATTTATATGGTTTCACATATCAACATTATCACTTCCTGGCTCTGTTTCCTTCAAGAAATTAAATTTATGTGAATAGGATTTCATATATAAAAAATGAGGATAATGATGCATATCAGCAAGGTTGTTGTGAGGTTAAGAATAATATATGTAAAATGCATGACACATCTAGGGGCTCAATAATTGTAATTACTATTATTACAATGACTTTATGTACTCTCAGGTTTTTGCCTTGTAACTGAAATTGTGTTAAGTGACCCTGTTGTATACATCATCAAGCGAATTCATAACACCTTTGCCCATAAATATGTTTATGGTACAAAGAATAGAAACATATTAATAGAATGAATATTTATAAGGGCATATGAGCATACTAATAGTGTTATAAGTTAAGCATGTACTGTAACATTTCCCAGTCCCAGGCACCATAATAGGAATATACTTAGCAGAAGATAGCAAAATATGATTAACTGCACACATTTTCAAGAGATATGTCAATCTTTCTCACAAGTGAATTTTTATAGAGAAACAATCTGTTTCCATAGGTGGGTCCCCTGGCAGGTGTGGCCTTCCCTATAGGACAACTTTTTATTCATGTTAATATAAATAAGCATTTAAGACAAATCAGTTTTGCTGTTTTTTTTTTAATGATTTGAACTGATTTTTTTTTTTAAGATATTTATTTATTTGACACAGAGAGAGAGCGAGAGAGCGCAAGCAGGGGGAGCGGCAGGCAGAGGGAGAAGCAGACTCCCCACCGAGCAGGGAGCCAGACTCAGGGCTCGATCCAAGGACCCTGGGATCATGACCTGAGCCGAAGGCAGACGCTTAACCGACTGAGCCACCCAGGAACCCCTGAACTGATGGCTTTTAATACCTGCTTTGGGCAAAAAACTTTTTCCACTTTTGAATTTAATTTTTTCATATGAGTTTTGATTGGCTGTCAGTGAATTCCCTTCCCCCCCCCCAAAAAAAGAAAAAAACCCCACATCAGACTAGTTTAGAGAGCAGTTCTTCAGAAAGCAATAGGCTAGCCACCATTATGGTACCATGTAAAACTTCCATTATTTATGAATAATAATTCATAATGATTAAATGAATTTGTCCATAATTACTGATATTGCTGGCAGAGACTTTTGAAATTATCACTCTGGGTCACAGAGAGTTTAACTCAGGCAAGGAAATGTCTAATTGGGTTGCAACTTTTGTCTGATACATTCTCAGTGGACAGGGTTTAGTAGTAAATCCTAATTTTGATATGCTTATTTAAAAAGCCAATTTATGTCCAATATTTTTTACCTTTTCTTCAGGTTTCATTTTCTAGAATTCTTACAGTGCTTAAAAATTCAGTTTCCAAGCCTTTAAGTATTTTTATTTTTCTCTGAACTTTTTATGATGTTTGACCTAGAGAAAGTCTCTTTTGAGGAAACTTAAAAGTCTCTGAATCTAATCTTTGCTGTCTATCATCTGTGTTCTCAGGGCCTGTTTGGGTTCTTCTGGCCCATTTTCCTTTCACTTGTAGAGCCATTTCCTGTCCATGTTTGTTCTTCTTTGATTCTTGAGAAAGATATTATATTTGAATCAGAGTGTTAGCAGATAAAGCTCAATTCATAGATAATTCAGATTTCTTATAGTCAGAGGATGCAGAAAGCATGAAGCAGAATGGTGGTTGTCCCCCGATGATGTTGGTCAGGAAGCATACTTGGTCTGCTGACTTACAATACTCATCTAGAATGGGGTACTCCATCCTAGAAAGCCCTTGACCTTTACTGAGGGAAAAGACACCATTTTACTTGTGTAAATACAGCTTGAGATAGTATGCATCCACTAGTATTTTTTTCTCACAAGGTACTTAAAGCTATACTGCTATTGTTCAAGCTTCATTTGAGAAAAGTAAAAGCGAGTAATGTATTTAACAATCTTCCTTATCTACATCCTTCATCTAACTCCTCAGAAATGCACGATGGCTGTTTCCCCATATTCTTTCCTATCTTTCTGATCTCTCTTCACATTACTCCCAGGGTAGCTTCTCAACTTCATACCTTGGGACATCATTGCTGATTCAAAATTTAGTATTTTAAGGAATGTTCTACTACACTTCCATTTGTTTGGGGTTATGACTCTAATTGTGTGCTTAGATTTTAGATGGCATAAACCATGTTATTTTGTACCTTCAAAATATATCCAGAATCAATCTACTCTTCACCCCCTCATTGCTATCATCCTAGTCTGGCCACCATCTTCTCTCACCTGGATTACTGCAATGACACCAAATAGGTCTCCTTTTACTATACTTTCCTCACAACTGTCATTCCCAGCACAGCAGCGAGTAGGAACCTTCTCAAAGATAAGCCAGTCTTGTTACTCCTTTGCTCAAAACCCTCCAATATTGTTTCATTTTGGCCTGGGAAATGCAAAAGTCCATATGATTGCTCACCGTGCCCTTATGCACCAGATCCTCTCTGACCCCATTTACTACTCCATCTGTTGTCTTCACTCCAGCCACACAGATCTCTTTTCCCTTAACCAAGTGTGTCAGGCACTGTCCTGTCTCAAAGTCTTTGCATTGCTGCCCTGGCTGCCGAGGTATCTGCAGGACTCATTTCATCACCTCTCCTGAGTGTCTGTGCAAATATCAGTGGGGTCTTCCCAGACAACTCTAAGCAAAAGTATGGCATTCATTACCCTTCCTGAGCCAAATCCTTGCTTTATTTAGCATCACAGAATTTATCACCAAATGATATCCTATGTATTTTCCCTTTTGTTGGTGCCCATTCTCCATGTAGAATGTAGGCTCCATGAGAACAGGATTATTTGTATGCTTTGTTCACCGCTATATCTACAGCACTTTGCACATGGAGGCAGTCAGTGAATATTTATAAAATAGATGGATCAGTATATAAAGATCTTTCATGTTAGTACTCCATGTATGTGAGTGTTAAGTTATCTGCTGGGTAAAAGGCATTAGGTGAGATAGTGATGGTCAATGAGGAAGAACCAGGCATATTCTTTACAAAAGTTTAAATTAGTAGTGACAACAGTAATCACATTTTTCCCAAGAATGGACACGTTTTGATCCTGTATGTTTATATGAAACATTTAAAATATAATGGCTACATATTTTGATGTTTTGACAATTTCTAAGAACAAGCTTTTTCAACCAAACAACTAGTTGCCAAAATAAATGCAGAATCACAAGAACTCTGAGCTATTCCTGTATTTGTTGTTATTTAGGTCAATTAAAAGAGCATCTCAATAGCAAATATGTTTTGGAAATTGTGAGAGGATGGAAATCAGTTTAGTCAGGTATGATCCAACTATTTTTCTAGGTCCTAGTGAGAATAAAATATGGGCATTTGGAGGTCGTTCCAGTCCTAAGTGAGAGAGATTACTTGGGGAAGTCATTCTTGGTCCTGTGAGGTTCCTGAGTGTCAAGAACACATCTGGGTTGCATGGAGATGATGATGATGATGGTGATAGTGATAAAAATAACAAGAGCTAATAGCTGATGCTTACTGAAGATCATCGTGTGCGGGCACTATTCTAAGTGGTTGCTTGTAGGAATGTACTTAATCTTTACAACAACCTTATGAAGTCAGCATTATTATTCCCATTTTACAAATGAGGAATTTCAGGTATGAAGAGGTTGAAGGAATAGCCAAAGTCACACAAAAATCATAAATGACAGAGATGGAATTTGAATGCGTGGCTTCAGAAACCTCTCTCTCTGGACCTCTCTGCTAACATACCAAGCTCCTGCCTGGAGCATAAGTGGAACTCCAAAAAGTATATGTGTGCATGCTCATGTGGATGGGTCAGTGCAAGGGTGAGCACAAGCAACACTTATTTGTGCATGTGTGTGCATGTGTGTAAGTGAGTTGGTGGGGATGAGACTGCATTAATATTGAGAGTGAAGTGATACAGCTCTGAAGAGAGCAAAGGTGAGGAAATAAATACTGTTGTTAAGCTTTATACACGTTACTTCACTTAATCAGCATAACAGCCCTTATGAGGGAACATTTTTGCCTTTTTTAAAATAGACGAGATATCAGAGGATCAGAGAAGCAAAAGCCCCTCCCTTGGATAGCGCCCTGTCTAGGCAGTGGCGATGAGCCTACGAGGAAAAGCTCACCGTTCTCCTCAAGAGTAAAACCCACAGCTCTCCTGGAGGAACGGGGTAGACCCTCTGGCTTCTCTGTCAAGATCTGACCTTTAATCCTTCTGTGGCTGGGAGGGGACACCAGCCAAGAGAAGACCTCGGGTCAGTGTAGGACTATATAGTCTGAGGCTAACATCGCCAAATATTTCCAAGACATACTTACATTAAAAATTATTTACTTGGGGGTGCCTGGGTGGCTCAGTCATTAAGCGTCTGTCTTCGGCTCGGGTCATGATCTCAGGGTCCTGGGATCGAGCCCCGCATTGGGCTCCCTGCTCCGCGGGAAGCCTGCTTCTCCCTCTCCCACTGCCCCTGCTTGCGTTCCCTCTCTCGCTGTGTCTCTCTCTGTCAAATAAATAAATAAAATTAAAAAAAATTATTTACTTGAAATTCAAATTTCACTGGGTGTTCTCTTTTCATTTTTTGTCTGTTTTGTTCAGTCTCACAACTCTACTCATGGCTTGTCTACCTCTGTCAGGAATGCTGAGCAGATCACAAGAGCAGAGAAGGGTATCCCCTTGGCCTTTGTGAATTCCCATGTGGAATGATCAGGGGCTCATTTCTTCACACATCATTGGTAGAAACAGTGGCTACCTACCAGAGCCAGCATGCTGGGATCTGAAGGACGCTTTGTGAGTGTTCACTCGCAGAGCTCTGGGAGTTACATTACAGTGTAGCTCTGTAAGATGCAGTGGCTAGTATACCCAGGTCCTTGAATTTTAGTGTCTATTAGGATCACCAGGGAAGCTTGGTTAAAAAATGCTGATTCTTAGCCCTAATCCCAGAGATTATGATTCTAGGAATAGAACCCTGAATCAGTGTTTTTAATGAAAACTCTGGGTGATCTTGAGGTGGGTGGTTCCAGGAGCATTCTTTGATAAGTTCTGGTCTGCTGGATGGAAGATACTTGATCCAGATACTATAAGAGTCAATAAAAAATACTTCTTCTTTTTTTTTTTTAATTTTATTTATTTATTCATGAGAGACAGAGAGAGAGAGAGAGAGGCAGAGGGAGAAGCAGGCTCCCCGCTGAGCAGGGAGCCCGATGCGGGACTCGATCCCAGGACCCTAGGATCATGACCTGAGCCGAAGGCAGACGCTTAACCATCTGAGCCACCCAGGCGCCCAATAAAAAATACTTCTTACTGAGACTTTAGACACTGGGACATTGTGTGCTTTGAGTTTCTCTAAGGTGTTAATGCAGATATAGAATATTATTATATTATAAGTATTACTCTTTCTTTCCTTTTTGATAAAATATAGCTAAGTGTGCTGGCAAGTGGGAATTGGCTGCAAGCACAGTAGGCTCTTCAAAAGAGAAATTTTCCCCAGATTTCCGATCGGAGCCTTAAGTCAAGGGAAGTGTCACATTCTTACCAAGTAGCTTAGACCTCTTGAGCCACAGTCGGTTCTACGCCAGGGGTATTTATGAAAGCCTTGTTTCTGGAAGGAAAAGTTCACTGTGTTTCATAGGGTTAAAAGCAAGGACTTGTCCTTATAATTTTTCAAACCAATTCTGTATTTCAGCCTAATGTTTGTGGTACCGATATGGTATGTGGAGGCATTTGTCTATTAGTTGTTGAACACCCAGACTGCTGAATCCTCTGCAAAGTCAAGTCAAAGCAGTGAGCCTTCTGGGAGGGATGCCAGTAACAAATTGTAGTAATCCAGCCTTGTTGTTAGAAAAGCATGAATCAAAAGCTCAGCATCTTGCTGAGACAGCAATCGTCTTAACCTTGTTATACTCCTGAGATGGTAATATGAGGTCTTATCAATATGGTTGATATGGCTCTCAAAGGAAAGCTGAGGGTCAAAAATGGCTAAAATTTATCATGGAGAATATTGCTTTGTGGGATGTCCAGCTGTAGAGTTGTGACTACCTATTAAATCCTCTGTGAAGTGAGAAATATGTGGTCCACTGCCTACAGGGTAAGAGAAGGGGAAGGAAATGGAATCAAAAGTGAAATAAAACTGGTCAAATGAAATGAAAGTCTGATAATTTTCAGCCGTAGGCGTCCATTTTTGAGATTACCCCTTAGGCAGCTTCTGATTGACCAGGGATAGTTCCGTGCCAGGGAAGATTAAAGGGTCTCTGGGTGGCCGTATTTTAAATGGTGAAATTTTTTCAAAGAGGTTTTGTTTTTGTAATCAAATCTAAGCTGTGTTCAAGTTCTAAGTGACCCAGACAATTAACAGCATTTAAAGGAGTATACAGAGCAAGAGTGCTGTGATCTCTGGTGTCTCTCTCTCTCTCTCTCTTTTTTTTTTTAAGCTTTATATCTAGCAACTTTCTTAGAAAGGAGTCAAACTGGGGCACTTGGGTTAAATGACTGCCTTCAGTTCAGGTCATGATCCCAGAGTCCTGGGATCGAGTCCCGCATCAGGCTCCCTGATCAGCGGGGAGCCTGCTTCTCCCTCTCTCTCTGCTGCTCCCCCTGCTTGTGCTCTCTCCCTGTCAAATAAATAAAATCTAAAAAAAAAAAAGGAAAGGAGTCAAACCTAGATTTATATCAAGAAGACAGAGCTTTCTTTAGGAGTTATCATTAGTATTCAGTTTCAACATCATGGCCCCCAGGAGGAAGGGCAATGTGCAGTGTGTTCAGAAGCCTGGGCTTTGAGGTAAGAAAGGCCTGGACGTGAATCACAACTTTGTCATTTCCAAGTTGTGAGACCTTGGGCAAGTGACTTAACTTCTCTGTGCTTTAGTTTTATTAGCTATAAAATGCAGGTAATGTTAGATACTTGTCTCATAAAGTCTTTGTGAGACTGAAATGACAAATCATATGCAAAATGCTTTCTACAGTACCTGGTGCATGGTATGTACTCTATAAATATTTACATTTGAGAATTTAAGACCGACTCCACTTCACTAAAAAAATTGCACTTCTCTTTCCCACCCAGGGTTCTGAATAATTTGAGAATTTTAGAAAAAATAAAGACATGGGCAAAATACCTCCTTATTAATGATAGAGAAAGGTTGGAGAATGCAGTTTAGTCTGACAGACAAATTGGCCTGCTGAGTGTAGGTTATGCCCCAAATTAGGCAGACTCACCTTACCTGTTATAGCAGCACCACCTGGACCAGCCCTCCCATGGGAAAAGGAAGAAGAGCAGAACATGTTCGTCCCTATAAGAAGCTTTTTTTCAAGCAGAACGGGGCTGAGCATGCACAGATAGTCTTTCCAAATTCACCAGAGACATGATTCTATATTGTCAGGGTCTGAGTGAATAAAGGGTCAAGAGAGAGAAGGGGTGTGATAGAGAAAAGTCTTCCTCACAGAAATCAAGACCAGGAGAAGATGTTCCCATCTAACACAATGTTATCATTGTCATCAAAAATTCATTATTTCATTATTTAATTTGGTATTACCTTCCCCCTTCATCTCTTCGATTCATACCATAACTATTGCTGGTGTGACGAATTACCACACACTTAGTGGCTGAAGCAATACAGATTTATTCTCTTATAGTTGTGGAAGTCAGAAGTCCATAATCAGTCTTGATGGGCTAAAGTCAAGGTATCGAGAACGCTGATTCCCCTGGAAGGCTGTGAGGGAAGAACCACTTCTTTGCCTCTTTTGGCTTGCAGAGGCCGCCTGCTTGTGGTCCTTTCTGTGCATCATTCAAACTGTTTGCTTTCTTCATACATCTCCTGCTACTGTCCTTGACCATGTTGTCTCCCTCTCATAAGGACCTTTGGGATTCTAATCTGCCTATTCATACAATCCAGGAAAATCTCTTGTCTCAAGATTCTTAATCACATCTGTGAAGTCTGTGTTCCTGGGTAAGGTAACAGCGTCACAGATTTAAGGGATGAGGATGTGATGTCTTTGGGTAGCCATTATTCAGCCGACCAAATGACATTTTGATTGTCTGAGTTTGTCTTGCAGCTATTTTTCATGTCATTTTGTACAGCATTTTTATTTTTATTTTTTTAAAGATTTTATTTATTTATTTGGCAGAGAGAGACACAGCGAGAGAGGGAACACAAGCAGGGGGAGTGGGAGAGGGAGAAGCAGGCTTCCCACCGAGCAGGGAGCCCGATGTGGGGCTCGATCCCAGGACCCTGAGATCATGACCTGAGCCGAAGACAGATGCTTAATGGCTGAGCCACCCAGGCGCCCCTGTACAGCATTTTTAAAAGTATTTCCTGAATCAGGTTGTAAATTCCTGAAGAGTAAATATCAGATCTTCCATGTTTTTATATTTATTCTGCTTTATTATCTCACATGTTAATGCAAACTAATGCTCATAATAGGTACTCAATAAATCTATTGATTTAAACACGTTAAAGATCACAGTGTTGAGAATGGAGGCCTGTGTCTGGTTTCCTTATGTTCAGGAGAAGCAAAATCTCAGCTTTGACTTTGGATTCTACAAATATTCAGACCATGTAAGAAACAATGTACTTGGAGTGAACCATTAGAATGTGACTTGTTTCCTAGAATTCTCATTATTGGACTGTAGAGAGGCTTTGGGACAGTCAATTAAGCATTAAGATTTACCAGAAATCTAAGGGATTATTTCTGCCACACTCTCCTTCCTTCAGATAAAGAAGAGAAATGCTGAATTTTTGTGAGTAGATGTGAAAACTTATGCTGCACAATTTAACCTGCTCTCTCCATTAAACTTTGGAGAGGTGGATTATTATACTATGGAATTTGATTCTGATTTTAGCTGCAATGGTTGATAAGAAGTGTACCGTGACTTGAAATAAATACCCACAAAATAATTCCCTCTCTCATACGTAGGTGCATATCAAATACATGATTGTTCATCACTTAAGGGTTGAATTAGAAAATTATGGAGGCCAATATGTAATTTTAAGGTATTCAATTTACATTAATAGATATCTAAATGAACCATAGAATTAACTTTAAAACATATAACCTAATTCACACCCATTATTTTAAAAGTTAGTGATGCCATATAGTAGCTTTGCATATAATATTTTGTTATATAATTAAAAAAAACAACAACAAAAGAAACCCTGATTCTTTGTCCTCAGCCCTGCAAATTTGCAATTGCCCTTAGGTACTTCCCTGTGCTACCTTCACATCCTCCCGCTCCCTTCTGGACTTTTCCTCTCTAGAATGGTAGAAACTGAACTGTGGGGCTAGAAAGGACCCTAGAGGTCATCTTGTCAATTTGGACATTTTACAACTGAGCACATAATTCCAGAGAAGTTACTGACTTGCTTAAGGTCACACAACTATTGGCAGAGTTTTATTAAACACAAGTCTCCTGTGCTCACTTCGGCAGCACATATACTAAAATTGGTATGAAACAGAGAAGAGTAGCATGGCCCCTGCGCAAGGATGACACGTAAAAACACAAGTCTCTTAACTCTCTGTAAAGACATTCCTCCCCCTTCATTTAGGTAAGGGAATTAAAGAGCAGAGAGCAAAAAGAAAATTACCAAGGAGTAAAGTGATGGAGGATGAGAGGATTCTGGAATTACTGTGGCCTAAAGGAGGCATGATTCTCAGTCACATGCCTTCTTATCTAACAGAGTTTATCATCTGTTAGAGGAAGAAAGATGTGCCTACCCTGGGGTTTCAAAATAAGACCACAGGCGAAGGTTTAATTCTGATGGACAGTGCTGGTGGGAACCTTCTCCACTCTGGGTGAGCAGAGCACCTGAGAACCAAGGTCATAGGACCTGAAGAAAGGATTATAATATAAGGTTGAGTAAAGAGATACTAGGAAATTGCAAAAATAGAAAAAAAGAAAGAAAAAAAAAAGCAGGTATGGCGATAGCAGGATCAATGTTAATAGTAGAAAAAGAGGTATGTAGAGTTAAAAGTATTAATTAAGCTAGACAGAGGGTCATTTTGTAGTAATAAAGTGACTAAATGAACAATTTATGAAGGTTCTGAAACACCAAACAAAAGTACCCAAGATCACATAATAACTAAATATAGAAAGCAGTACCTATTTGATACGTAAGGATAAATTACAAAACTACACTTATAATGGGAGACTTTAATACCCATTTTTAGAATAATATATAGGGGAATTGAACAGTGATGTCAACACATTTTCTTATGTAGAGATATCAAAACAAAAAATATTCAGAAACATATCCTTTGAATATAGAATATAAATTATTTTCTATGTCCATGGAATCTTTAAAAAAATGGATTATGTAATTGACCACAAAACAAATCTTTTTTTTTTTAAATTTTATTATGTTATGTTAGTCACCATACAATACATCATTGGTTTTTGATGTGGTGATCCACGATGCATTGTTTTCATATAACACCCAGTGCTCCATGCAGTACGTGCCCTCCTTAATACCCATCACCGGACTAACCAATCTCCCCTCCCCCCTCCCCTCTAAAACCCTGTTTGTTTCTCAGAGTCCATAGTCTCTCATGGTTCATCTCTCCCTCCAATTCCCCCTCCCCATTTTTCCCTTTCTTCTCCTAATGTCCTCCATGTTATTCCTTATGTTCCACAAATAAGTGAAACCATATGATAATTGACTTTCTCTGCTTGGCTTATTTCACTTAGCATAATCTCCTCCAGTCCCATCCATGTTGATGTAAAAGTTGGGTATTCATCCTTTCTGATGGCTGAGTAATATTCCATTGTATATATGGACCACATCTTCTTTATCCATTCATCTGTTGAAAGGCATCTTGGCTCTTTCCACAGTTTGGCTATTGTGGACATTGCTGCTGTGAACATTGGGGTGCATATGGCCCTTCTTTTCACCACGTCGACCATAAAACAAATCTTGATAAAATTTTAAAAGCAAACTGTGGGGCGCCTGGGTGGCTTAGTCATTTGAGCACCTGACTCTTGATTTTGGCTCAGGTCATGACCCCGGGGTTGTGAGATCTTTGCGTGCTCAGCGCAGAGTCTGCTTAAGATTCTCTCTCACCCTCTCTGCCTGCCCCTCCCCCCACTCTCTCTCAAATAAATAAATAAATCTTGCTTAAGATTCTCTCTCACCCTCTCTGCCTGCCCCTCCCCCCCTCTCTCAAATAAATCTTTTTAAAAAGCATAATATTTACAGCCTACTCTCTTTGACCATATTTTTAAAAATTAGAAATAATGGAATGATGAGCCTCCTTTTTCTCTTTAATGCCCAAATAGTAACTACTTGGAAAATATGAATGCATTCCTGGTTAGCTCATGGATCAAAACCACATGAAAACTGAAATTAGACTATCTGAGAACAGTAAAAAAGGATGAATATCAAAACCCATGGAGCCTAGGAAAAAGAAAATTTAGTTGTAAATCCCTTTGATAAGTGGTACAGTAAAAGGGAAAGAGAATGAGACATACTTGAAAATTTCCCCCCAAAAACTGATTTCTCAGCAAAGTCAACATTACCAAAACTGATGACAAAGTACAGAACTAGAACAGAACGCTTATGACCAACGAAGTGAGAAAGGTGATCCTATAAAAAAAGAGGCATTGTGAAGCCTATACTTTGCTAGTGGAAATGTAGAATGATGCAGGCACTGTGGAAAGCAGCTTGGTGTTTTTATATTAATTAAACATAAGCCATATGATCCAACAATCTCACTCCCAGGTCTAGACCCCAAAGAACTGGAAGCAAGGACTCAAAACAGATACTTGTACACCAGTGTTCATAGCAGCATTCTTCAAAAGAGCCAAAAGATGGAAACAACCCAAGTGTCATCAATAGATCAATGGATCAACTAAAGGGAATAAGTTCTGACACTTGCTACAATGTGGATGAACCTTGAAAACATTATGCTAAGTTAAGTAAGCCAGCTGTAAAAGATAAATGTTGTGTGATTCCCCTTACATGAGGTACCTAGGATAGACAAAGAGACAGAAAGTAGAACAGAAGTTACCCGCAGCTGGAGAAAAGGTGGAATGTGGGCTTATTGTTTAATGGGTTCAGAGTTTCTGTTTGGGATGATGGCAATTTCTGGAAATGGACAGTGGTGATGGTTGCACAATATTGTCAGTGTACTTAGAGCCACTGAATTGCCCACTTAAAAATGGTTAAAATTATAAATTTTGTGTTATATTGTATATGCATATTTTACCACACTTAAAAGAGACATTGTGACAAGATATTTTCCTGAGTTCTAAACAATCTCGAAAGAACAGATTTCTCTCATGTTAATCAATTTACACAATAGAAAAAGATGAAAAGTTCCTCAAATTGCTTTCGAAGTCAGTACAACCTTAATTCCCAAATCTGGTAAAGGTATTTCAATCTGGCATGGTATCAAAAGAAGATTTATTCGGCCACCTAGAATTTATTTATTTATTTATTTATTTTAAAAGATTTTATTTATTTATTTGAGAGAGAGAGAATGAGAGAGAGAGCGAGTACATGAGAGGGGGGAGGGTCAGAGGGAGAAGCAGACTCCCTGTTGAGCAGGGAGCCCGATGCGGGACTCATCCAGGGACTCCAGGATCATGACCTGAGCCGAAGGCAGTCGCTTAACCACCTGAGCCACCCAGGCGCCCCGCCACCTAGAATTTATACCGAAATTAAAAGGTGGTTCAATATCAAAATCTCATTATAATTTGCTTAATTAACAAACTAAAGGAGAAAAA
The DNA here is from genome assembly GCF_011800145.1 of Mirounga leonina. NCBI lineage: Eukaryota > Metazoa > Chordata > Mammalia > Carnivora > Phocidae > Mirounga > Mirounga leonina. The sequence continues at coordinate 51,384,153 of NW_023270451.1, forward strand.
AAAGCTTGTAATTTCAGGAGAAATTGAAAGCATGTTAGACAAAATTTCAAAGGATATCCTAAGTAAAATATGAATAGGATGAAATTACTTTTAAAATCTTAAAATTGAGGTGCCTGGGTGGCTCAGTCGGTTAGGTGTCCGACTCTTGGTTTCAGCTCAGATCATGATCTTGGGGTCCTGAGATGGAGCCCTGCTTCAGGCCCATCGCTCAGCTCTCTCTCTCTCAAAAAAAAAAAAAAAAATTTCATGTGTAACTTTGACTCCTCCAAAATATTACTAATAGCCTACTGTCGACTGGAAGCCTCACCAATAACAGTTGATTAACACATGTTTTGTATGTTATATGTGTCGTATACTATATTCTTACAATAAAGTAAGCTAGAGAGAAGAAAATGTGAAAATCATATGGAAGAGAAAATACATTTACAGTATATGCTTGCAAAAATCTGTGTGTAAGTGGACCCGTGCAATTTTAGCCTGTGTTGTTCAAGGGTCAACTGTAGTAATAAAATCATCGGCTTATAAGTTTTTACATACAAAATTATGTATTACAGGATTTCTCAGATGGGCAAAAATACTGAAAGGTGGAGATATACTAAATGTCCATAAATAGGGGAAGGCTTTCAGTAAGTACTGGTTTGTCCACACTGTGGAATATTTTGCTACTCTGCATCCATTAAACAAACTAAAAATTAGAACTGTACCAGTTGTACTCAAGGCATTTTTAAGTGAGAAAAATAAGATACAGAGGAGTGTGCATAATGTACAATTTTTATAATCGATCCGAGACTCCCTATCAGTGCAGATATACATGTATATGCAAGCTTGTGTCTGCACATGTAAAATTACATGAGACTGAAATAAAGCCCAGAACTACAAACGCAGGGTTATTAACATAGGTTATCAGATTGACTGGGAGAAGGGGCAGTAAATATGAATGAGTTGGAGAGAAATGCTGGAAAGGTGACTTTGGAGGGAAGCAGATAATTAGCTTTTTCTCTATACGTCTTTGTATGTTTTATTTATTGCAACAAGCATGTGTTATTCCATATTTGAAAAATATAGATAAAAAGAACCAACATTGAGTTGAATGCCTGCCTCCCGAAAGACATGTCCATTCAGAACATGTGAACGTGACCTTATTTGGAAAAACCATCATTGCAGATGAAATTAATTTAAGATCTCCGGATGGGATCCTCCTGGACTAGTGTGGACCCGAAATCTAAGACGAGTGTTTTTATAAGGGGAGAGAAGGACAGAAGATGCACGAAGAAGAGGAGGCTGTGTGGGCTGAGGCAGAGACTGGCCTGAGAAGCCACAAGCCAAGAAATGCCAGGAGCCACCAGAAGCTGAAAGAGGCAAGAGACAGAATCTCCCCAAGAGCTGCTGGAGGGAGTACAGCCCTACCCACCACTTGACTTCATGCTTCAGGCCTCTAGAACCGAGAGAATAATTTTCTGTTGTTTTAAGCCATTAAGTTTGTGTTTACTATGGTAACCCTGGGAAACACACAGAAGCTAAACCTTAATCTCGATGGAAATTTTCTGCAAATTCCAATACATAAAAAAATTAGATCTATTCTGATTTAGGAATTTGATGCTCGGCTCTGCCTCCTCCATCTCTGTGTCTTTACAGAAACACCAGGTAGGTTTGGTGCACAGCTTGCAGATCACCGATCTAGTCCAATCCCTTCTGTACAGATAAAAAGAGGCTTGAAGAGTGTCTCCCACTTCTTGGCAAGCCAAGCAAACCTTGTCTCCCTTTCTTATCTTATCCCTGCGAAGGCTTGGGGTCACTGTGAGTCCTTTATCACAGCTGGGCAGAGTTTAGTCAGCTCTTCTCTCTGCAGGACTTGGAGAGTGCCATTTTTTAACTTTTCCCAAATCCATTTCACTGCTACACAATCACTTTTGTAAAGTTTTTAGTAACTTTTACATTTTTTTTCCTCTGTTTCATTTGGAAAGGATTTTGCATAAACCACTGGCTTCTTGCAGAAGATCTTTAGTTATGCATCTTTCACTTGAAATATGTATCCCTCATGGACTCTTAATTTTGTGTCTCTGATTCATCATATGACAAAATTAAATTGAGAATTCCCTTTACATCACTGCATGCAAAAAGTCGCAGGATATAAAAATGCTAGAGAAGGCAGGACACTGGGGGTGCAGAAGGAGTGACTGCAGCTAGTGTGAAATCAGGGAAGAGGGGAAAAAATGCTGAGAAAATGCAGGTAAGGCTCCATATCTCCCAGTGCTCCATAGGATTCCTGCAGGATGAGGCAGACAATTTCCTCAACCCACATTTTTTATTCCTACCAAATTCCATTTTTATTTCTACAAAAGGAACTTCCCACCTTCCCCAAAGCATCATTGCAAGGCAGTTGAGGCTGAAAAGGCTCTGATGAGCTAGATGAAGTGTGGAGATGTAAGAAGGACCATTTTTGGGTAACATCATACCATCATTTTATAAAACTTACATGGGTGAAACAAACAAAAACTTACATGGGTGTCTTTGAGGGTTTGAGATCAAGATATGTTTTGTGCATTGAAGAAGAGTTAATTGGAGCTGAAGAAGTAGTTTATAGACCTTCTACTTGACTCTTCAGCAATCACACACAGATATTGTGAACGTTTTGGAAAGTAGGTTTAGAAAAACCGTGAGTGGTTACATATTGGCATGGGGCCCATGGAAAGCAAAGGATGAAGAGACAAAGCAAAATCAGGATGACCAAAACAGAAATAGACACAAAAATGAATGGGCTGGAGTTTTTTCTATTTATCATAACTAAGGGTTTTGTGTATTTATGATGATAAGGGATACAAATGATATAATTACCCTGAGTAATATGTGTAGTTTTAGAGATATATATCACATTTGGTAAACTGTTTACAATTTTCATTCCATTCCATTAGGTGGATTCAGTCTCTCTTGTTAGATTTTCTGATAGCATAAATATGCACCCAGTATTGCACAGGACATGTTTACACTAAAAAACATTTTTTTTAAACTTACCTGAAATTCACACTTAACTGGGTGTTCTGTGTTTTTATTTGTTAAATTTGGCAAATAGTGTTCTATTTTAAAGATGGAGGACTTTCCTACTTTTCAGTACCTAAATGAAACTGGTGTCAAACTCACCAATTCTAGGCTATGGAAGCCTCAAGGCGTCTTCCAAATTTTTGGCACATTTATAGAGAACTTGCATTTGCAGCTCTCTTGAAGTCTGCGTTTGTGCACTCTTGCATACTCTGTCTGTCTCACAGCCCCTCAAACTGCAATGGCACCCAGCCCTTACTTTAGTTTTCGTGAACAGCCCCTGCACACATTGCCACACACGCATACCAAGAATTTAGTGGTTTGTGATTTTGTGCATCATTCTGAGAGGCAGTAACACCACCAAGCCTGGCTTTCCTCCCCTTCTTTTATCTGCTGTACTCAAATCCCTTCTTCCGAGCCGCCCTCGAATAGCCACATGCTTCACTGAAACTTTGGCGTCAGCTTTTCCTTAGACCCGGATGGTGGATATTGGGAAGAGAGAAGCGCCTACCTTTTACTCTATAGAATCAAAACATTTTTCCCAAGAGAGGTAGATTTCTCCTGAGGAAGAATTCTGGTACCAACTGTGAAAGTAATGCATTTTCTCCATTTATTACGTATTTATTATAAGCATCAAAGCAAGTCTACAAGAGAAGTTGGGTTCAGTATATGTTACGTTGGAAAAATCAGTGTGAATTCATGTCCTTAAAAGACTTATTTTCCAGCTCTATCATTATCAGAAATGCCATAACAACAGGAGCACTACTCTAATTCATTACCAACCCCCATGTTCACCCTTAGCACACAAATTCTGTTCCCTAGAGGGTAGTTGCCTCTAAGTTTAGTACAAAGACAAAATGAGATGGATCCATAGTAATCTGTTAACCAGAAATCAAAGCTGCCTCTTGAAACATCAGGGGTAGCGCTTCAATGACAAAAGAGCCAGCAAATAATAATAAGAGTAATAACACTAATGGTTAAATTGGAACAAGGGAAGCCTGCAAAAAGCCGTACGTTCACAGTCATACTCAAGAGAGAAAACAAAGCGTGCAAAGAGGTATTTCTAATACAACAAAAGAATTATTCCGATAGGATATTTATATCTTTATTGATTTAAATAAGTAGGAAGGTATTGACATATGACATTTTATTCTCTTTGTTTAGCATGTGCTTCCATATGTCTAGCACATATACTCTTGTGTAACAAAGAGGAATTAAAATATATGAATGAACCAGTATGACAAAGGATTTCCACACAATGAGGTAGACTTTTTTCTTAATATAGAAATGACCAGAAGAGGGGGACATACTAAATGCTAAAGGACTTACCAGAGTTAATGGCCTTATATAATAATGACTCACAAGGTTATTAAAGTTGATTACAACTATGGCATACGGACATACACAATGACCATTATAAAACAGGATGTCCCCAAATTATAAATGATCCAACTCTTCTGAGAAGTGTAGAGATTCAATCCCTCATCTCCTAGGAGGTGAAGCCTCTACTCATTATGAATAAACCCCTATGAATTTTAATAAAATACTAATAAGGAATACACATATTTTCATAATTGAAACAAACCAGCTCAATGTATCATAATGTCAAGGCATTGGCATAAGGACTTCCAGCTGTGAGAAAGGAAAGATAAGTTTTCAAAAATTAAAATTTATGTTAAAGACAGGGATACATGGATCTCAGGATATAATGAGTGGAAGTTTTTTGGTTTTTGTTTTTTTCTGAGAGAGCGAGAGAGCAGTCTTTCAGATATAGGGGCAGAGAGAGAATCTTAAGCAGGCTCCATGCCCACCACCACAACCCTGAGATCATGACCTGAGCCCAGTTGGACGCTTAACCAAGTGAGCTACCCAGGCGCCCCATGAGTGAAAGTTTTATATGAACAGGCAATTGGTCTATTGCAGAGACATAAGTTTGCTTTACCTTGGACCATACTACCAAGTGCCACACCACAGACATAAATAAACCAGCCAACAACCTGGATTCTGGTATTCTAAGTTGGCATTGCTTTTCATTTAGATCTGGAAAAAAATTTTAATTCTCTGAAAAGGTTGTAAACATTGGTATAGAAAGCTTAAAAAGGTATAAAAATTAGAACCTTGTAAAGATGTAAAAGTAAGAATTAAAGCAAAGTTTCATTCGTGGTATTAACACTTTTGCTGCCAGTATGATTCTAAGGTATTGAACAGTTATGGAATCGTTGAGTCACTATGTTTGCGTACGTTTTATTTGCTATTTAGGGTATTTGAAGTATTCAAAAGAATCAGTCACAATGAAATGCTAATTGCCATTTAAATTGTTTAAAGGAATTTTATTAATCAACTTTACAGTTAATAACTAAATGTCCACAAAAATCAATCTTCCAAGTTTTGCTTTTTAGTTATGTGGATTTAATGAATTAAGCATTGAGTAAAAGGAATCATTACATTGAACCAAAATGACTCCTGAGATGTAATTATAAAACAATTTTATTTTTGTCCTTTGCTGTTTTTTTTTAAATCTCTTCTATAGGGCTAGTTCTTTTGTCTCTGTTGAAAACAGGGGCCAAGTCTGTGGTTCTTCAACTTGTGGTTGCCTTAAGTTCACAGTGCCTAGTTCATAATTAAAATGTCCGTTCCCATGTACTAACCAAAATTCTGAACTTAAATTTGAGATTTCTACCTATTCCTAACTTGAGCTAGCTGCGGGCTGGAATTCTACAATTAGGAAAAGATGTGGCTGGTTGGCTCTCTAGCACTTCCATTTTTCATCTCCATCATCTCCATCTCCTTCCCCTGATCTAGCTAACTGTATTTGTGTCCACTTAGTAGTCAGGGTATAGGAAGGGAGGAGAAGAATGAAGGGGGAAGAGTTCTTGACTAACTCGTACTATTATTAGCTGGCACCATGCTCTCTGGGACTATTAGAAAATTAAAATGGATTCCTTCCCTTTACTTTAGAAACCATTCCCTAGCCCAGTTATGTTCATTCAGGAAATCTTACCTAAGTTGTGCCAAGTGCATCTCTATTTTGGATGGTTGTTCACTGCTTTCTCAGCCCCTTTAAAATCTCTTGATACCTTCACTGTCAACTACTATGTGATTCTTTTGGGTGGGACTTGAGATGACCCCACGCTAGGTCTCTTGTGTATGTCCCCCACATCTGGTCCATGGAAAGTAAGCATGCATTCTTTGCACTGAATCTGGATGTATGAGCCAGTGCCAACTCTTGTAGTCGATTGTCAAAACAGCAAGCTGCCTTCTCTGTCACCCTTTAGATTTCTTAAGTGTGAGGCAGATGCTTGCCCATTGTGTCTCTAAACTGGGTGTGACACCTGTAACGCTGTCCCAGTAGTCTTCACCCATTATTCTCAATACCCCTGCCAAGTGATGGATGGGTCTTGTAGCACAGCTCTTGCCAGAGAACTCTCCCTCCAAATTCTCTTCAAATATGTAACTCTTAATCTGTTTAAATCCTTCTAGTGAACTTGTGGTTAAACCACATGTGAATAGTTTCCAGAAACCACCTTTTTGAATTCTGTAAATGGTCTAGTGCCTCCTATGGAATGTAGAACCTATTATGTTATTTGGCTTCTGCCAAACTCTGGTTTTAATATGTAGTAATTAATATAAAGTACAAATTTGGTGAGTGTTCTCCCTGCATACAATCTCATCTTCATCAGAGACTCTTAGAACATTTGTAAAGATCTGAGTTAAAGGACACTTTGGATACCACAAACATCTGTCAATAGCCACATAAACTGGGTGGATTTCAGAAATGAGAACTATAGTTAAGATTAGGGAACATCGAGCAATTTAAAAGCTCTACTTAGTGAGCAGTGCTTGAGTAAGACTTTTTCCTAATGTTCCATTAGCATGGTCTTTTATGTTTCCAATTAAGTTATTAGTGCTGGGAGATCAAGTCAGAGATACTTACGAACCTTTCATTGGTGGGGAGATCATAGGTCTTGGTTGTTAATTAACAGCACAGGAGTACTCTTGTCTCCTTAGGTCTGTAATGGAAATCTCGGCTTGAAGCTTACTTAGCACCTTTACTATTAGAAAGGAAGCCTGAGGTATCAGGTGATTTTTTTTTTCAATATTCAAAAGCATTTATGGGCACCAAGTAGATTTTTTTCCTTGAGGATGACATTAAGTCAGTGTTTAATAACCTTTATTTCAGAATCACCATGGCTTTTTTAATTAAAATGAAAATTTTTAGTCCTTACCCCACACAAATATGATTCAGAACTCTGATGGGCCCCAGGTGTAAGCATTTTAAATAAGGACTGCAGTGGGTCTAAGAAACACACTTTGACCTAGAATTCTTCTTTCATGGACAGTCCATCAATCTCAAGAGTTTAGACAAACCACCTCCCATTCCCCTGGTCACAAGTACATGAGAGAGACTGAAAAAGATCCTCTACTTGGTCAATATAACTCTATCCAGACGGTAATTTGCCATTGAAACCACTCTTTTCTGTTTCAGTGTTAAAGTTGTGGAGCAGAAATCAGCCCCAAGGCAGTGATTCTCAAAGTGCCCCTGCATAAAACACCTCTTTAAGTTATCCTCTCTGGGAGATTGGAAAAGGAAGACAAGTTTTAGAAGATCGTTTATCATCTCTCTTCTGACTTTACTCTCAGATCTCATTGACATTTCTGTCTTGTTTAATATGAGCCATGACAGGTAAGTTCTGCAGATAAAATTGTTCATAGAGCCTGTGTTGATGTCCATAGTATCATGGGGAAAAAGACTGGATACATTAAGCATTACCTGTTTGCCTTCAGTCTGAAGTGGAATCAGTGGTATGTGAATCCCACAATGTCTTTATCTTCTGGAACATAGATGCCAGTGGCTTTGACTTATTTTCCAACACTTTGACAGTCTGCCATGAACTGCATGGCAACTTTTGGCTCTAGGATGTCAAACAGAAACTGCTGAGAATTGGAGTGACTTCATATAATCTGGTATCTAGTCAGTCTAAGAAACCCATCCTGTTGCCACAAAATGATTCCTTTATTCGGCCATCTTCCCTTGCGTGTTTCCTGCTTTTGTATTCTAGTCTAACCTGTGACTTTCTCTACCATGCGTGGATGCATGATGCTCTTCCTCACATTTCCGAGGCACTGCCTCCTACACTAACCTCCAGCTTCTCTCCCACCTCAGCCACTTCCTCTTTGGACAGAAGGTAAGGTCCACTCAGTTCTGTCCCCTAAGACAGGGGGGTCAGTCTGTTGATTAGTCACTTACCCTGGGAGAGCTGGGCCCTTCTACTTGGCCACACTGCACAACCAGGATGGCCTGCCAAGCCAACTGGACACAAGAGCAGGGTTTCTGGCTCTTCCTATAATTTCAGGACTTGGTGAAACACCAAACTACCTGGGTAGGCTCTGGCATTCTGAGCAGCTGTGGAAGGGGCTGCCAGATAATAGGTCCAAAGTACAGAGGAGTTAATGCCCCAAGAGGTGACCATTGGGAAGCAAATCAGGAGGGAGCAGGCAAATAAATTTTTTCACTTCCTTTCTTCAACTACTCTCAACTACTTGAAGGCACAGTTTCTCTTTACATCTGGTCTGGAGAAGACTCATGGCCTAAGTGGCTGCCTGTGTGGATCATGCTGCCCTCTCTCTCTGGTTTGTGGGGAAGTGATAGCAACATGGAAAGCCTCACCTCCCATTGATTTGTAGCCTTCCTTGCCTCACTTTTCTTTTTACTGTCATCGCTGCCTTATTTTGTACTTGATGTAAAGCATCAGCACTTAAATTCGTGCATCAGGCTCCACTTTCTAGAGAACCCTGGCAATTTGGCAAGTATAATAGCCTGCGTCTTTGGAGTGGATTAAATACTTTTTATAGCACTTAGGGTGTTTTCTTTATTATTATTATTATTATGTTAATCACCACACATTACATCATTAGTTTTTGATGTAGTGTTCCATGATTCATTGTTTGCGTATAACACCCAGTACTACTTAGGGTGTTTTCTGATTTACAGCCCAATTAAGCAAAGTCAAACCTTTGAATGTCTACTTTGTCTTTAAAAAACAAAACAAAAAACTTAGGGATAAATGTAATGTGCATGCATGTGCGCACACGCACGTGCACACACACACACACTAATTTATTTCTAATCATGAAACACTGACTTAAGTACTTAATTTCTTTTTAAAAAATACTTAATTTCTTTTTTTTTTTAGATTTTATTTATTTATTTGACAGAGAGAGGGAACACAAGCAGGGGCAGTGGGAGAGGGAGAAGCAGGCTTTCCGCTGAGCAGGGAGCCCGATGTGGGGCTCGATCCCAGGACCCTTGGATCATGACCTGAGCCGAAGGCAGACGCTTAACGACTGAGCCACCCAGGCACCACCTAAAAAATACTTAATTTCTTGATTGTCATTAGTTACAAGGAGGAAAATGTGTCCCCTAAATTGTAAATATCATAAGGTCCTTTATGTGTGTATCAATATTTCATTTCCAGTGAATGATTTTGTCATATTCTTATGCTGTCCTCCTTGCTGCTCCCAGCGCCACAGAAAGGTACAGGTAAGTTACCTCCTGACTCTCTTTTCTTCTGATTGAAATCTCACATAAAATGTTCTCCTTTGTATTGGAAATAAGGGCAATTGAGCAACCAACAAGTTATAAACCTAATTTTCTACCTAAATAGAACTTTGGGCTTTTTAGAATTGCAACTGATGGACCTAACAATACAATAGCAGCTTTCAAAAGAATAATTTTTTCTGAAGGGGCTCTGGAGCATAAGAAATCAAATGACCTTTTACCAAAAGGAAAGTGATTTTTTAGGCAAAATGTCAAAGACTGGGGAGAGGAGTAATTCTGCGTTGAAGCTATTTACACCAAACCTGACATGTAGCTACAAGATTGCACTTATGAATGATGTCTTTTCTACTTGTCTTTAACTCTTACAAACATTTGTCATTTTTAAGTGAATTACATTTTCATTCCCACTGAGAATCAATGAAAACATGTGTATTGATCTACTATGGTTGAACTTGATTGTTCTATTTTATAATCATTCCGATAATAGTGTTTTTAGAGAAAGCAGTAAGTTAGCTTTCATTTTCTTTCAATCTTGAAGCTGAAACAGGCCAATAAAAAGGTAAGTGACAGAAATTGACAGTCTGGGTTTGCACATTTCAACTTTGAAATTATCACAAACAACAAGAGCAGGGCCTCTTCTGGCCTTCTAGGCACTGACATGAACACACACATACATACACGCACATTGGTCCTTATAGAAACATGTCACCTGTTGTTTTTATAGATCTCCCAATAGGGAAAAAACCTAGTTGGAGGTACTAAACTAATTGGATCCCCAGGGCTTTCCTAGATCCCTTTCCTGGTATATTGATAGCTACATTCTTGTTTGCTTTCTGAAAATTGAAAACCTAGGTTAGGTTTCTACCTGCTTATTTTTAAAACTTTGTTATGCTAGACAAAGAATTTGGTTTTTGTATTTTAGGAAATAAATTAATTTTGCATGATGATTTTTTCTTGAAGTTAATTTAGTTCTTTAGTAAGATAGATAATATCTAGCATTAGTATGATTTTAATTTTTCTCACTAAAAATTTGTTTAAGAATCTGCCAAATTTGCCCATATCTAAAATGGCCACACATCTCATAGGGAGCTCTCTTTATTTAAATACACAATTCAAATAATTGGAACACATGGGATAGAAACTAAAACTATTACATTTTTTAAATTTATGTACATCCCATTTCATAAGACAAGCCCAATTTCTGAAGTAAAACTGGAGAAAGATAGTCTATTAAAAGTTTGAAAGCTGGCTCTGCTATGAGGACAATATTTTTTAATAAAACTAAAAGAATGATGTGAAAAATATGCTACCCAAAGAAAGACATGGTATTTGAGATAGAGATTATCTCCTTTTATTACTGGTTTCTACTAGAGAAAACTTTAATAAAGGAGATGTTTACCTCCCTGAAAATGGAATGAATCCCTGCACCTAACTAATAAAAAAAAATAAAAAGAGGAAGCTACTGTTATTATATTTCCTTGTTAGAGCAGAACATCTTGCCCTTTGGTTATTTTTAGGCAAGGAGCTTTGAAACCTTGGATAATGGAGCATTCTGTCCATAGGTGATTTTGTCCATAGATTATTCTCTAGTAAGCTCTTTGGAAAATATTTGTAGAGATCATCTTGAGACCCACTACTCCTCACATCACTAAGATCAGAAAGAAGTCACTACATTTTAGACATGACAGTCTCATAAATTAATATCTTATGAGTTATTTAGAAAATCTAATATATCTAAAATGTAATTTTTTTTTTAACAACATAGATGAAAAAAAAAAAGTCCCAAGATGAAGTTAGAGCTGCATACTAAGTTCATTTGTTTATTATCCAAATACTTGAATGACTTTATGGTGCAAGATTAATAAATTCAGTGACATTTTTAAGAGCATGCAGCATGATATGCTACCATTTTGAATGTCCAAGGTATGTTATTTATTAATTGCTTACAATAAATGAATTGTCATTAAATTGAGTAATTGAACATACTTAAGTAAGCTACTTGTTGACAAGCCTTTCTCGTGTAGTATCATTTTCACCAGTTAAATGGAACCTTCTTAACTGCTTGAAAATCAATTTTATTAAAAAGGATCAAGTAATTGTTTTTATTTGCTGCTAATGTATTAATAGACTCTGAACTCATATAATTAATGAGGTTCATTTGATATGCTTTATTATTATTTTATTTAAATTCAATTAGCCAACATATAGTATATCATTAGTCTCAGATGCAGAGCTCAATAATTCATCAGTTGGGTATAACACCCAGTGCTCATCACATCACGTGCCCTCCTTAATGCCCATCACCCAATTACCCCATTCCCCCACCCACCTCCCCTCTAGCAACCCTCAGTTTGTTTCCTGTGGTTAAGTCTCTCATGGTTTTTCTCCCTCTCTGATGACTTCCCATTCAGTTTTCCCTCCCTTCCCCTATGATCCTCTGCACTGGTTCTTATATTCCACATATGAGTGAAACAATGATAATTTTCTTTCTCTGATTGACTTATTTCGCTCAGCATAATACCCTCCAGTTCCATCCATGGTGACGTAAATGGTAAGTATTCATCCTTTCTGATGGCTGAGTAATATTCCATTGTGTATATATACCACATCTTCTTTATCCATTCATCTGTTGATGGACATCTCAGCTCTTTCCATAGTTTGGCTATTGTGGACACTGCTGCTATAAACATTGGGGTGCAGGTGCCCCTTTGGATCATTACATTTGTATCTTTAGGGTAAGTACCTAGTAGTGCAATTGCTGGGTCATTGGGTAGTTCCACTTTTACCTTCTTGAGGAATGTCCATACTGTTTTCCAGAGTGGCTGCACCAGCTTGCATTCCTACCAACAGTGTAAGAGGGTTCCCCTTTCTCTGCATCTGCACCAACATTTGCTGTTTCCTGACTTGGTAATTTTAGCCATTCTGACTGGTGTGAGGTGGTATCTCATTGAGGTTTTGATTTGTATTTCCCTGATGCCGAGTGATGTTGAGCACTTTTTCAGGTTTCTGTTGGCCATCTGTATGTCTTCTTTGGAGAAATGTCTGTTCATGTCTTCTGCCCATTTCTTGACTGGAGTATTTGTTTTTTTGTAGTGTTGAGTTTGATAAGTTCTTTATAGATTTTGGATGCTGGCCCTTTATTTATATGTCATTTGCAAATATCTTCTCCCATTCTGTCGGTTGTCTTTTAGTTTTGTTGACTGTTTCCTCTGCTGTGCAGATTTGCTTTTTATCTTGATGAAGTCCCAATAGTTCATTTTTGCTTTTGTTTCCCTTGTCCTTGGAAACGTGTCTAGGAAGAGGTTGCTGCAGCCAAGGTCACAGAGGTTGCTGCCTGTGTTCTCCTTTAGGATTTTGATGGATTCCTGTCTCACATTTAGGTCTTTCATCCATTTTGAGTTTATCTTTGTGTATGGTGTAAGAGAATGGCCCAGTTTCATTCTTCTACATGTCGTTGTCCAATTTTTCCAGCACCATTTGTTGAAGAGACTGTCATTTTTCCATTGGACATTCTTTCCTGCTTTGTCAAAGATGAGTTGACCATAGAGTTGAGGGTCCATTTCTGGGGTCTCTATTCTGTTCCACTGATCTATGTGTCTGTTTTTTGTGCCAGTACCATATTGTCTTGATGATTACAGCTTTGTAATAGAGCTTGAAGTCCAGCATCATGATGCCCCCAGCTTTGGTTTTCTTTTTCAACATTCCTGTGGCTATTTTGGGTCTTTTCTGGTTCCATACAGATTTTAGGATTATTTGTTCCAGCTCTGTGAAAAATGTCGATGGTATTTTGATAGGGATTGCATTGAATTTGTAGATTGCTCTCGGTAGCATTAGCATTTTAACAATATTTATTCTTTCAATCCATGGCCATGGGATATTTTTACATTTCTTTGTGTCTTGCTTAATTTCTTTCATAAGTGTTCTGTAGTTTCTAGAGTATAGATCCTTTACCTCTTTGGTTAGGTTTATTCCTAGGTATCTTATGGTTTTTGGTGCAATTATAAATGGAATCGATTCCTTAATTTCTCTTTCTTCTGTCTCATTGTTATTGTACAGAAATGCAACTGATTTTTGTGCATTGATTTTATATCCTGCCATGTTGCTGAATTCCTGTATGAGTTCTAGCAATTTGGGGTGAAGTCTTTTGGGTTTTTCACATAAAGTATCATGTCATCTGTGAAGAGTGAGAGTTTGACTTCTTCTTTGACAATTTGAATGCCTTTTATTTCTTCTTGTTGTGTGATTGCTGAGGCTAGGACTTCTAGTACTATGTTGAACAACAGTTGTGGGAGTGGGCACCCTGTCATATTCCTGACCTTTGGGGAAAAGCTCTCAGTTTTTCCCCATTGAAAATGATATTCAGGGGGGTGGGGAATGGGTTAGCCTGGTGATGGGTATTAAGGAGGGCACATATTGCATGGAGCCACTGGGTGTTATACGCAAACAGTGAATCATGGAATACTACATCAAAAACTAATGATGTAATGTATGATGACTAACATAATAAAATAAAATTAATTTTAAAAAAGCAATGATATTCACTGTGGGCTTTTCATATATGGCTTTTATGATATGAGGTATGTTTCCTCTATTCCTACACTGTGGAGAGTTTTAATGAAGAAAGAATGCTGTATTTTGTCAAATGCTTTTTCTGCATCAATTGAGAGGATCATATGGTTCTTGTCCTTTCTTTTTTTTTAAGATTTTATTTATTTGATAGAGAGAGACACAGTGAGAGAGGGAACACAAGCAGGGGGAGTGAGAGAGGGAGAAGCAGGCTTCCCGCCGAGCAGGGAGCCCGATGCGGGGCTTGATTCCAGGACTCCGGGATCATGACCTGAGCCAAAGGCAGACACTTCACGACTGAGCCACCCAGGCGCCCCTGTCCCTTCTTTTATTAATGTGATGTATCATGTTGATTGATTTGGGAATGTTTTTAAAAAGGCTCTGATGGTAAATATCTAGTGTTTGGAATTTTTTGCTTAAATTCTAGTAGTAACATTCTCTTTCCACTCCTTTTTTTCTATCAGCCATTTAAATAATAGAAATATTGGGTAGAATGAACAAAACTTAACTGGATATTCATATTCTGATGTTTTCAATACATATATTGCTCCAGTTGTTACTACTTCCACCATTTTGTATATGTGTATAAACTGCTATACTTGCAAAAGAATATGAGGACACAATATATTTGACATAATTTAGACTTCTATGTTACTTGCTTTTGAAACATTCACGTGACTAAAATAAACATTTTTTGCTATTTGTATTTTTTGGTTGATGTGATACACATATGTAAGGTAAATGTTACCATCCTACGAAACATTTATAGTCCCAAATCTGAATATATGTTGTCTTTTGAACTACCAGATGTAGTTCATTACCACTAAATGTAGTTCATTACCATTAAATTATAATGGTTGAAGTAATGATGTGATTTGAAACAAGAATATAAAATCAGCACAAATGAATACAAGGTCCTATGAAAATAATCTGAGACGTATTTAATATCAATATGGTAAAAGAGGTACCTCCAATTCTGTGGAAAAGGAGAGACTCTTCAGCAATGATACTTGAACAACTGATTAATTACTTGTTTTTAAAAAAAGTGATGTGCTCCTATCTTGGTATTCTATACCACAATAAATTAAATTACATTTAAATATAAAAATGAAATTAAGAACTGGAAGAAAATGGAATTGAATATGTTATCTGAATATGTTATATGAATATTTGAAAAGACACTCCTAAGCATAACACCAAAAAAAATAAGTAAAACTTGAAAACTTTTATACAAACTTTATAAACAATGTTAAAAATACAAAACAAAGAAGAGAAAATTAGCCAAATAGATGTAAGACAAACACTAAATTTCTTGAATGTGTAAACAGCTCTTATAAATCATTGAGAACAGGGGTGCCTGGGTGGCTCAGTCAGTTAAGGGTTGGACTCTTGATTTTGGCTCAGGTTATGATCTCAGGGTCCTGAGGTGGAGCCCTGCATGGGGCTCTATGCTCACTCAGTGTTTAGTCTGCTTGGGATTTTCTCTCTTTCCTTCTGTCCCTGACCTTCTCTGCGTGGGCGCATGCACGTGTGTGCTCTCTCTCTCTCTCATATAAATAAATAAATATTTTAAAATATCATAAAAAATAAATCATTAGGGACAACAAGAAAACCATATTAGAAAAAGGGCAAAGAGTATGGAGAATAGTTGAAGAAAAGAAATGCAAAACTCCAATTAAGTTAGGTAAAGAAGTCCAACTTCGCTAATGGTCAAAGAAAGGCAAATTAAAATGATCAAATGTCATTATTTCTTACTAAATTTGCAAAGCCCCTTCACCTACTTTTTTTTTTTAACACGCGTACACTACCGGTGGGAATATAAATTGGTATCACATTCCCAATGGGTGATTTGACTTTATCTTAAAAAACAAAAATATCATTTAAGTGAAAATAGAAACTATATCTATTATGTTCATTATATTTACCTAGCATAAACATTAATTAACAGCCGATCTTCATATTTTTATATATTTCTAAAACTTTTATAATGAATATGTTTTATGTTTATAATGGGGGAAAGAAACATTAATATTTAAGGTATTTTAAAGGATCATAAATAGCTTCAGTGTCAAAATCCCCAGATTATAAATACATCAGTTTCCTTTCTGATGTAATTTTAAATTGTTTCTCTAGATCTTGATACACAAATCAGTTGAAAGGTAAAACAAATATTCTGGATAAAAACATGGATGCTTTTGGATCTATTTGACACATCTAGGTAGACATGAAAATGTTTCTGATAAGGACTTGAGGTATAAAGGACAATGCCTTGCCTTGCAAACTCTACTACCTAATGTATTATGTGTTTCAGTTGTTCAAATTAGGTTAAATATTTTGTGAAATTTTAAAAATCTTGCCAACCTCCGGGCTCTTGTTCTCCCTGGTTCAGTTTTATGCTTCTGGTCCCTGGAAAATACCTTCTCATAGGTTAAGTCCAGCTGGTATATCCTCTTATTTAAGGCACATCAGTCATCTCCTCACTGAACTTGAATTGGCTACCCCCTCTCCTTGTACTTTTTAGTTTACATGATACTCTCCTACTAAATGGTAAGCTCAAAGAAGGCATGAAATATATCAAATTCATCACTCCTGCCCCAGCAACTGGCATAGTGTCTGGTAGATGGCCACATGAATATTGGTTGAATGAGTTAATAAAATAAAAATACTGCATCAAGCTCACATCTAGGGATTTTGAAGGCTGTTGGTTGGATCAGTAGAGTACAAGAAATGATTAGAAGGCAATTACAAATTTTCAGTCCTTTCATTTGGTAATTTACTCTAGAATATCAGAAATATCATAGATAAGCTGTAAGTTCAGGAGTATGAATTAATAATCAAAATCTTAAAGGAAACTCTGAATAACATGGAAACAGATTATGATTAAACGTATTAAATGGCAGCATAAGTAAAGCATGTTAAGATTTAAAGCAAAGAAGAATTGAAGTAAGGATGGATTTAAAAGTGCCAATCTATAGACGACTGCTTCCTTCAGATCAAAAGTGCCTATCTATAGACCACTGCTTCCTTCATAGTTCTCTTTTAGAAATTAGACAGTAAATCTTATTGTTCTGGTAGTCCTGGCTCTCAGTACATTTCTCCAATTACTGAGCTTAATGATGAACTTCTGAGTGTTCTGATTTATAATCCTTGGATTTTTACTAACCACCTCCCCAGGCTTGTCATATTTAATTTGCAGTATTAAATTATAAGAAATTAGCACCATTTCTTAATGAATTCACTGGTCTAAATTATACTAATAGAATTACCAAAAATTATATCAGTGTGCCAGAAGAATGCCACATGTGCCAACCTGATTCTCATGTTTTAATTAAACCTCACTGGACTTGCCTTAAAATGGATACCTAATAATGGGAGGTAATGTTCATTCATTCTTTCGTTTATTCATACCTATTGTGTTAGGCCCCATAGGTTACCATAATAAATACCATGGGCTGCGTGGCTTTAAACAACAGAAATTTATTTTCTCATGGTTCTGGAGGCTAAAAGTGCAAGATTTAGATGTTAGTAAGGTTGGTGTCTGGTGGGTCCTCTCTTCCTGGTTGCCTTCCTACCATGTCCTCACATGGCCTTTTCTTTGTGCTTGAGCTCTTGTGTCTCTTTTTCTTCTTATAAAGATACCAGTCCTATTGGATTAGGGCCTTACTCTTATGGCCTTATTTAACCTTAATTACCTCCTTAAAGGCCCTATCTCCAAATACTAGGAGTTATGGATTCAACATATGAATTTGGGGGGAGACAATTCAGTCCGTAACACCTGCAGACCAAGAAACCCTTAATGTGTTTCTCAGTTTGACTTAAGACAAACTTCTTGTCTTCAGACCCTGAACTCCCTTTTCTTAGAGCATTTACTTTAGAAACTTGCAATTTTATACAGCTTTCTCTCGCCCTTTGAGAGGTACATCTCTTAAAAAGCCTCTTGCCAGTTTGCCAGTTTTTTGGACCCAGGAATGTTTTTCTCAAGGACCTGGAAGCCATCCCTTTGAAATGTAATGATCAAGGAAGATATTGTCTTTATCTCCCAGTTTCTATGAGAAAGTAGGAGCCTTAACTTCAGTGGGTACCTTGCTCCAACTTGTAAAATTACCTCTTATCATGAAGGCATGAGAAAATTTACACTTCCTTTGGGTAAAACCAATTAGCAAGCATAGATGTCCTACAATCTACCCTTGCTCCACCCCACCATCCCTGTAGACATGTTTCTAAATGTTTAGGAGGAGTACCTGTAAGTCCGTGTTTGTTTGTTTGTTTGTTTTAAAGATGTTATTTATTTATTTGACAGAGAGAGAGAGCGAGAGCAGGAACACAAGCAGGGGGAATGGGAGAGGGAGAAGCAGGCTTCTTGCCGAGCAGGGAGCCCGATGTGGGGCTCGATCCCAGGACCCTGGGATCATGACCTGAGCCGAAGGCAGACGCTTAACGACTGAGCCACCCAGTGCCCAAGTCCGTGTTTGTTTACTGTTTGTCAACACTTACCATTATTTTTATTCATTGCTTATTCTTTTTACATCTTCAACTTTTAGCAGATATTCTTCCATCCTAAATATAGTCTCTAGAACTTCTTTTAGTGAAGGTGGTAAACAATTTCAGTTTTAGCTTGTCTGAAAATGTTTTCATTTCATCTTCATTCTTAAGAGTGTTCCTCTGGGTGTAGAATTCTATGCCGGCAATTACTTTTGTCTCAGCCTCTCGGTTGGCTATATTTATGGGGGTCTGTTTTGGGGCTCTTTATTTTGTTCTGTTGATCTGTTTGTTTCTTCTTTCACCAATGCCACATTGTCTTAATTACTACAGTTTTATATTACATCTTGAAGTCTAACTTTGTTCTTTCCAATACTGTGTTGGATATTCTGGGTCTTTTGCCCCTCCATATAAACTTTAGAATAAGTTTGTCAATATCACATGAATAACTTTCCCGGATTTTGATTAGGATTGTATTGGATGTATGGATCAAGGTGGAAAGAACTGATATCATGACAGTATTAAGTGTTGCTATCCATGAACATGCAATATCTCTCCATTTATTTAGTTCTTTTTAAAATTTCATTTATCAGAGCTTTATAACTTTTTAATATAGATCTTACACACATTTTGTTAGATTTCTATCTAAGTATTCCATTTTTGGGATGCTAATATAAGTGGTATTGGTTTTTAATTTCAGATTTCACTTGTGCATTGCCAGTGTGTAGAATACTGATTAGCTTTTGTATATTAACCTTGTATTCTGCAACCTTGTCATAAACACTTGTGAGTTCCAAGAAATTTTTGTCAATTCTTTCAGATTTTCTACACAGGTGATCATGTCCTCTATAAACAAAGACAGTTTTATTTTTTCCCTTTGCAATATCCATAGCATTTATTTCCTTCTTATCTCATTGCATTAGCTAAGACTTCCAGTATGATGTTGAAAAGGAGTGGTGAGATGGAACATCCTTGCCTTGTTCTTGATCTTAGTGGAAAGCTTCTAGTTTCTTACCATTAAGTATGATGTTAGCCATAGATTATTTATCAAGTTGAGACAGTTCCCCTCTATTCCTAGTTTACATAGAGTTTTCATTGTGGATATGAGCTTTCAAGATATTGAATCTACATCCTCTAAATGGTAGTTAGATATGGGAGTATCAGATTTGGATTTACTCTTGGAAATCATTAGCAAATAGATAACATTTAGAATCAAGGTTGTGGTTGTAATCATCTAGGGAATGGATATAGAGCTGTGAATGAGAACCATAGGATAGTGTTTAAGAGCTCTGTATTAGTAAAAGTAGAAAAGACTATGTGAGATAATAAATAACTTTTCCAATTAAAATTTCAAGTTTAGCTCTCACTTAGTACAAAGTCTTTTGTGGGTTGATGGGTGCTTTCCTCCATATGATGACTCTAGGATCTGGCCCTTCTCCATCTTGTGACACTGCCATCTCATAGGTGGCTTCCAACTCACTATAATAGAGGAAGATAAGAATGGAAGAGATACATTAGATTCTAACTGTCTCATCCTGGAAATGACCTACGTTCTTTATACTGATAGCTAATTGGTAAGGAAATCACATGATTCCATTCTCATTTTTCCAGCAAAATAATCTGACGATTACGAGGGAGCACTTCTAATAATTGAAGGGCACTCTCTGTCTCTGTCCAAAGAATGAGCTCTGGAGTTAGAGTGTCAGAGTCTAAATCCTGCTTCCATTATACATTTGCTGCATCACATTAGACTAGTTACTTAACTGGACTGTGCCTTAGTTTTTCTGTGAAATGGGGGAAACAATAGTACTTTTTTTATTGAAGTTTTATGATTTAAAAGAGTGTTAATATATATATTCTTAGAACAGTGTTGGCACATAACAAACACCAATAATGTTACTGTTGTTGTTGTTGTTATTATTATTATTATTATTATTATTATTATTATAGTGAGCAGAGGAATAAACTGTCAGGAGAATGCTCACAATTCAGATGATAGCTAAGAGAGAAAAAATAACTATCAACAGAAAATTCTACAGAGTTTGTTTTCCTTACCACCATATGCATGTTTCCCAGAATCAGATCACTTTGGAATTATTACTAAACTCTTTCTAAACGGTAGTAGGTGACTACTACCACCAGCCAAGAAATTTTTCTTGCTAAAATACACTTATTCCATGTGTTCTTGTGGCCTCAGAGTTAGAGGTTGTCTAAAGCAGCCTCAAAATCCTAACTTTGGTTGGCACGGCCATAAGTCACATAGTGCCAGAAAACTCGAATCACATTGTCTTTTATGTAAATGTGCCTCCTGGAGTTGTGCAGAACAGCAGTGATGCCTCTAGGGTCTATTTCTGGACAAAGGTGGGTGGACCTCCATCCAGTTCTGAACATTTCTTAGCTTTCTTAAATTCACAATAGAAAACCAACTCTGCCACTGGGTTACTTGTTTTCAAAGCATAAATGAAAAAAGGAGAATATCACATCTCTTTTTTTTTTTAAAAAGATTTTATTTATTTGAGAGAGAGAGAGAATGAGAGAGAGAGAACACAGGAGAGGGGATAGGGTCAGAGGGCAAAGCAGACTCCCTGCCGAGCAGGGAGTCCGATGCGGGACTCGATCCCGAGACTCCAGGATCATGACCTGAGCCGAAGGCAGTCGCTTAACCAACTGAGCCACCCAGGCGACTGAATATCACATCTCTTACGGCACTTCAAACTTAATTCTCATTTCCAGTCTTACAGGCAAAGCCTGATACATACATACCCCATTATTCTCCTTCTAGAATCAGCTTTCCCGCACCTTCTCATAGTCCCGGGTTAAGCCCTTTGCTTCTATCAGTGGTCACTATAACAAATAACCATAGGGATTAAGAGTACTCTTTTCTTGATAAGCACTGAGTAATGTATAGAATTGTTGAATCACTATATATTATACATCTGAAACTAATATAACGCTGTATGTTAACTAATTGGATTTAAAAAAAAAAAAAAAAGGAAAGAAATGCCTCAGAAACTGTCACACCAAGAGGAACTTAACGAGACCTGATGACTAAATGTAGTAATGCAAATGTAGTAATGTAAATATAGTTTCCTGGATAGGCTCCTAAGAGAAAAAGGGCATTGGGTAAAAACTAAGGACATCTGGATAAAGTATGCAGTTTAGTTATGATAATGTATCAGTATTTGTTCATTAATTGCAACAAATGCACCTTACAAATATAGGATGTTAATAATAGGAAAAACTGAGTTTGGGTTATAGGGAACACTTTGTGCTATCTTTGCAAATTTTCTATAAATCTCAAGCTATTCTAAACAATAGTTTCTTATTAAAAAAACAGACAAATTAATACAAAGAAAGAAATAACCATAGCAAATATGTTCTAGCATTTGTTGTAAACAAAAAAGTATATTCGCTTTTTGTTTTTTAAAGATTTATTTATTTATTTGAGGGAGGGAGTGGGACAGAGGGAGAGAGAATCCCAAGCAGACCTGCGCTGAGTGCAGAGCCTGATGTGGGGCTCGATCTCATGACCCTGAAATCATGACTTGACCAAAAACCAAGAGTCCGACAATTAACCTACCTAGTTCACATTTAATGTGAAAACATTCTCTGTTACATTTCTTAGTGTCCTTACACATTGTTTAAAAGTTACTTAAGAAAAGTTGCCTTGAGGAATTGACCCCTTTTCCTTCTTTCCCTGGCTATCAGGAACTTCAGAACCAAATATGAGGCTTAATCACAACACCAATGCTTATTGCTTCTGGGAGGAGTATTTGTATTATTCTTCCTTTTTATTTTTACTTGTGTTTATTATTTTATTGATTCCAAACTGGCTTGTGTCCTTTGAAGAAAGATAAAGGAAGTGAATAAATCACCTTTTCTTTTTTTTTTTTTTTTTTGGTCCTAGTCTTTTTCATGAACATTTTTTTTCATGAACATTTTAATAGCTCTATTAGCAGCTCGTTTGATTTTATATCAGTTCTGATATCTCATGATAGCCTTAAGTCTTTTTTGATGTCTTCTTTTTTTTAATACTTAAAAATATGTCAGGAGACTGGCATGACAAAACCCTGATTATACTGATACTATAGAATAGAATATTATAAACATTGGTCAAAGCAAAAATTGCACTGGACAAAATTACCTGGCAAGGAAGACTTCCTTCAAGGCCAATATGGTAGGAGACATAAGAACTGAGTGTGAATTCAGCTTCACTAGAACAAAGTGTGGGGAAGTCTTTCTAAGAGATGGGTGAGGAAGTGGCCTCCTAGGCCATCTGCGTTTGTTAATCAACTTTACCCAAAGGAAAAGAAATCTTCATGACAGAAGGTAATTTTACAACTTGGAGCAAGGTGCCACCAAGGTTAGCTTCCTACTCTCTCAAAGAGACTGGGAGGTCAGGGCACTGGCTTTCTGGGTGTTTATACTTCAAAGAGACGCTCCCTCGCTCCCTCGTCCTTGAGAAAGACATTCCTGAATTGTATGACTGGTGAGAAGCTTTTTTTTTTTTTTTTAATTTACATCTTAAAGGGGCAAAGAAAGAATTTACAAGTTTTATAAAGTAAATGCTCTAAAAAAAAAAAAAAGGGAGGTCAGGGCCTATAGTCTGGAAAAAGAATATCTGAAGTTTAGTCAAGCTAAGGGAAAGGTTAGGGCCTCTTAACTGAGCAAGATTGGGAACAGTCAAGGGAGTTCTAAAATCACTTGTTGGGGCACCTGGGTAGCTCAGTCAGTTAAGCATCTCAGGTCATGATCTCAGGGTCCTGGGATCGAGCCCCACATTGGGCTGCCTGCTCACAGGAGGCCTGCTTCTTGCTCTCTCCCCTGCTTGTGCTCTCTCTAGCTATCTCTCTCTCAAATAAATAAATAAAATCTTAAAAAAAAATAAAATCACTCGTTTTCTTCTCAACAAAAATGAAGGTCTAAATCCTCGTTCCTTTGGATATGAAGCTACCAAGTAGTTGGCAGTTTGGATCACCTGCTTTTATCACATTTCAAAATCATTCAATAATGGTACTGCAATAAACAATATTTAATAGGAATTCAGTAAAGATGTAGCCTATATTTTGATGGAAGGGGAAGTGCTCAGTAACTCTACTAAAAAAGATTCCAGTATTTTACAATCCAACATGACTAGTTCCTCATATAATAATAAACTGTCAAAAATAAATGTCTCACTCATGCTGAAAGCAAATGAAAGGAGACAGTGAGAAACAATAGCTGCAGGAATGAAACATTTACTATTTCAGAGTGATCACTTCAGGAAGAAATATAGGCTGATAGTGATTTCTGTGGTATTTGGGTGGTTTTGCCTTTTGGGGAAACCAATATGAAGTGGCAGGCCTTTGGGAACTAAAATGATACCAAACTTGATCTCTGTTTTCATCATTTGTTGTTGATTTCTGTAGGCAAAAATGACAGCTAGAGTTATTTAAACAAAGACCAGATGTGAGTATTTTGGAAGGCAAAAGTAATTTTTTCATGATTCATCATTGTTGTTTTTACTTTGAAGAAATCTCAGAATATAAGAAGAAAAGAAAACAAAAATTTCAGAAAAACTGTTGGACATAGTTTGCCAAGGGACTGATGGTGTCTGATGCAGAGAATAGGTTTTGGAGACTGAATTAAAATATGGTATGATTATTAAAGCCAGTGTTCCTTCTAAATAAATGGTTCATTTTAGCGAGACCATATTTAGACTGAGGTCAGAGCTATTTTTTTCCACTTAATTGCTTCATATATCCATTAGAGACATCATTTGAAATATTGGTGAAACAGACTCACCCCAGATGCAACCCTAAACTCCTTTGTCAAAACTCAGAAGTCAGATTTCACATGATGTAGATTAGAGTTATACTCCAGTCTGCAAACTGGTAATAGGAAGTACAAAGAGCATTTTTTGTTGTATTTCCCCAGGTTGGAAATATCTTTTTGAGATTTTCCTATCTCATTTTTTCCCCATCTGCGTGTAGGAGTCCACTCAGATATATGGACAAAGAAATTAAATAATAATAGATTACTTAGCAGTATCTAATTCTCTGCTTGGTGGAGCAGGACATCTGCTCAAACTTCTGGATGCTTCCCACTGTGTAAATGAAAGGGCACTTCAAATCATCATCAAGCTTTGGAAAAAGGCCAAGTTTCCTCTGATGATTAATCATTTGGATCTTAGCAAGCACCAAAGAAGGTCTCTGAGGTGACATTTGTTCTTTGAGAACTCCTCGAAGTTGGCTCTCATGTTATATTAACGGGTTAGTGTCCTGGTTTCTGCCTGCCCCTTACATGCTGAGACTGTTGGACTCACAATGTCCTTCTCATTTCGGCCCACCCTGACCCTTTCTTGTTCTTTCCTTTTGGTTTCCACTGGATGGGTTTTCTGTGGCCTGTGGCGGGTCAGCAACTAGAGCACCTGCCCAGGTTTGCTCAGAAGTTGCTTCCAAATCTAGGATTGTGAGTTCTTCCCAAAGTTAACAACTTCAAAATTCAACAGGTCATTCATGATAGGATAGCTGCTGAATGATCCTTTAGCCAGAGGCCTTGTTCAGATAATTTATGTCCCTGGGACTACCCCTTCTTCCCAGCCACTATTTACTAGCTGGCCTTTAAGTCACAACTCAAGCTCACATTGGTATTTCTGAGGTTAACACAAACCTCTCACACTTGTCCATCCTTTGTTTCCTTAATAGCAAATTCTGTAATTAACTTCTTAGTTGTACATTCAGCACTATGTAAACGAAAAACTGATCATTTCATTGAGAAAACAAGATGGGGAGGAGTAGAGTCTATAAAATAAGCAAATGACCAATAATAATTGAAGAAACACTTGTTTTCTCTTTCTCTAATTATTCATATAATATAACTGCGATAAAACCAGGGAAGGGAAGCAAAAAACTAGCTATGTGCATCATAAATTCTTTGTCTTAAATCCACTTCCTGGGAAGCAGTCTTTAGTACAGAAAAGCCTTTTTCATTTATTTTTGTTCAGGATGATAACTGGGTTCAAGGAAGCTGAGAGGCATTGCATGTGATACCTGTAATCACATTAGCACATGTTTTTGTTTTTGTCTTTTTAGTAAAGGAGAAGTAGGTTTTCTAAGATTTATGTGATTCTCAGCATCAGATACCAATTTTCTACTCTGTTTTCAGGGGACTTCATAAGGTGGCTAGCTGAGCACAACTGACCTACCTAGCTATAACCAAAGCGTGACACAACTCCTCTCCAGGATGAGCATATTTGCTTTGTTACATTGCTACATGAAAGGAAGCCCCATGGCAGTCCTAGTCCTTGCCTGATAGTTTTAAATGGCCTTAGGTCAGACACAAAGGCAAAGAGATTTGACCCACAGTGCAAAGACATCAAATGAGGGAGTATCATGCTGAACAGAGATAGAGAAAGAAGTAAGGATGTCTTTCCTCTAAAGCTCCAAAACTTGGGCTCAAACTTTGTGTCCTGTAAGTGTGTGGATTTGGCTCACTGAAGCTGAAATTCAGTTAGCTATAGGACAGAGCTTGACGTTGGGTAAAACATTACAGGGTCTTGCTGTAATCCTTGATTTAGTGGATAAAAGATGCAGAAGAAGCAATGACTAGAGACAATCTGAGCATTTTGCAGGTGGAAATGTTACACATTCCAAGGGCAGCACATAGGATCTCATGTAATTGTGGCTTTCATTTACTTGCATTTTCCTTTCTATCAATCCCCATGTAATTCTTGAGCATCTTCTGTGTGCCAGCTGGAATCTAAAAGGCACATTTCTCTGAACAAATTATCTTGTGGTTGAAAAGGTTTTTGTTCAATAAATTAATGGGAAAACTAAAAATTAGATATCAAGTATTAGGTTATGGTGTAAGGACTCAGAGAAAGAACGAGGCTGCAGTCTTTGGGGATTTGGTGTGTGTGTGTGTGTGTGTGTGTGTGTGCAGGGTACTGGGTATTGAAGTAAGGATCAGGATGCTTAGGGGGCTGTGAAATTGTGACATTATGTAAGTGGTGTCCCCTGAAATTGTGTCAATAATTTGGGATATATACAGATATATAGATAGATAGATAGATAGATAGATAGATAGATAGATAGATAGATAGA